>NC_059209.1:56702470-57302470 GCF_020615455.1 Coregonus clupeaformis | reverse complement strand
AATTTTTGGCCCATTCCTCCTGACAGAGCTGGTGTAACTGAGTCAGGTTTGTAGGCCTCCTTGCTCGCACACGCTTTTTCAGTTTTTCCCACAACATTTCTATAGGATTGAGGTCAGGGCTTTGTGATGGCCACTCCAATACCTTGACTTTGTTGTCCTTAAGCCATTTTGCCACAACTTTGGAAGTATGCTTGGGGTCATTGTCCCCTTGGAAGACCCATTTGCGACCAAGCTTTAACTTCCTGACTGATGTCTTGAGATGTTGCTTCAATATATCCACATCATTTTCCTTCCTCATGATGCCATCTATTTTGTGAAGTGCACCAGTCCCTCCTGCAGCAAAGCACCCCCACAGCATGATGCTGCCACCCCCGTGCTTCACGGTTGGGATGGTGTTCTTTGGCTTGCAAGCGACCCCCTTTTTCCTCCAAACATAACGATGGTCATTATGGCCAAACAGTTCTATTTTTGTTTCATCAGACCAGAGGACATTTCTCCAAAAAGTATGATCTTTGTCCCCATGTGCAGTTGCAAACCGTAGTCTGGCTTTTTTATGGCGGTTTTGGAGCAGTGGCTTCTTCCTTGCTGAGCGGCCTTTCAGGTTATGTCGACGTAGGACTTGTTTTACTGTGGATATAGATACTTTTGTACCTCCAGCATCTTCACAAGGTCCTTTGCTGTTGTTCTGGGATTGATTTGCACTTTTCTCACCAAAGTCCGTTCATCTCTAGGAGACAGAACACGTCTACTTCCTGAGCGGTATGACGGCTGCGTGGTCCCATGGTGTTTATACTTGCGTACTATTGTTTGTACAGATGTACGTGGTACCCTCAGGCGTTTGGAAATTGCTCCCCAGGATGAACCAGACTTGTGGAGGTCTACAATTGCTTTTGAGGTCTTGGCTGATTTCTTTTGATTTTCCCATGATGTCAAGCAAAGAGGCACTGAGTTTGAAGGTAGGCCTTGAAATACATCCACAGGTACACCTCCAATTGACTCAAATGATGTCAATTAGCCTATCAGAAGCTTCTAAACCCATGACATCATTTTCTGGAATTTTCCAAGCTGTTTAAAGGCACAGTCAACTTAGTGTATGTAAACTTCTGACCCACTCAATTGAGTGAATTATAAGTGAAATAATCTGTCTGTAAACAATTGTTGGAAAAATTACTTGTGTCATGCACAAAGTAGATGTCCTAACCGACTTGCCAAAACTATAGTTTGTTAACAAGAAATTTGTGGAGTGGTTGAAAAACAAGTTTTAATGGACTCCAACCTAAGTGTATGTAAACTTCCGACTTCAACTGTATTCTCTGTAAGTTACAGCTCAAATGTGTCGTCAGAAATAAAGGCGCACAACATAACTGAAGTAAAGATATCTAATCTCACTTCCATTTTCTATTTGATGACTGCTTAGAGTATGGTAAAGGCACTTCCTTTTTTTGGAAACAGAAATATTACATGCTGAGAATGAAAATAAGCAATAACATTTCCAGTTTAAATGATACTTCAGAATGTAAAGACCTTTTCATAGAATCACTTTCTGAGAAATGGCCATTTCACCCGAAAGCTGTTTTAACAGGTAGTATTGAAATACAAATGAAAAACAGAATAAGTGGCATGTTTTTGCTATTTTAGATCTTTAAAAAGGGGCAATCTGCAGTTGCTACATACAGTACCAATCAAAAGTTTGGACACACATACTCATTCCAGGGTTTTTCTTTATTTTTACTATTTTCTACATTGTAGAATAATAGTGAAGACATCAAAACTATGAAATAACACATATGGAATCATGTAGTAACCAAAGAAATGTGCAGCGACACACCATCCCATCTGGTTTGGGCTTAGTGGGACTATCATTTGTTTTTCAACAGGACAATGACCCAACACACCTCCAGGCTGTGTAAGGGCTATTTTACCAAGAAGGAGAGTGATGGAGTGCTGCATCAGATGACCTGGCCTCCACAATCCCCCGACCTCAACCCAATTGAGATGGTTTGGGATGAGTCGGACAGCAGAGTGAAGGAAAAGCAGCCAACAAGTGCTCAGCATATGTGGGAACTCCTTCAAGACTGTTGGAAAAGCATTCCAGGTGAAGCTGGTTGAGAGAATGCCAAGAGTGTACAAAGCAAAGGGTGGCTATTTGAATAATCTCTAATATAAAATATATTTTGATTTGTTTAACACTTTTTTGGTTACTACATGATTCCATATGTGTTATTTCATAGTTTTGATGACTTCACTATTATTCTACAATGTAGAAAATAGTAAAAATAAAGAAAAACCCTTGAATGAGTAGGTGTGTCCAAACTTTTGACTGGTAGTGTAAATTTTTCGACATAGAAATTAATAATATGTATCCATTGATTCTTGAAGAATATAACTTATAAATGCCTCATAAGCTTAGTTCAACAGTCGTACCCTATCAGAACACAAAATATACGATTATTTTACTCCAATGTTTTTAAACAAAGTAAAAGTAAACAAACACTATTGCCTCAAAACATGGTTAAAACTATAATGTTGATATCATGTATGGTCACTCCTTGCATCCATAGCTATGTCTATGAATTTGAGAGTGGTTACATTTCTCATGCCCCATCCCTCGACTTTTTACTGAAACAGTGGCAGGGAGCTGCTTTGTTATTATTTCAACTACGGATTTCCCCCTTTAAGATGGTGGATGTTTTACCACCCTAGAATGTGTGGTTAAAGAGAAAGTGTTTCAGTTCACATTTTACTCTACACACTTCCCTTATCACCCTATGCATGTGTATGTTCAAATGCCTGTCAGATTTTGAATCTAAAAGTAGCAACAAACCCAAACAGGTGCTAGTCTCTTACCTATTTGTAGTCAAAGTATGTGATGTGGACTAACTAAACACTTCACATAGGCTACTCCCTGGGAGATACTGGGGCACACACTACAACAGAGGATATTTAGCCTAGTCTAGTCAGAGGCATCATCCAGGAAAAAAATGTCTGATCGAAGCACAAGAGACAATGAAAAACCAGGTTGTTTATCTGTGATTAGGGAGAGGGTCAAACTTTAGATTTAATCCTCTGGGCTTTAGCAACCTTGACTGCTTCCAGCTGTTGTCTCTGATGCTTTTTCTACAGGGAAACTAATCCTTCCCATTCTAAAAATCAGGTTAGACAGAGACAGCCAACTGGACCTGTGGGGCTGTCTGCCAACAAACAAAACGTGATATTTAACCTTCAAGTTCGAGTAATGCCCAAAATGTGACAGACTATGCTTTCTAGCATTTGTTCAGAGCAACAGTGACTACCCACTGGGCAAAAACTGGTTGAATCAATGTTGTTTCCACGTAATTTCAACAAAACAATTCAATGTGATGGCGTTGAATCAACGTGGAAAAATGATTGGATTTGCAAAAAGTCTTAAACGGAAAGGAATTCAGTCTTTTTTTCACCAAACCTTTAACCTAGATCCAACAACATGGTGAATGTTTTTGCTGATTTCTCATTGAATTCACGTTAGTTGACAATTCAATCAAATGTAAATCAAAACTAGACATTGAAATCACATCTCTGCCTAGTGGGTATAATCATAGCACACATGCCAGCACTTAGACAGATACAACACTGCCATCCAAATCAGCTGGGGTTCAATTTGAGTTTACCTGGAGGGTGCCGTCACTGCTGTTGGTGCCTGTGCTGGTGTCAGGAATCCTTAGATGTAGGCTCTGGAGGAAATACGTTGTCTGCATCTACAGCACAGTGAAAATAAAATTCATATTTCTTAAGTGATGCTATTTTGCCTGCAAAAACACTGAACAAACCTACTGTGCTTGATCCTGATGTTAATTAATGTTGCTTAGATCTATGAAAACGAAAGCCTTTTTGTTACCATAAGGAGGATAGGTAAATAAATATCTCTCACCTGAAAGTATACAGTCCAGTATGGGATAAGAGCAAAGAACACTGGGAGAACTTTAAGCATTGCTTTCACCTCCTCCACTTTCTCCTCAGGGAATCTCCCTCCATACGTCACCTTGGCACTGTCCAGCATGGTCGGTTTAGCCCTTAACGAGAGAAGAAATACAACAACACATTTTAACAACTTTAAAGACATACAAAGCTGCTACTGTATGTTTTGATAGGGGCCGTACAATTTAGTAAATATCCCATAAACATAAACTCAGCTACTATTCAAATAAATTCTGGAGTTAAGAGACTTAATTAGGAGTTTTTTGTGAATGTCTCTCCTTTAAAATAACAACACTTCTAGTGAAAAAGGGCAGAAACGTTACACTAAAGCCTATAATCCCCATCTCTGGATAAAAAGCCTTAATAAGAAATTCTTGAAAGGATGCAGGATTGACCAACTAAATACATTAAATGTCAAGTTTTTGGACTGATTATGCTACTTAGGTTCAAAGTCAAGCAACAGAACATTGAAATAACTTTCCTCCACAACGAATGATGATGAATGCCAGGAAGGACCAAAAAAAACATATACAGTACAGGCTGGGGATCAAAGAAAGGTTTAACATAAAGGGCTACCAACAACACATAGTGGCGCTATCTACCTAATTTCTACCAGCATGTTAAAATGTGCAACCAGAGGAAAAAAAAAACTCTAGACCACCTTTACTCCACACACAGAGACGCATACAAAGCTCTCCCTCGCCCTCCATTTGGCAAATCTGACCATAACTCTATCCTCCTGATTCCTGCTTATAAGCAAAAACTAAAGCAGGAAGCACCAGTGACTCGGTTAATAAAAAAGTGGTCAGATGACGCAGATGCTAAGCTACAGGACTGTTTTGCTAGCACAGACTGGAATATGTTCCGGGATTCTTCAGATAGCATTGACGAGTACGCCACATCAGTCACTGGCTTCATCAATAAGTGCATCGATGACGTCGTCCCCACAGTGACTGTACATACATACACCAACCAGAAGCCATGGATTACAGGCAACATCCGCAATGAGCTAAAGGCTAGAGCTGCCGCTTTCAAGGAGCGGGACTCCAACCCAGACGCTTATAAGAAATCCCGCTATGCCCTCCGACGAACCATCAAACAGGCAAAGAGTCAATACAGGACTAAGATTGAATCGTACTACACCGGCTCTGATGCTCGTCGGATGTGGCAGGGCTTGAAAACTATTACAGACTACAAAGGGAAGCACAGCCACGAGCTGCCCAGTGACACAAGCCTACCAGACGAGCTAAATCACTTATATGCTCGCTTCGAGGCAAGCAACACTGAAGCATGCATGAGAGCACCAGCTGTTCCGGATGACTATGTGATCACGCTCTCCGTAGCCGATGTGAGTAAGACTTTTAAGCAGGTCAACATTGACAAGGCCGCAGGGCCAGACGGATTACCAGGACGTGTACTCTGAGCATGTGCTGACCAACTGGCAAGTGTCTTCACTGACATTTTCAACATGTCCCTGACTAAGTCTGTAATACCAACATGTTTCAAGCAGACCACCATAGTCCCTGTGCCCAAGGACACTAAGATAACCTGCCTAAATGACTACCGACCCGTAGCACTCACGTCTGTAGCCATGAAGTGTTTTGAAAGGCTGGTCATGGCTCACATCAACACCATTATCCCAGAAACCCTAGACCCACTCCAATTTGCATACCGCCCCAACAGATCCACAGATGATGCAATCTCTATTGCACTTCACACTGCCCTTTCCCACCTGGACAAGAGGAACACCTACGTGAGAATGCTATTCATTGACTACAGCTCACCGTTCAACACCATAGTGCCCTCAAAGCTCATCACTAAGCTAAGGATCCTGGGACTAAACACCTCCCTCTGCAACTGGATCATGGACTTCCTGACGGGCCGCCCCCAGGTGGTAAGGGTAGGTAACAACACATCTGCCACGCTGATCCTCAACACGGGGGCCCCTCAGGGGTGCGTGCTCAGTCCCCTCCTGTACTCCCTGTTCACCCATGACTGCATGGCCAGGCATGACTCCAACACCATCATTAAGTTTGCCGACGACACAACAGTGGTAGGCCTGATCACCGACAACGATGAGACAGCCTATAGGGAGGTGGACAGAGACCTGGCCGTGTGGTGCCAGGATAACAACCTCTCCCTCAACGTGATCAAGACAAAGGAGATGATTGTGGACTACAGGAAAAAAAAAAGAGGACTGAGCACGCCCCCATTCTCATCGACGGGGCTGTAGTGGAACAGGTTGAGAGCTTGAAGTTCCTTGGTGTCCACATCACATACGAACTATCATGGTCCAAACACACCAAGACAGTCGTGAAGAGGGCACGAGAACGCCTACTCCCCCTCAGGAGACTGAAAACATTTGGCATGGGTCCTCAGATCCTCAAAAGGTTCTACAGCTGCACCATCGAGAGCATCCTGACTGGTTGCATCACCGCCTGGTATGGCAACTGCTCGGCCTCCGACTGCAAGGCACTTCAGAGGGTAGTGCGTACGGCCCAGTACATCACTGGGGCCAAGCTTCCTGCCATCCAGGACCTCTATAGCAGGTGGTGTCAGAGAAAGGCCCTCATAATTGTCCAGCCACCCTAGTCATAGACTGTTCTCTCTGCAACCGCACGGCAAGCGGTACCGGAGCGCCAAGTCTAAGTCCAAAAGGCTTCTCAACAGCTTCTACCCCCAAGCCATAAGACTCCTGAAAAGCTAATCATGGCTACCCTGACTATTTGCACTGCCCCCCCCACCCCCAACCCGGTTGTTTTGCTTAACACTTTCTTTCTTTTTTTTTTTTACTTTGCATTGTTGGTTAAGGGCTTGTAAGCAAGCTTCTTAGTCATTTTACATATAGGTGGCGCTGGGAATCGAACCCACAATCCTGGCATTGCAAGCGCCATGCTCTACCAACTGAGCTATACAGGACCACATAGCTTTCTTTTTTAAAATCCTAAAGTAGATTTGAAGATGTTTGCTATAAAGTTAAGAGTATTGGGTGTCCATCGAGATCAGAGAGAGCCCAGCCTCATTCACAACCTTGATCAAGCCCACATCCATCTACTGATAGTACTACTAAGTAACAGCAACACAATGGTGATCTGGCTGGCCCCTCTTACCGTAGCAGGTTGGGCTCTTTGGGCTGTGCGGTGCAGCAGGCATAACCCAGGATCTTGAACATATCAGTGAAGGCACTACCGTCAGCAGGCTTGTTGATGAAGACTGTACGCCCCAGCAGGAACACCAGAAAGGAGACACCCAGGCACACAGCTGGGATGATGTACCCCAACTGGAAGTTGATGTTCTGCTGGATGTAAGCCACGCCACCTAGGGACAAGATGGCCCCCAGGTTGATGCACCAGTAGAACCAGTTGAAGAACCTGCGAGTGGCCTCTGGGCCGCGATCTTTTACCTGTGAAGCAAAAAGGCTTGTTATGGCAACCAATTTCATCATCATTCAACCTCTGTACTCCATCAGCATCCTTTAGAAAAAAAACTGAATTGCAGTATTATATCAAACTCAAGACATAGGCGAGACCTAACATGGGCATGTATGGCCATCTAAAATACACAGTAGGCCTAATCATAGGAAATATGTTATTGTAAATCCCATCATTCAATGGCAGCAAATGATTGTATAACTACCACGTGATGCATCCTACACTGCTAATATCTTCCTTCTATTCCGTGCTTCAAAAAAGGGGAAGTAACCTTGTGAAAAGCAATACGACTGTCCACTAACTCATGAATAGGCTAATCTAATAATGTTTTGAAGGTGAACAACTAATTTTACTGAGTGGCATGGACCATTTTACCCCAATATTACTTTTTGTATCCCACATGAAACATTTACCAATCAAAATGAAAAAAAGGTGTCCCTAAACCAATCATCCACTAAAAATGTAGCAAGAAAAAACAATTGAAAATCATATGACGATGGAATTGAAATATGTGCTAATCAAAGTCACCACCTCTTTGATAACTATTTTGGCCAGTGTGGTTTAGCTAGATTTGAATAACAATGTAACCTTTCAGAGATTTCCCACTGCAATGGGCTTTCCTCTTTCATGAAGGGTCTTATAGGTAGGCCTAATCCTTAATTTCGATGAGAAAAAGAATGAGACAGATGTGAGTTTCACTTCCTATGTTGATGTACAATTACTCATCTAGCATTCTTCTCAGCCTTAGATGACTGGTGTGTTGACCTGATTGATGGCATTAACCAAATGTAAACCTCATGATGCAAATGACAAATTGCGACAACCAGCAGGGGTCTTGCAGATTGAGTTATCATGGTAAACCAAGAGAGATGACAGGCATACTACATCAAAATGTTGCCTATTCTACAATTACCATTTCAGTCCATATACAAGGCTGACCAAAGTAAGATCATGTTTAGAACCTTTCAGGCTTTATAAATTAGGCTATGTTAGATTGGATAGCATAATAAATTGAGCATTCATTAAGTTTTCATAAGAGATCTTAGAGGGATTGCTTTGTTTACTCATAAGATATACTGTACCTGGTCTGCCCCAAATGGAGTGATGTTGGATTTCACTGTTCCCACACCAAGGGCAATTAGAACAAGGCCAGTGTAGATCACTGGCCCACAGTAAGGTGCCCGTGTGGGGCAGGTCACATTGCTTGGAAGGGTACTGTTTATGCTCAAACACTCAGCAGGTTGCACTGGAAATGCCATTTCATCACCACACAGGGTATTCCTGGAGTCTGTACTTGCGATAAATGGGAAAAACAGTATGCCAAGGAAGTACAGGATCAAACTGCCAGCAATGGTCCAGAACTTTCCCAGATATGCATCAGCCAGCCAGCCACCAAATGGTGAGATCAGGTATGTAACCCCCATGAACATCAGTGGTGCCTGGCTGGCCTGAGTTCCCTCCCAATAAAATGGGCTACTGTTGAGGAAAAGGACCAGGTTGGAAGTGATGCCATAGAATGCCACTCGTTCCAATGATTCTGCCAGCAGAATAGTTGCACATGCCAGTCTTCTACCCTGGAACACTGACACAGGTCTGTTTACAGTCACAGAGCTGCTGTCCAAAAGAGGGGTGCTCTCACTGGCATCCCTGCTGGCCATCTTTAGCTGACTTGTTGACTTGAAATGTTTACTGGAAAAACGTCAAACCTAAACAAAATGACCACGAGATGATTAAAATACAATGATACGTAGTGTTATGACAATAGTTGCAATAGTTAAGATGTTGGAGAGATTACAACAGGGTGGTCCAGTTCAGCTTGAGAGATACTTGTTTTTAAAAATAGCTAACTAAGGTATGGAATATTAGCTAGCTTACAAAGTTTGGTGCGGTTCATGACATCAGCATGCTAGCTTTAGCACGATGATGATTCGCATCATAACATTGAGAAGTAGTATACAGTACCTTTAATGAATGACACGTTCCAACGTCTGCCATTTAGCTCCTATCTTAACAGTTTATTTGCTCGACCTGCCACAAAATCAATGTGTTCAGAAAAGCGAATAGCTAGCTAGCTACTCGGGTAACTGTACTGAAACTGACAATCACACTGCCTGTCACAGCACTAGCGCGTGACTGTAAACTCCTTCAGCAGTCTAAATTGTGCTTTTTTCCGCATACCATAAACAGATGGAACGACTTCGCATACAACTACTGACAGTTTGAGCGACTGAGGCAGTCAATCCCTACAGTTTACAAATCTGTGATTTGTGCATTTGCTGTGCTGTTTAGATGCACATAGTTGAGTTATGTTAATTCTACCCACTGTCGTATTTTAGCCCAGATCCATTGGCCAGAATGGTACATGCTTATAATCTATTGGTCGAAAAGGAAGCCATTCAACACAATTTCTTCAACGCTTCCTGCAGGACTTGCAGTTCCTCTTTCTCTTGAGTGTCATGAATGAAGATCAGAGTACTCCAAATTGAATAAAACGAATTAAAAATATAGCCATATAAATTCATATATAGCTACATTGTTTTTTTTACATGGTAGCTAGGTTGTACAAGGGGTATAGGCTTTTTCTGAGGCTTTTTCTGGAGGGGGCCAGAGAGAGGTTCCTCGTTTCCAGGGGAACATTATGAAAGACGGACTGTCATTTGTAAACAACAGTCCCACGTGTGCCAACGTTGACGTAGCTCATGGGTGTCAGCAGGATGAACTATAAACAGCATGTAATTCAGGCAGCTCTACACTAATTGAACATTCTTTTTATATCTAACCTCTATTCAAATTGTAAATGTAGAGACAGCCCTATGTATAACTATGAAATTGCTTTTCCTTGCATGCCTCAGTCCAAAAACGGGAAACTGCACCACAGCCGAGAGAATAAGGTAACGTTAGATAGCTAGCTTTTGGGTTGTCTTGAAAACAAGGAAGTAACGTACTAGCTAGCTAGCTCACTGTCAGGAAAATGTGGGAACTAAATGATTGGAAACCGGAACTCAATTGACTTAGCATACAAGAAGGAATCATAGCTTGTTGGATCTGCAATACATGCTTAATAATGGCCAATGATTCCCATTCAATGTTCAGTGCCAGAGCCACATATTTATCTAACTGCACGGCTCTGGTCAGTACCCACCTCGCCTGTCATTGGCTGTCAAATCTATTGGCTAATATCAGCTGGATCAGCGCTCCCATCGGGGAATCAGTCGTGATCAATCAAAAACATGAACGCCTAGAGACGGATCGGATGTTAACATGAGGAGGAAGAGGGGGGTTCGTTTACGGAGAAATGTCAGTGCCGAACTGCCGATGAAGCGAACATAACATAATAAATGAATTAAAGTATTTCGTTAATAGGAGATTGGAGTTGGAGTAAAATGGCGGAAGTGGATGCTGAGTTCGAATCAAGCAGCGCGTCGAGCAAAGTTGGTGAAGATGAATGTCCTGAATGGACTACCATAGTGTCGAAAACTGGATCAAAAAGGAAATTGTCTAAAATAGGAGTGGAGGATACGTCTATGAATGATAATGATTCACTTCTTGTTGGGATGCGTTTGTTAAGTAAGGATGCATATGTGGGAAACCCGTTTGAGTTGAAAAAAATGGTGAAGTATGCGCTGGGAAAAGTGGAGTCTGTCAGAGTTACCAGTAGTGTTCTTATTTTGATTCATTGTATTTCTGAAGAACAGAGGAAGATTGCAGTGGGCCTCAAAAGAATCCGGACAACAGAAGTTTTGTGCTTTGAACTTTAGAGTAGAGCACTCGTCAAAGGAGTCATCTCAAGGGTGACAATGGATTTTCAGGTTGAATTCCTGAAGAGAATTCCTGGTGTGGTTGGTGCCCGGCGTCTGACCTGGGTGAATGGAGAAAAAGAAGAAAGCCTCTGTCGGTCCTGTTGTTTTTTGATAAAGAGCATCTACCTACACATGTGAAGCTTGGTTATGTAAGATACGCCGTAAGAGCTTTCGTTCCCAAACCACTGCAGTGTAATAACTCTATAGGTTTTGGCCATGTTTCAAGTGTGTGCAGACGGATGGAGTATACTGAAAAACGTTGTGTAGAAGGACGACGGTGTTGCAATTGTGGTGGGGATCATGATCCCGAGTTCCTGGGGTGAAAGAGTTTGAGGTGGCAAAAGTTAGAGCGACCATTCGAATCTCCCATGCGGAGGCGATTAAAATAATTGAGAAAACAAGTAATCCTAGGTAGTGGATGCACCACAGCCTGTTGTAAATGTTTGCTGTCAGTCAAAAGACACCCTGTGTGTTAAAAAAGTAGATTTTTGTGGTGTTCATTGCCACAGTTATAAACTGTATGGCTCAAGTCTCAAAGAAGACTAAGAAACTGCACATTATTGTGGCTGCGGCAGAAAAGTTTTAAGGACTTTTACATCTGAAGACTTGCAAGGGGTATTGGTGCCGGAAGATGGCCCACACTCCCAGGCTCCACTTGAGCCTGTGTAGGGATCAGATCTGTTTATTTTTTAACAGTAAATTTATTTTATTTATTTTATTTTTGGTAGTTTGTAAAATTTTCGGGGGGGAATCCTGTTTCCATCCCGCACAGTAGGTGGCGGGATGCACATTAAATGGTGCAATTGCCAATATACCATAGAATAAGAATATGTGCTCCTATCTAGCTAGCTATCCATTAAACCTACACATCGAGATATAGCTATAGTGCTAGCTAACTGTAAGCTACAATCTTTTCATTTCAGGGCACACATTGTATCAGCGGGTCACACCTGTGAGCTTCGAGATGCTGCGGGTTTCAAGTCATCGGTAGAGGTGGCCAGATTGATAGAACAGAAGCCACCCTTCGAGGGTGCTATTGCCATTCACCTGTTCAAAGGAGGCAGGCTCCTTCTAGGTGAAGTTACAGTACCTTCAGAAAGTATTCATACCTGTTGACTTATTCCACATTTTGTTGTGTTACAGCCTGAATTCAAAATTGATTAAATATATTTTTTACACACAATACCCCATAATAACAAAGTGACAACATGTGTTTTAAAATGTTATTGAAAATGAAATACAGAACCGCATTTACATCAGTATTCACACCCCTTTGCTATGACACTTCAAATTGAGCTCAGGTGCATCCAATTTCCTTTGATCATCCTTGAGACGTTGCTACAATTTGATTGGAGTCCACCTGTGACCAATTCAATTGTTTGGACATGATTAAGAAAGAAACACACCTGTCTATATAAGGTCTGACAGTTGACAGTGCCTGTCAGAGCCGAAACTGTATCAAACAATATCGCTGAACTGTCTGTAGATCATCGAGATAGAATTGTGATGAAGCATATATCTGGGGAAGGGTATAAAACTATTTCTAGTGTTGAAAGTTTCCAAGAGCATAGTGGTCTCCATCATTGGGAAATGGAAAAAATATGGAACTACACAGACTCTGCCAAGAAGGACCTTGGTCAGGGAACCCAATGACCACTCTTACAGAACTACAGAGTTCCTTGGATGAGATGAGAGAACCTGCCAGAAGGACAACAGTCTCTACAGCACTTCACCAATCTGGAGTTTATGGGAGAGTGGCCAGACGGAAGCCATTTCTGAGAAAAAGGCACATGACAGCACACCTGGAGTTTGCAAAAAGGCATGTGAAAGACTCAGAGTATAAGGCAAAATATTCAGTGGTCTGGCGAGACATAAATTGAACTCTTTGGCCTGAATGCAAAGCACTATGTCTGGAGAACCAGGCACAGCTCATCACCTGTCTAACACCATCCCTACCGTGAAGCATGGTGGTGGCAGCATCATGCTATGGGGATGCTTTTCAGCAGCAGGGTCTGGGAGACTGGTTAGGGTAGAAGGAACAATGAATGGAGCCAAATACAGGCCAGTCCTTGATGAGAACCTGCTTCAGAGTGTTAATGACCTTAGACTGGGGTGAACATTTATGTTCCAACAGTACAATGACCCCAAGCATACAGCCAAGGCAACGCTGAAATGGCTTCAGAACAAGAATATGAAAGTCCTTGAGTGGCCAAGCCAAAGCCCAGACTTAAATCCCATTGAAAATATGTGGAAAGACTTGAAGATCACTGTTCACCGCCGCTCCCCATCTAACTTAACAGAGCTTGAGAAAATCTGCAAGGAAGAATGGGAGAAAATCCCCAAATCCAGATGTGCAAAGCTGATACAGACATACCCAAGATGACTCAAAGCTGTAATCGCCGCCAAAGGTGCTTCTACAAAGTATTGACTCAGGGGTTTGAATACTTATGTAAATTAGATATTTATGCAAAAATGTCAACTGCAAAAAAATCACTTTGGTATGATGGGGTATTTGTGTGTGTGTGGATGGGTGAGGAAATGTGTTTGAATTTCGGCTGTAACAACAAAATGTGGAATAAGTCTGGTGTGAATACTTTCTGAAGGCACTGTGTTTGCCTCATCACCTTTTCTTATTCCCTTATTGATTCACCCTTTCATTGAGGTGAATTGTACTGATAATGTCATTCATAGTAGCTAAACTAGCTAATAATATAAGGATAAAGGTTCCAACTCCTTCAAATGTATCAACATCCTTAAAATAACCCCCCTTTTCTACTCTTTATACCAGATACCCAAGTGCCCTTTGGAGTAGTCTTCGGTGGAACAGACATTAATGAAGATGTGAAAGTTGAGCAGAAGCGTGCAGTTATGGAGCAGGTGTTGCTGAAAGCCAGGTGAAGTCAAGCCTCTCAGACTCTAGATTTGGAAACCATTAATGTCCAGTTGAACCACAGAGCATGCATACAGAATGCATGCTAACCATTTTCAACTACTGTACTCTGGACAGTTCCCTTGCTTTTATGCAATTTTAAATAAGCCTACCCCTGAACACATGACCAAAAAGCACATGCAGTTGATCGGAAAAAGATAACACCGATAAACTTGCTATTGAATGAATACGTTATAATTTACAGTATCACATTTTAAGACCACACACACACAACACTTGTGTAATTGCTGCCTTGACTGCACTGTTTCTGTATATAGTGGATAGTCCACCATAGGGGTTTCGCTGAAGTACAGCGTGAATGTGTGTGAAAATAAAGACAGGATTACTATGAGCTACCACTAGGAGACCTTCTAGGGTCTGTATTACTGGCATGAAACAGTGAGGTTGAACTGTCTTACCAGTGAAGCTAACCCCAGCTGGGCTGGTTGTGTGTTCTGTCTTCCCGAGATCCCGCCCTGCCCCTAATGCTGCTGGCTAGTGGTGCATTGGCTCATCAATATCTGAGCCTAGGCTATACGTCTTATTTCACAGAGAACTTTGTGTCTTTATTTTCAAGGGTGTTGTTTGATTTTACAGACCGTAAAACACCCATCTAGTGTGAGTCTAAAGGGATAATTGCCTCTGGGGAGCACTGGTGTAAGCTGGGTCCCATGATTTCAAACGTCTCAGTCATGGCACCTCCTGCTGTTACCGCCTCTCCTCACAAACCTTGATCATGAAATTCAGTCACCCATAGCTAGGCCTGTTGGCCCAATTCACAATCCTTACGAAATATAGCACACTACTGTCTTTTGTTCAACATTCCCTTTGTATTCTTAGTAGAGCCCGACCGATATATCGTTTCACCGATATTATCAGCCGGCATTGGCCTTTTATCGTTATCGGCGATAATTCTATTCCACCAATAACCGATATACAATAAATAGGGTGAAAAAAGGGAATCTCATGCTTATCTGAACACTTGCGGCCATTCTTATATTGGACAATTGCTCCTTTTAAAGGCAATTTGAGAAGTCTGTGTGGTAAATGTCACTTTTTCATTTTCCTGCTGTAAAACAGTATATCGACAGATATACCGGTATCAGTTAGGTTTGTCTCCCCAAAAATCTGAATTGGTATCAGACCCCCCAAAAAACATATAAATTCACGCACAAATCCTTCCTCAAACCAGCAGCAGCAACTTCTCCACCCTCACCTACTCATCCTCAGTTAGGAGGTTTTTGTGGAGTTGCTGTCATTGCCTTTGATTTCTGCTCTGATATTTTCTCAACTGTTATTGTTTGGAAAGGTGTGACATAGATGCCAACCCGGAAAGACAATTTTATTATCATACTGTCCATGACCATTAACTAAAGTTGGCGGCAGGTAGCTTAGTGGTTAAGAGCGTTGTGCCAGTAACTGAAAGGTCGCTGGTTCTAATCCCCGAGCCGACTAGGTGAAAAATCTGTCTGTGCCCTTGAGCCAGGCACTTAACCCTAATTGCTCCTGTAAGTCGCTCTGGATAAGAGCGTCTGCTAAATGACTAAAATGTAAATGTAAAGTAATGGGTTTTCTTTTTCTTATTTTTTACAGATTTGCTGTTGCATTTACTGACAAACTGAAGGCAGAGGCTGAAGTATTTCTGGTAGCTATGATTCATTCATCAGTTTTAACTACTACTTGTAGTACAGTGCTCACATATGATCATTTTAAACCAAGCAAGTACACTTACTGTAAAGTGGGGGTTCAAAGCTGGCTCATTCAAGTACATGGCCAGGTGTGTTTTAAGTCTACCATAGTGTTTAATTACAGTATGTCTCTCAGTTATACAGGAGCTGGTTCATTGAAATGTTAATTTAAATCTGTATTGAGAACATGGCAGTCGTAATGGAGATTTCTGCTAATATTGTGCAAAATGATGTGTGTGATATGTGTAATGATAGCCAAAACATGGCAGTCTAAAGGGGCAAGCCATCTCAGAGGTCATTGTGGAAGCGAGTTAAATATTTTTCACTTCCATTTTACAGCACATCAAAAGACAGCAGGAACCTGACAGCCACAATAAATAAAACAGAATGGTTTTACTAACCAAAACACAATATCCTGCCCTGTCCCATAATAATGTGGCAATAAAACAATATTACCATGTTTTATTTCCAGATTAAGGTGAATGGCACGCTTTATCACTGTCATCTAGCAGTGACAGCATGCAATCAGGGCAGGCGCAGGGAGTTTGTGCCATGCTTTTTATTGAAACACACATGAGGGATAGATCTAGCCTGTGTGATAACATCCAGTCAATTACCTTTCCATCAACTGTGAATTATTGGCATGGGCTCACCCCTTTCACTTGGTGATGACTGTTTATGCTTATTTTGCGGTGGTGATGCACAGTGCCTTCAGAAAGTCTTCACACCCCTTGACTTTTTCCACATTTTGTGTTACAGCCTGAATTGAAAATGTTATTAAATTGAGATTGTGTCACTGGCCTACATACAATACCCCATAATGTCAGTGGAATTATGTTTTTAGACATTTTTACTAATTAATTAAAAATGAAAAGCTCCAATGTCTTGAGTCAATAAGTATTCAACCCCTTTGTTATGGCAAGCCTAAAGTTCTGGAGTAAAAATGTGCTTAACAAGTCACATAGTAAATTGCATGGACTCACTATGTACAATAATAGTGTTTAACATGATTTTCGAATGACTACCTCATCTCTGTACCCCACACATACAATTATCTCAAAGGTCCCTCAGTCAAGCAGTGAATTTCAACCACAAAGGCCAGGGAGGTTTTCCAATGCCTCGCAAAGAAGGGCAACTGTTGGTAGATGGGTAAAAATAAAAAAAGCAGACATTGAATATCACTTTGAGCATGGTGAAGTTATTAATTACACTTTGGATAGTGTATCAATACACCCAGTCACTACAAAGATAAAGGTGTCCATCCTAACTCAGTTGCCGGAGAGGAAGGAAACCGCTCAGGGATTTCACCATGAGGCCAATGGTGACTTTAAAACAGTTACAGTTAAAAAAACTGAGGATCAACAACATTGTAGTTACTCCGCAATACTAACCTAATTGACAGAGTGAAAAGAAGGAAGTCTGTACAGAATCAAAATATTCCAAAACATGCATCCTGTTTGCAATAAAGCACTAAAGTAAAACTGCAAAAAATGTGCCAAATAAATGAACTTTATGTTCTGAATACAAAGCGTTATGTTTGGGGCAAATCCAACACAACAAACACATCACTGCGTACCACTCTTCATATTTTCAAGCATGGTGGTGGCTGCATCATGTTATGGGTATGTGTGTCATCGGCAAGGACTCAGGAGTCTTTAATAAACATAATAGAGCTAAGCACAGGCTAAATCCTAGAGGAAAACCTGGTCTGTTTTACAACAGACACTGGGAGACAAATTCACCTTTCAGCAGGACAATAACCTAAAACACAAGGACAAATATACACTGGAGTTGCTTACCAAGATGACATTCATTGAATGTTCCTGAGTGGCCTAGTTACAGTTTTGACTTGAATCAGTTTAAATCTATGGCAAGACTTAAATGGCTGTCTAGCAATGATCAACAACCAACATGACAGAGCTTGAAGAATTTTAAAAAGAATAATGTGCAAATATATTGTATTTCATTCTGAATACATTTGCTGTCATTTCTAAAAACATGTTTTCACTTTTCACCATTTTGAATTCAGGCTGTAACACAACAACATTTGGAATATGAATACTTTTTGAAGGCACTGTATACAAATATGCCAAGGTTAAATTAGATTACCAAGAAAGATAATTTCCACAGCAAATCTATCTCAAAGTGATTTTTAACTTAGGAAATCTGTTCCCAAGTATTCCCACGCATAGAGAGGCATATGTGATCGTATCCCAATGTCATCAAGGTTTGAAATTATTCTGTTTTTGTCAAATACTGTATCTGTTTGTGATTATTGCGGTCAATTTGCAGTGTACAAATTATTTATAACTGCTGTATGTTCCGGCCCCCCGACCATCCCCTTTTCCCTGAGGTCGGGGGGCCGGAACATACAGCAGTTATAAATAATTTGTACACTGCAAATTGAACGCAAAAAAAGAAAAGAAAACCGTACACATATTATTGCTAACAGTTATCTGTGGGAGAAAAAATATTCTGTTATGAAACTGCTTGTCACCATACTTGTTAGTGCTACTTAATGGGGTATGTCTTACTTTGCAAATAATTTATTATGTTTAAATTGCTGCATTCAACTTTCAGTATTTTTTCCAATATCATATTCTCTGTTTTCATTCTACCAGCTGTCCCAAAGCAGCAAAATCTACGTCCAGCCGCAAGGTAAGCTCTGCAGGATGAAATATTCACTGCCCATAGCTGTGCTTCCCTGTGTGTCTGTGGCAGTATTTGCTGTTGCATTAAGCAGCTTTGGCAGTTCTCCCACCATAACATGCTGCAGTAGAGTATTTTGAGTCGCTCTTGCCATTGGCTATCTGTCACACCACATGGGTCAGCCCAAAGCAGCACAGAGAGGTGTACTGTAGGTCTCCAAGCCGTAAGTCTGCTGAGCCAATAGTGCCCCGGACCAGCACAAACAAAACATGATGCATGCACCCACCTGTGAAAGATGTAACGTGTCAGCAGTTAGCAATCCCAGATGTGTTATCTTACCTCATGTCACACAGTAGTGGTCAATCGTCATCACCCAATGTGGAGTATGTGTGATAAGTTGCACGGAGATGCAGAGCACATTAGCGTGTTCATATGGAGGAGGCTGACCTAATGATAGATATGAACCTTTGAGAAAGTCAGGGACTTCAGTAAATGATAATTAATCCTATGACCCCGAAGTTACCGCCCACAGATGACATACTATATGTCCGTATTACGGGCAGTGCAGTCAAAAAATAGATTTTTCAGTGTTTTATATTTCTACACTGAGGTTGGAATAATATTGTGAAAATGATTATAATGCACTTTTAGTATCTGAGCTGTTTAAAAAGACTGTCTGAGATTTCATCTTGTTTGGCTGGGTGTGGTTTTTGGACTGCCTGGTGACATGTAACAAAGTGAGTTTGCCCTCCTCTCTGCCAATAACTGATAGTTTTAAGGTTACATATCCCTCCCATTAGGCTCCTTTTAATGAGGCCCCTCTCTCAGACCACTCCCAGACAGTCCTAGCAAAATTCTTGCTTGAGAAATGTTATTTTGCTAAGAAGTTTTTTATTTTTTTTAAATCATTTTAAATCACAGTAAGGTACTTAATTGTTACCCAGATATGATTTGATATTGAGATAACAACGGCTGCAATGGACCATTAATATTACTTAACTCTTTCTTGGAAAATACAATGACATATCCTTTGGATGTGGCCTCTTTCACAGACACACTGTTTCTTTTCTTTGGTTCTGAAGGGATCAAGACTGAGGTGGCTCAGAGCTTCAGCTGGAGGGAATTTCTAAGGCGCTCAGGTACTTTTTTCACAAAAGTTAACTTGGAAACAAATCGGGGAAATAAACCATAGATGACAGGTTTTTAAGCAACAACATGGAAGAAGACCTGGAGGACATGCACATTAGCCCTTTTCTCTCGCTCTCACCCATCTCCCCCTCGTCCCTCTCTCCTCGCTTGCTCCATCTACTCCTCTCAGTCCCTATCCCACCACCACCATATTAAATGTATGTCATTACTCAAAGTAGCTTCCCCACACACAGCCCTGACTTTAAATTGAACATTGTAGGACGATTTCCATCCCAGGTACATCAGAGCTCAGGGCAGTTCAGGAATGCAGCTCTCCAACACCCTGTGATTAATAGCTCTCCTATACAAGGCCATTCCTAACCAGGTTTCTACACTGGTGCCAGTAATACTGATTGCCAACAGTCACTTCCCCATTCAGTATACATGAGAGAAGAGTGGCTGCTCAGCTGTTGATTCTTTGTAGTTTAATACTTTCTAATATAAAGGTGTGAAAAAGACTGCCTGTGCTGTTTTTCTCTGCATGTTTGTGTGTGAGAAAGCATGCAATATCCTGCCTACCTGGACATGGTACGGTGTATACCATGTGTATCCTGTACATCCAACTAATAAAACTTTGTAACATGTAAACCAGAATTAATTAACAGTTACAAATTGTAGGCTCCTTTTAGTATTTAAAAATATATATATTTTTCAGTGTCAGAAAAAGAGTTGATTTTCATGCAGTCTTGTGGTTGTTATTAGATTCTTGTTGGATGCCTTTGTTTCCATGTTGTTTACCAGATTAGTTGTTATATTCCCTCTTTTGTACTTTGGCATGCTGAGGTCCTATTTCTACTCCCAGAATAATAATTATTCAGTCTTCATAACTTTAATTCTAGGCTCTTCTCAGACACAACAAAACGTGCTGGCAGAATCAACGCCTCCAGCGTCAGAAAGAGATCAATCCTTTAGCCTATCCTGTCAACTTGTCCCCTCCATGTCTTCACACACACTTCGGCACAGTGGGGGACCCTTTCTCATCTGCATGTTTTCCTTTTCAATATCAGTTTTTTTCTTTCCTTTTGTTTTGTCTCAAAGTAAAGCAGAGCATGTTCGTTCTGCCAAACAAGGCTTGTTGTGCCCTCCCATGCAATTGCACCATGACACACAGTGAGAATGGCTGATAACTAAAACTCTCCTCTTGTATGTAGGTTAGAGTAGGCCCTTTTAAGCTCAAAATGTGTGTGTGGGGGTCTTTGAGGGTAGAATGTTAATCTAAGCGAGAGTCATGGCCCAGGGAGCGCACTCCAAGATACACTATATATACAAAAGTATGTGGACACCCCTTCAAATTAGTTGATTCGGCTATTTCAGCCACACCCGTTGCTGTCAGGTGTTACAATCGAGCACACAGCCATGCAATCTCCATAGACAAACACTGGCAGTAGAATGGCCTTACTGAGGAGCTCAGTGACTTTCAACGTGGCACCGTCATAGGATACCACCTTTCCAACAAGTCAGTTCATCAAATTTCTGCATCGCTAGAGCTGCCCCGGTCAACTGTAAGTGCTGTTATTGTGAAATGGAAACATCTAGGAGCAACAACGGTTCAGCCGCGAAGTGGTAGGCCACACAAGCTCACAGAACTGGACCACCAAGTGCTGAGGTGTGTAGCATGTAAAAATAGTTTGTCCTCGGTTGCAACACTCACCGAGTTCCAAACTGCCTCTGGAATCAACGTCAGTACAATAACTGTTTGTCGGGAGCTTAATGAAATGGGTGTCCATGACCGAGCAGCCTCACACAAGCCTAAGATCACCATGCGCAATGCCAAGTATCGGCTGGAGTGGTGTAAAGCTTGTCGCCATTGGACTCGAGCAGTGGAAACGCGTTCTCTGGAGTGATTAATCACTTTTCACCATCTGGCAGTCCGACAGACGAATTTGGGTATGGCGGATGCCAGGAGAACGCTACCTGCCCCAATGCATACTGCCAATTGTAAAGTTTGATGGAGGAGGAATATTGGTCTGGAGGTGTTTTTCATGGTTTGGGCTAGGTCCCTTAGTTCCAGTGAAGGGAAATCTTAACATTACAGCATACAATGACATTCTAGACGATTCTGTGCTTCCAAGTGTTTGGGGAACGCTCTTTCCTGTTTCAGCATGACAATGCCCCCGTGCACAAAGCGAGGTCCATACAGAAATGGTTTGTCGAAATCGGTGTGGAAGAACTTGACTGGCCTGCACAGAGCCCTGACCTCAACCCCATCGAACACCTTTGGGATGAATTGGAACGCCGACTGCGAGCCAGGCATAATCGCCCAACATCAGTGCCCGACCTCACTAATGCTCTTGTGGCTGAATGGAAGCAAGTCCCTGCAGCATTGTTCCAACATCTAGTGGAAAGCCTTCCCAGAAGAGTGGAGGCTGTTATAGCAGCAAAGGGAGACCAACTCCATATTAATGCCATGATTTTGGAATGAGATGTTCGACGAGCAGGTGTCCACATACTTTTGGTCATGTAGTGTACCACCTCAGTGGAACATGAGGCCCAGGCAACCCAGCTGCCTGATTGAAGATGCTTCTGTCTCTGTATTACCCTTTGGTTGTGGTGAAACCTCCAAGGGCAGAGAGTGTAGTGTTAGGAGGATCCTGAGGCTGCAGCTCCATCAAAGAGGCTCAGTATCAGTAGTGGTGCCCCCCTGCTGTGTGCACTGTGGGGTTGAGGGTGTAGGCAGGTGCAGGGCCAAGGAGAGCAGGCTGGTGAGTGACAGACAGCCCTGGTGGATCACAGGGGGTTGAGGGGGCGGTGAGGGCCGGGTACAGGCAGGGGTCTTCTGAGGTAAGGCAGGTTTTACACTGTAGGGAATGGGTTTTCTGAATCTGTCCCAAGTCTAACTCCCTATGGTTGCCCTAAATTCCGTTTAAATTATGTTTGGAAAGCTGCAGTGTTTCAGAAGCTCTTATTTAGCCTCTGTGTTCAGTATGTTTTACAATGTGGCAGTCCCCAGACGTACTGACAGGAGCCACAGAACACACACACACTGAACAATGACAGGGAGCTATGCAAAGTGCCCCTCAAGATCAAAGGCAGAAGAACAAAAAAGTGTTTCTGCGATACAAGGGACAGGAGACAGGCAAAAAACAAATGCTGCTGGCACAACAGACAATTTGTCCAATTCAGTTTCTCCCCTGAAGAAAGATGAATTGTTTTTAAGTCTCCGGAGGGTTTTATTTTCTCTGTTTGTATTGGATTATTTTGCCTGCTTTGACAGGCCTGTGAACTTTTTTTCCAGCTCTTCGACATTCTTTCTCTGTCTCCATTTAGATCTGAAGTCGTGAAAAGGTTGTATCCTAACTGACACCCTTTGTCCTCCCCTGAATTGGTGGGAGGAAATTCAGTTTAAATTACACATTATTGTATTATTTCTCTATTGCATCATAGACCTGTGAACATTTCACAAGGCCGGTAAGGAAGTCACAAAAACAGGTTCCGAGTTGTGGTATTCCTCCAGGTCCCATAGGGCTGTTGGTAAAGAGAGGAGGGAAGGGGAAATCAGGGAGTGCTGAAGTATCAGGTTTCAATGTCCCTGCTGCAGAGTCTTATGCTGCACAGACTGTATGGGGTGGATGGGAGATTTTGTTGATCTCACAAAAGTAACCAATGCGCCACATCTTTTTTTACTGCTTTGTTTTATATAAATGAAAGCTGTGATACAGTAGGGCCCTGATCCCTACCTCACTTGGTGCTGCTTGTGTCTTTAATCATCCCCTTTGTGAACAGTGCAGTGTTTTTTTATTTTATTTTGTATTGGTTTTGGCTGGGATTCAACAGTCTGCTTGCTTCCTCCCTACGCTCCAGCAGGCCTGGGGTCAGTGGCCTGACTGTCACACACTCTGTGCGCTGTCATTTTAAGATGCTCTGTAATAGTATTAAATGTCTGCCTTATCTTCTTGACTTGGCCTTATCTGGCAGGAAGGGATTTCACTGTCTGTCACTGCAGCACGGTCACGTGTTTACTGGCTCTGTGTGTGTGCAAGCAATTTTATTTGCTTATGAGTGGGATTATATTTTTTTGTGAGTCCGTGTCAGGAGTTGGTATGTATTGTATGTGTAATTGAGGTAGAGATATGTTAGGAATTGATTGGTAGCTATTATTATTATTATTTTCTAAATTAGAGAATAGGTCATAGACAGTGGTGGAAAAAGTACTCAATTGTCATACTTGAGTCATTTTCTATTAAGGTATCTTTACTTTTACTCAAGTACAAGTGAAAGTCACCCAGTAAAATACTACTTGAGTAAAAGTCTAAAAGTATTTGGTTTTACATATACTTAATTATCAAAAGTAAATGGAATTGCTAAAATGTATAAATCATTTCAACTTCCTTATATTAAGCAAACCAGATGACACTATTTTTTTATTGGCGGACATAATTTACAAACAAAGCATTTGTGTTTAGTGAGTCCGCCATATCAGAGGTAGTAGGGATGACCAGGGATGTTCTCTTGATAAGTGTGTGAATTGGACCATTTTCCTGTCAAAATGTAACGAGTACTTTTGGGTGTCAGGGAAAATGTATGGAGTAAAAAGTACATTATTTTCTACAGCAATGTAGTGAAGTAAAAGTTGCCAAAAATATAAATAGTAAAGTACAGAACCCAAAAAACTACTTAAGTAGTACTTTAAAGTATTTTTACTTAAGTACTTTACACCACTGATTATAGACAAGTATACAGGTTTTTAAGTCTAATTTACTGACCATGCCAATCAAACAATTGTAGACAATTAGGCATAGGTAATAATACAGTTAAGTCGGAAGTTTACATACACTTAGGTTGGAGTCATTAAAACTTGTTTTTCAACCACTCCACAAATTTCTTGTTAACAAACTATAGTTTTGGCAAGTCTGTTAGGACATCTGCTTTTGTGCATGACACAAGTAATTTTTCCAACAATTGTTTGCAGACAGATTATTTCACTTATAATTCACTGTATCATAATTCCAGTGGGTCAGAAGTTTACATACACTAAGTTGACTGTGCCTTTTAAACAGCTTGGAAAATTCCAGAAAATGATGTCATGGCTTTAGAAGCTTCTGATAGGCTAATTGACATCATTTGAGTCAAGTGCCTTTTTGCTTGACATCATGGGAAAATCAAAAGAAATCAGCCAAGACCTCAGAAAAATAATTGTAGATCTCCACAAGTCTGGTTCGTCCTTGGGAGCAATTTCCAAACGCCTGAAGGTACCACGTTCATCTGTACAAACAATAGTACGCAAGTATAAACACCATGGGACCACGCAGCTGTCATACCGCTCAGGAAGGAGACGCGTTCTGTCTCCTAGAGATGAACGTACTTTGGTGAGAAAAGTGCAAATCAATCCCAGAACAACAGCAAAGGACCTTGTGAAGATGCTGGAGGAAACAGGTATAAATGTATCTTTATCCACAGTAAAACAAGTCCTATATCGACATAACCTGAAAGGACGCTCAGCAAGGAAGAAGCCACTGCTCCAAAACCGCCATTAAAAAATCCAGACTACGGTTTGCAACTGCACATGGGGACAAAGATCGTACTTTTTGGAGAAATGTCCTCTGGTCTGATGAAACAAAAATAGAACTGTTTGGCCATAATGACCATCGTTATGTTTGGAGGAAAAAGGGGGTAGCTTGCAAGCCGAAGAACACCATCCCAACCGTGAAGCACGGGGGTGGCAGCATCATGCTGTGGGGGTGCTTTGCTGCAGGAGGGACTGGTGCACTTCACAAAATAGATGGCATCATGAGGAAGGGAAAATTATGTGGATATATTGAAGCAACATCTCAAGACATCAGTCAGGAAGTTAAAGCTTGGTCGCAAATGGGTCTTCCAAATGGACAATGACCCCAAGCATACTTCCAAAGTTGGCTTAAGGACAACAAAGTCAAGGTATTGGAGTGGCTATCACAAAGCCCTGACCTCAATCCTATAGAAAATGTGTGCGCAGAACTGAAAATGCGTGTGCGAGCAAGGAGGCCTACAAACCTGACTCAGTTACACCAGCTCTGTCAGGAGGAATGGGCCAAAATTCATTATTCAAACTTATTGTGGGAAGCTTGTGGAAGGCTACCCGACATGTTTGACCCAAGTTAATCAATTTTAAAGGCAATGCTACCAAATACTAATTGAGTGTATGTAAACTTCTGACCGACTGGGAATGTGATGAAATAAATAAAAGCTGAAATAAATCATTCTCTCTACTATTATTCTGACATTTCACATTCTTAAAATAAAGTGGTGATCCTAACTGACCTAAGACAGGGAATTTTTACTAGGATTAAATGTCAGGAATTGTGAAAAACTGAGTTGAAATGTATTTGGCTAAGGTGTATGTAAACTTACGACTTCAACTGTAGTACATTATATTATCCTCCTTTGTGTAATGGCTGTCGGTCTCATTTTCTGGGTGTACTAACCGCACCTGTTAGGTCAATGACAATTTCACAATGTCAGAGACTCATGTGGATTTACAGACTCTTAAGTTAGAATTGTTGCCTGACCTAACGTGAGAAGGATCTGGTTACTTTAATGCATCAGTTGCATGTTGGTTTAACATAGTCCTGGTTTGTTGACAACCTGTTATTTCTTCCCTATGGTCAACCCTTTTAGTTGCTGTAGTTGTCACACTCATAAACTATGTCATTAATTGCTGGTTGGCCAGATTGCGACAATATCTCTTAACTGTAGGCCTTTTAATCACCCCTGTTTCATTCCAAGAAGCTGTCTGTATTTGTTACTGTATACCTTGAGCTCTTATATTAAGCAGCCAAAATAAGATTAGTTGAAATCTCAGTGGTGCACAGCACATGAACCATCAACTAAGGTAAGGATCATTATAAAGCCCCCATTCTTCTTAGAGGTTGGAAGGAGTTCAAGCGTGACACAGAAATTGAATTTCTATGGGTTGTCTCCGGTAAGGGCACTCTTAGTTTTATCCTGAGTGCCTGCATCAATTGCTACAGTGCATTCGGGTAAGTATTCAGAGCCCTTGACTTTTTCCACATTTTGTTACCTTACAGCCTTATTCTAAAATTGATTACATCGTTTTTTTCCCCTCATCAATCTACACACACTACCACATAATGACAAATAAAAAACAGGTTTTTAGAAATGTCAGCAAATTTATAAAAACAAAAATGGAAATAAAACATTTACATAAGTATTCAGACCCTTTACTCAGTACTTTGTTGACGCCCCTTTGGCAGCGATTACAGCCTTGAGTTTTCTTGGGTATGACGCTACAAGCTTGGCACACCTGTATTTTGGGAGTTTCTCCTATTCTTCTCTGCAGATCCTCTCAAACACTGTCAGGTTGGATGGGGAGCGTCGCTGCACAGCTATTTTCAGGTCTCTCCAGAGATGTTCGGTCGGGTTCAAGTCCGGGCTCTGGTCGGGCCACTCAAGGACATTCAGAGACTTGTCCCAAAGCCACTCCTGCGTTGTCTTGGCTGTGTGCTTAGGGTCGTTGTCCTGTTGGAAGGTGAACCTTCGCCCCAGTCGGAGGCCCTGAGCGCTCTGGAGCAGGTTTTCATCAAGGATCTCTCTGTACTTTGCTCCGTTCATCTTTCCCTCGATCCTGACTATTTTCCCAGTCCCTGCCGCTGAAAAACATCCCCAACAGCATGATGCACCGTAGGGATAGTGCCAGGTTTCCTCCAGATGTGACGCCTGGCATTCAGGCCAAAGAGTTCAATCTTGGTTTCATCAGACCAGAGAATCCTGTTTCTCATGGTCTGAAAGTCCTTTAGGTGCCTTTTAGCAAACTCCAAGCGGGCTGTCGTGCCTTTTTACTGAGGAGTGGCTTCTGTCTGGCCACTCTACCATGAAGGCCTGATTGGTAGAGTGCTGCAGAGATGGTTGTCCTTTTGGAAGGTTCTCCCATCTCGACAGAGGAACTCTGGAGCTCTGTCAGTGTCCATCGGGTTCTTGGTCACCTCCCTGACCAAGGCCCTTCTACCCCGATTGCTCCGTTTGGCCGGGTGGCCAGCTCTAGCAAGAGTCTTGGTGGTTCCAAACTTCTTCCATTTAAGAATGATGGAGGCCACTGTATTCTTGGGGACCTTCAATGCTGCAGAAATGTTTTGGTACCCTGGGGGGAGGTGAGGGCCCTGATGGAGTGGTGCCAGGAAAATAACCTCTTCTGAACGTCAACAAAACGAAGGAGCTGATCGTGGACTTCAGGAAAAGCAGAGGGAGCATGCCCCTATCCACATCAACGAGACCGCAGTGGAGAAGGTGGAAAGCTTGAATTTCCTCTGCGTACACATCACTGACCATCTGAAATGGTCCACCCACACAAGACCGTGTGGTGACAGCGCCTCTTCAACCTCAGGAGGCTGAAGAAATTCAGCTTGGCCCCTAAGACCCTCAGAAACTTTTACAGATGCACAATTGAGAGCATCCTGTCGGGCTGTATAACCGCCTGGTACGGCAACTGCACTGCCCGCAACCGCAGGGCTCTCCAGAGGGTGGTGCGGTCTGCCCAACGCATCACCGGGGGCACACTGCCTGCCCTCCAGGATACCTACAGCACCCGATGTCACAGGAAGGCCAAAAAGATAATCAAGGACATCAACCACCCGAGCCACGGCCTGTTCACCCCGCTATCATCCAGAAGGCGAGGTCAGTACAGGTGCATCAAAGCTGGGACCGAGAGACTGAAAAACAGCTTCTATCTCAAGGCCATCAGACTGTTAAATATACATCACTAGCCGGCAACCACCCAGTTACTCAACCCTGCGCCTTAGAAGCTGCTGCCCTGTATACATAGACATGGAATCACTGGCCACTTTAATAATGGAACACTAGTAATTTCAATCATGTTTACATACTGCTTTACTCATCTCATATGTATATACTGTATTCTATTCTACTGTATTTTAGCCAATGCCACTCCGACATTGCTCGTCCTAATATTTATATATTTCTTAATTCCATTCTTTTACTTTTTAGATTTGTGTATTGTTGTGAATTGTTAGATACTACTGCACTGTTGGAGCTAGGAACACAAGCATTTCGCTACACCCGCAATAACATCTGCTAAATATGTGTATGTGACCAATACAATTTGATTTGATGGAGGCCACTGTGTTCTTGGGGACCTCCAATGCTGCAGAAATGTTTTGATACCCTTCCCCAGATCTGTGCCTCGACACAATCCTGTCTCAGAGCTCTACGGACAATTTCTTCGACCTCATGGCTTGGTTTTTGCTCTGACATGCACTGTCAACTGTGGGACCGTTATATAGACAGGTGTGTGCCTATCCAAATCATGTCCAATCAATTGAATTTACCACAGTTGGACTCCAAGTTGTAGAAACATCTCAAGGATGATCAATGGAAACAGGATGCACCTGAGCTCAATTTTGAGTCCCATAGCAAAGGGTCTGAATACTTATGTAAATAAGGTATTTCTGTTTTGAATTTTGTATAAATTTGCCTAAATGTTTTCGCTTTGTGATTATGGGGTATTGTGTGTAGTTTGAGGAAAAACATGTATTTAATCTATTTTAGAATAAGGCTCTAACGTAACAAAATGTGGAAAAAGTGAAGAGGTCTGAATATTTTCCGAATGCACCGTAAGTGGTATAATCTTTCCACATGCCCCCATATTTGTTCAGACCTTGACACAGCTGTAACCCCCTACCTACACCTTGACACAGCTTTAACCCCCTACCTACACCTTGACACAGCTGTAACCCCCTACCTACACCTTGACACAGCTGTAACCCCCTACCTACACCTTGACACAGCTGTAACCCCCTAACTACACCTTGACACAGCTGTAACCCCCTACCTACACCTTGACACAGCTGTAACCCCCTACCTACACCTTGACACAGCTGTAACCCCCTACCTACACCTTGACACAGCTTTAACCCCCTACCTACACCTTGACACAGCTTTAACCCCCTACCTACACCTTGACACAGCTGTAACCCCCTACCTACACCTTGACACAGCTGTAACCCCCTAACTACACCACTATAACCTCTCCACTATCCTATAGATCATACTTACTGTAGCAGTATTTCCACCTCTGCTGGTCCCTTCTATTACGTTGCATGACAGGTGGGTGATGCTACTAGGAGTGTCATACTGTTGACAGTGAGTCACACTGCTGTGCCTAGTAGGCCAAAGTGTGTTATTAGGGGCAGGGGTTAGCTGGGGAGATTGTGTTTTGATCTGCTTGGCAGGTCAGGTGCAGTTATAACTGGCATGGAGGTCCAGGCCCACTACAGGCCAGCCAGTACCTCACTAATCTGGGGGAGGGGAGATTAAGCATGGAAGGTGGATGATCTGAGAAAAGAGCAGATTTAGTTTGTCTGCCTCTCAATTCATACAGTATAAAAGCAGTGATGTGGTTAGTCTGATATTGAGTCAGTCAATTTCAATTTAGGAATGCACCCATGTGACTCCCAGCTGCTGTATTACACATTTCTATGAAACAGATATGTCTGTATGACTCACACAGTACAGCTTCCCAATGCTTTTCAATAAACCACCGCTTCTGTTCTCCGTCTATGTTTCTGCTGTGATCTGAGAGTTATGTTAGAGCATTAGTCACTGCTGTCTCCTCCTCATTACCTAGGCAGATGAATGGCTGTCATTATCTGTGTGGTAGTTTCCCTGTTAATTATAATGGGTTGTGATACACTGCTGTCTGTCTGTGTCATACACTGCTCTAGCTACCTGCCTGCCTATCTGTCTGCTCCCAGGTGTGAGTGGGGAGGATGTGGAGGACCTGCATGTGTTCCTACTGGTCTGTGGCCTGAGGAGAGTGAAAGATCCTCTCTATCTGCTGGAGGCATTCTCAGGTACAGGATTACCACCTAGTCCCTATATGGTGTCCTAAGTACATCCTCTGCCTTGACTTTCACTGGACACAAGCCCTGCTACAATTACATTATCTGATCTTGTATTTGAGCTAATTTTACATTTGTATTGCCACACAGAAGCACATGGAAAGTAAATCAGTCACTGTCTCTGGTTGATCTCTTTCAGAGTGGCACACTGAGAATCCCCTGGTAGTGCTCATCATCATCGGACCTAAGGTGAGTGACTATAATAGGATCAGGGTGATTGTACAGCTGAGGTCAAGCCTTTTTTACCTCCTTTACTGTCTGCATGTGTCTGTTAAAGCAGATCAGTGCACGGCCAGCAACCTGCCTCCGGAGGTAGGTCAAAGGTTCCTCTAATTGGATGTAGCAAAGAACAGCATTAGCCGGCATTAGCTGGAATAACGGGCGGCATTGAGCGGCTCGCGAGCTGCAGACTTAGGAGCCAGGGGGAGTTACAGTTTCAGTGCTGGGCTGCCCCTACCCGCCTGACTCTCTGCCTTCCTGTTCTCTCAGAGCAGCCAGCCCACTGTACTGCTGCAGTGCAGCCACTGGACAAGCCCCAGCACCAAGAAATCTGCTGGGCTAGTTTATAGTCTGGCCCACCCAGGGGTTTCCACCCTGCCAGGGGTACGGTCACACACCACTGGGCCCCAGTGTCATAGAGGGCAGCATGGGATTAGGCTGCTGATAGATCTCTCTCTGTCACATACTGTGTGTTAAGAGGGCAGTGGTTCGCTTGATTTATTAAAAAATATGAATAGTTATATTTCATTTACAATTATTATGACCAGCTTATGAAATAGTATTGATTTGATAATGCACTTTCACTGTCTTGATTCATTTGTTGCTATTTTTCAAAGTCTTTGTATTGCATTGGCATGATAGTTGATAAAACCTGGTTAAAAAGAGTAGAGCCAGAATGCCAGATGAAATCACCATTACTGCATAGTAGCAGGAAGAAGGGTGCTCTCACCTCTAGCACTAAAACATGAACGTTTTCCACTGATTTGATTGCAGTCTACTTTCTGTGCTTGAGTATTGATCTTCTGAGAAGGGCTGCCAAAGAGATGCTGTACCTTAGCTGACAAAGGCCACCTTGGTGCTTTTACCCCTGCTCTCTCTTCTTGTGTGTTCTCCACCATTTGGTTTTTTCCTATTGATTCTGTGTGGGCCTCCTCCCACAGACAGCTTTAATCACGCCATCAAATAATGTTGTTTTTGTATTTTTTTGTTTAACTGATTCTCTGAAATAGCAGTATCATAAAAAGGTCTATTGTGTTTTTGCGTTGTTCAAAGGCATCTTTGAGTAGAATTGGCCAGGGGCACACTACTGTCTAGGCTGATGTTATTGCTGCTCTGCTGTGGTTTGTGTTGTTGTTTGATAAGAAGATTCAGTGAAAGCAGAGTCTTTTAGTGATTCATGTAGACGACATCAAATGAAACACAGTGGTGTCTGTGCTCAAATGTATTTCTGTTCGCTAAGATATGAAGGCAACAAAATATCCATCCGTTCTATGTTAAATAAACACTATGCTGGAGATGTATTGCTAATTATTAAATGCAAGATAATCTAGTTGTTTAAGGTTGATGGGTAAGATATAAAGGTATGTCTCTCTCTCCAAACAATTTCACACAGATTCTGTTATTCTGTCTAGTTTGTTAAAACGATTATATTACCAGTAATCTATTCATATATTGATATCTGTATCAGTACTATATCAAGGAGTAGTAATCACTGATGCCATTGTCTCCCTGACCCTTTTTTATCTTTGTAAATCCTAGCTTTGTTTCTGGATGTTGAGTATTCTCAAGTAAGATTATTTGCATGTGATACACAAATGCGCATTAAATATCACATTTCAATTCTGAAAAGTGATAAGCATGACAATAAAACAAAAAAAAGGAAAAACCAACTTGCGTGCTGTATCTTTGACCTAAATTGCTATGATGCTTGGACTTTGCGGTGGGCCAGCTAATGCACACAAATCCCACAGCGCAATTAATCAGATTGGGCACCCACCCCACCCTGACCCCAATCTCTGAAAATACAGGATTTTCAGAAAATGATTTGGGCATGTTAGAAATGATAAGCTGTGACATTGTTGTATATCTTATGGTCATGATTAAGGCATGGCTGTCATTATGTCATAGAGGTACAGTGACTTCAGAAAGTATTCATACCCCTTGAGAATTATTCACAATTTTCCCATCTACACACAATACCCCATAATGACAAAGTGAAAACATGTTTTTCGAAAATTTTGCAAATTTATTGAAATACAGAAATATTACATTTACATACAGTGCCTTCAGAAAGTATTCACAACCCTTGACTTTTTCCACATTTTGTTGTGTTAGGGATGGATCGAAATGTACACAATGGTTACCAGGAAGAGGAGGGTCACTATCAATTGATTAAGCTGTTCACTTTCTGTACATTTATAATATGTTTAAATCCAGACCGCTTTTAGGGAAACACTTGGGTTAAGACACAGAAGAAGAGTAGCCAGCAGTTAAAGCTTAAATGTTACTGCATCGGTAGGCCTACTCTGTCTGGGGTGGAAAGATATGCCTAACATTTTGAAAGTACCATGCTCAGATTCCTAATGACTTCTCAGATTTAATTATTTGCAAACTGGGACAGTTTCGTTGCAAACAAGACACTTATTTGGCATTGGAGACATATAAGCTGAACAGCCCTATCTCTCTGTCCATTCTTAGCTTGTCATTTCTGTGGTATAAAAAAATATTCTGCTAATATGTAAAATGACGTAGAATTGCATGACATGTTTATAAAATGAGTTTTTTTCTTGGAATTGCAAATACGATGATGGGTTAATGCAATGCTTTTACTATAAAGGAGATCGTTCCACCCCTACTCTTGTCCACAGTAGTCTGCGAACCCACAACCTTCTGGCCCGCAGCCCTTCCTGCGTTGCCATGTAATGCTTGCAGGACGAAGAATAGTTTCTAAAACTGCATATCTAAGGCTCTGGTCTATCCAAGAATTGAGGGTAAACGGTAGACATGTTCTCTGCAATCCACTTTGTTTTAGTTATTATTTGGGGTAAAGGGTAGGGTCACTTTTCTTTTTTCTTTTTTTTTAAGCGTTCAGGGAGGGTTTAGGTCAAATATATTTTGCTGAAAGGAGGGCCATCAATTTTCATTTCAGAGAGGTCTGATTTTCTCCATGTAACCCTTATTATAAATAATGTTCACTCCCTTACAGCCTGAATTTAAAATGGATTACATTTAGATTTTGTCACTGGCCTACACACAATACCGCATAATGTCAAAGTGGAGTAATGTTTTTAGACATTTTTACAAATTTAATTAAAAAATGAAAAGCTGAAATGTATTGAGTCAATAAGTATTCAACCCCTTTGGGATGGCAAACTTAAATAAGTTCAGGAGTCAATACGTTACAATCCTGTACAGAATAAAAACACCCCTGAGTCAATACAGTGGGGAAAAAAGTATTTAGTCAGCCACCAATTGTGCAAGTTCTCCCACTTAAAAAGATGAGAGAGGCCTGTAATTTTCATCATAGGTACACGTCAACTATGACAGACAAAATGAGATTTTTTTCCAGAAAATCACATTGTAGGATTTTTAATGAATTTATTTGCAAATTATGGTGGAAAATAAGTATTTGGTCAATAACAAAAGTTTCTCAATAATTTGTTATATACCCTTTGTTGGCAATGACACAGGTCAAACGTTTTCTGTAAGTCTTCACAAGATTTTCACACTGTTGCTGGTATTTTGGCCCATTCCTCCATGCAGATCTCCTCTAGAGCAGTGATGTTTTGGGGCTGTCGCTGGGCAACACGGACTTTCAACTCCCTCCAAAGATTTTCTATGGGGTTGAGATCTGGAGACTGGCTAGGCCACTCCAGGACCTTGAAATGCTTCTTACGAAGCCACTCCTTCGTTGCCCGGGCGGTGTGTTTGGGATCATTGTCATGCTGAAAGACCCAGCCACGTTTCATCTTCAATGCCCTTGCTGATGGAAGGAGGTTTTCACTCAAAATCTCACGATACATGGCCCCATTCATTCTTTCCATTACATGGATCAGTCGTCCTGGTCCCTTTGCAGAAAAACAGCCCCAAAGCATGATGTTTCCACCCCCATGCTTCACAGTAGGTATGGTGTTCTTTGGATGCAACTCAGCATTCTTTGTCCTCCAAACACGACGAGTTGAGTTTTTACCAAAAAGTTATATTTTGGTTTCATCTGACCATATGACATTCTCCCAATCCTCTTCTGGATCATCCAAATGCACTCTAGCAAACTTCAGACGTGCCTGGACATGTACTGACATGTACTGGACACGTCTCGCACTGCAGGATTTGAGTCCCTGGCGGCGTATTGTGTGTTACTGATGGTAGGCTTTGTTACTTTGGTCCCAGCTCTCTGCAGGTCATTCACTAGGTCCCCCCGTGTGGTTCTGGGATTTTTGCTCACCGTTCTTGTGATCATTTTGACCCCACGGGGTGAGATCTTGCGTGGAGCCCCAGATCGAGGGAGATTATCAGTGGTCTTGTATGTCTTCCATTTCCTAATAATTGCTCCCACAGTTGATTTCTTCAAACCAAGCTGCTTACCTATTGCAGATTCAGTCTTCCCAGCCTGGTGCAGGTCTACAATTTTGTTTCTGGTGTCCTTTGACAGCTCTTTGGTCTTGGCCATAGTGGAGTTTGGATTGTGACTGTTTGAGGTTGTGGACAGGTGTCTTTTATACTGATAACAAGTTCAAACAGGTGCCATTAATACAGGTAACGAGTGGAGGACAGAGGAGCCTCTTAAAGAAGAAGTTACAGGTCTGTGAGAGCCAGAAATCTTGCTTGTTTGTAGGTGACCAAAAACTTATTTACCACCATAATTTGCAAATAAATTCATTAAAAATCCTACAATGTGATTTTCTGGATTTTTTTTCTCAATTTGTCTGTCATAGTTGACGTGTACCTATGATGAAAATTACAGGCCTCTCTCTCTCATCTTTTTAAGTGGGAGAACTTGCACAATTGGTGGCTGACTAAATACTTTTTTCCCCCACTGTACATGTTACAGTCACCTTTGGCAGCGTTTATAACTGTGTCTTTCTGGGTAAGTCTCCAAGAGCTTTGCACACCTAGATTGTACAATATTTGCCCAGTATTCTTTTAAAAAATCTGCAAGCTCTGTCGAATTGGTTGTTGATCATTGACATAGATTTTCAAGCAGATTTAAGTCAAAACTGTAACTCGGCCATTCGGGAACATTCACTGTCTGCTTGGTAAGCAACTCCAGTGGAGATTTGGCCTTGTGTTTTAGGTTATTGTCCTGCTGAAAGGTGAATTCATCTCCCAGTGTCTGGTGGAAAGCAGACTGAACCAGGTTTTCCTCTAGGATTTTGCCTGTGCTTAGCTCCATTCTGTTTCTTTTTTTATCCTGAAAAACTCCCCAGTCCATATTGATTACAAGCATACCAATGACATGATGCAGCCAACACTATGCTTGAAAATATGAAGAGTGGTACTCAGTAATGTTATGTGCAAGTCCAATACAACACATAACACTTTGTATTCAGGACAAAAAAATGAATTGCTTTGCAAATTTTTTTGCAGAATTACTTTATTGCCTTGTTGCAAACAGGATGCATGTTTTTGGAATATTTGTATTCTGTACAGGCTTCCTTCTTTTCAGTCTGTCAATTAGGTTAATATTGTGGAGTAACTACAATGTTGTTGCGCCATCCTCAGTTTTCTCCTATCACAGCCATTAAACTATGTAACTGTTTTAAAGTCACCAATGGCCTCATGGTGAAATCCCGGAGCGGTTTCCTTCCTCTCCAGCAACTGAGTTAGGAAGGTGACTTTATCTTTGTAGTGACTAAGTGTATTGATACACCATCTAAAGTGTAATTAATAACTTCATCATGCTCAAAGGGCTATTCAATGTCTACTTTCTTTATTTTTACCCATCTACCAATATGTGCCCTTCTTTGCGGCATTGGAAAACCTCCCTGGTCTTTGTGGTTTAATCTGTGTTTGAAATTCACTGCTCGGCTTAGGGACCTTACAGATGGTATGTGTGGGGTACAGAGATGAGGTAGTCATTCAAAAATCATGTTAAACACTATTATTGCACACAGAGTGAGTCCATGCAACTTATTATGTGACATGTTAAGCACATTTTTACTCCTGAACATATTTATGCTTGCCATGACAAAAAATTTCAGCTTTACATCTTTTGTATTAATTTGTAAAAATTCCACTGACATTATGGGGTATTGTGAATAGGCCACTTACACAAAATCTAAGTGTAATCCATTTTAAATTCAGGCTGTAACACAACAAAATGTGGAAAAAGTCAAGGGGTATGAATACTTTCTTGAAATATAAACGAATGCTCAAGCTCATTAAATATACTGAACAAAAATATAAACACAACATGTAAAGTGTTTGTCCCATGTTTCATGAGCTGAAATAAAAGTTCCCAGAAATGTTCCATATGCACAAAAAGCTAATTTCTATAAAATGTTGTGCACAAATTTATTTACATCCCTGTTAGTGAGCATTTCTCCTTCGCCAAGGTAATCCATCCACCTGACAGGAGTGGCAAATCAAGAAGCTGATTAAACAGCATGATCATTACACAGGTGCACCTTGTGCTGGGGACATTAAAAGGCCACTCTAAAATGTGCAGTTTTGTCACACAACACAAAGCCACAGAGGGAGCATGCAATTGGCATGCTGACTGCAGGAATGTCCACCAAAGCTGTTGCCAGAGAATTGTATGTAAATGTTTCTACCTTAAGCCGCCTCCAATATTGTTTTAGAGAATTTGGCAGTATGTCCAACTGGCCTCACAACCGCAGACCACGTGTAACCATGCCAGCCCAGGACCTCTACATCCGGCTTCTTCACCTGTGGGATCATCTGAGACTAGCCACCTGGACAGCTGATAAAACTGTGGGTTTGCACAACCAAAGGATTTCTGCACAAACTGTCTGAAACCGTCTCAGGGAAGCTCATCTGCGTGCTCGTCATCCTCACCAGGGTCTTGACCTGACTGCAGTTCGATGTCGTAACCAACTTCAGTGGGTAAATGTTCACCTTCGATGGCCACTGGCACGCTGGAGAAGTGTGCTCGTCACAGATTAATCCTGGTTTTCAACTGTACCGGGCAGATGGAAGACGTGGGCGAGCGGTTTGCTGATGTCAACGTTGTGAACAGAGTGCACCATGGTGGCATTGGGTTATGGTATGGACAGGCATAAGCTATGGACAACGAACGCAATTGCATTTTGAATGCACGAGCTCCTGAGTGGCGCAGTGGTCTAAGGCACTGCATCGCAGTGCTAACTGTGCCACTAGAGATCCTGGTTCGAATCCAGGCTCTGTCGCAGCCGGCCGCGACCGGGAGACTCATGGGCGGCGCACAATTGGCCCAGCGTCGTCCAGGGTAGGGGAGGGAATGGCCGGCAGGGATGTAGCTCAGTTGATAGAGCATGGCGTTTGCAACACCAGGGTTGTGGGTTCGATTCCCATGGGGGGCCAGTATAAAAAAATATGTATTCACTAACTGTAAGTCGCTCTGGATAAGAGCGTATGCTAAATGACTAAAATGTAAATGTAATACCGTGATGAGATACTGAGGCCCACTGTCGTGACATTCATCCGCCGCCATCACCTAATGTTTCAGCATGATAATACACGGCCCTATTCCGCAAGGATCTGTACACAATTCCTGGAAGCTGAAAATGTCCCAGTTCTTCCATGGCCTGTATACTCACCAGCCATGTCACCCACTGAGCATGTTTGGGATGCTCTGGATCGACGTGTACAACAGTGTTCCAGTTCCCGCCAATATCCAGCAACTTCGCACAGCCATTAAAGAGGAGTGGGACAACATTCCACAGGCCACAATTAACAGCCTGATCAACTCTATGCGAAGGAGATGTCGTGCTGCATGAGGCAAATGGTGGTTACACCAGATACTGACTGGTTTTCTGATCCACGCCCCTACATTTATTTATTTATTTCAATTGACTGATTTCCTTCTATTAACTGTAACTCAGCAAAATCTTTGAAATTGTTGTCTGTTGCGTTCATATTTTTGTTCAGTGTAGTTAAACAGCATCAAGTCTAACGTGCTTTGAGTGGAACATAGACAGTTTTTACCACCAAATAGATAGTTATGTCAAAAAGTGTATTTTAAAGTATTTGTTTTCTCTGATTTTTCTCTTAGATTGATCCTGTGTTTACTGAAGAAGTAGAAGCAATCAGTAAAAGGTAAAGCCTTTCAAACTTTTCTTTAATGGTTATCAGTTTAGTAGAACATTATCGCTGACTAAAGATCTGCCAAACTGATATGGACCCTGCCGCTCATGTGAGAAATTCAAAGACACCCAGGCTTATCTAACGCTTTATCCCGTGTGGCCCAAGAAAGCATGTAAACAAACTTTGCTTATGTCTTCAGTAGTGTTAGCAGAATGTAAATTAAAAAGATGTAGTCTAGCTTGTTATCTTTCCACCCCCTGACAGAGGCATGGCTCAGTTCTGAGAGATATTAACCAAAGGGCTTCACCTCTTGGTCAATGTGGTTTCAGACAGTGAGGAAACAGCCCTGTCTCTCTATGGTTAGGACTTCATGTACTTTCAGAGCATGTCATGTCAATCATACTGCACCGTGGCGCCAGCGGTCCGTGCATCATGCCCTGCACCTGTCACTCCTGCCTGTCATTCACGGCTGTGTGTGCCCCGTGGTGAGCCCTGTGTCACGCAGAGTGCTGCTACTGCTGTGTTTCTCCCAGGTTAGCAGGGGTTTACCTGGCCCAGGAGATGAGCCAAGAGGAGCTCCATGCTGCTATGAGGAGGTCAGCTGCCCTGGTTAACAGTTCAGTCTCCGAGGGGATGTCCGCTGCCATTTTAGAGGTGCTTATCCTCAGGGGTGAGGGATCACTATATGGGGCAAAGTCAGCAATCATCTTTTTATCATTACAGTCATCATTGTCATTATTTCCACTGGCATGCTCCGCCCACAAAATCTATCACAATGTATATTGTTAATTCAGCTCAGAATATAATATGTTGGTGTCACATGCAGCTCTTTCAAGGCACCAATATTCCACCCTGGGAACATTTGTATTATTTGATTAAAGTGTTAAATGACCTGTACCAGAGCAATTATGAGAATGAATAGCTTGTCATACTATCTTTCCAGAATTGGGTGTAATCCTCTTAATCTGTTTTAAACACTGTAGATTAAAACAATCCACAGAAGGCTTAAACACTGATTAGCATGTTTCACTTCCAGAACCTTCTGATGAGGTATTACCTGAATTAATGACAGTTAAGTCCCAAGGGGATACCAACAAGTAAAGTAAATTAAGGGCTAGAAGATGCCAGCTAGCTAACAATAGCCGTTCCCGAGTCAGGTGTGTGGGGTTTGATGTAGCTGTGTCTGTGTCATGTATTGTGTTGTTCAGGCAATGGATCTGGAGGTACCGGTGGTGGCTCGTGACATCCCAGGCAACACAGCGGTGGTGCAACATGAGGTCACTGGTCTGCTCTACTCATCCCCTAAGGTAAGAACCCTTCCAATGGTTACCAGTCAAAGCTGTAAGATGACTTTCACTTCCACTGTGCAAGAGGCTAATGCAGAAGAAAGACAGCCACCAGCAGCAGCAACATAACTGAGCCTACCACTGAGGTGTATTAGACCCACCTAAAAGAATATAATAATAATATATACATTTACATTTTAGTCATTTAGCAGACGCTCTTATCCAGAGCGACTTACAGTTAGTGAGTTTTTTTTATACTGGCCCCCCGTGGGAATTGAACCCACAACCCTGGCGTTGCAAGCGCCATGCTCTACCAACTGAGCTACACAGGACCAAGTATCAGACAATTTTATCCAAAGCAACTTAGTCATGCTGCATACATTTTACGTATGGGTGGTCCCTGGAATAAAACCCACTACCCTGGCATTACAAGTGCCATGCTCTACCAACTCAGCTACAAAGGACCATAGAATGCGGCTGTCTTTCCCCTATTACAGTCTGCTGTTTCTGAGTATTAACCTACTGTACTAGACACAATCTTTATGCTATAGTTTTTTGTTAGGCTTAAAATAACAACCCAAAATGACATAATAGTTTGGTGGTGCGTAAGTAGGTAAAAAGGGATTCAACATGTCTTAGGGGCCTAGACTTTAGTGAGAATGTAGACCAGTGAACAGTATCCAGTGAACTGTATAATGGTACACGGCAGCAACCAGGCATGTGGAGAAAGCGAGAGGTCCTTGGAGGGTCACTTTAACTAACTGCTCAGAGAGGTTTTATGTGAGAGCAGCGGTAGGTGTCAGCCGGCAGTGGGTACGTCCTCAGCATGGTATGGTGGCAGGCAGGAGGGCGACATTAGCGTAATGCTGCTATGATGCCAAGAGATAAGTCAGTCCTCTTCTCTCCAGGGGAGGTCGTGTCACGTGTGCTCAGCTGAGGCGTGGAGAAATCCCTCCAAGGGGGAACCTCACACAGATTGCTGCAGAGACCAGGGTTAGCTAAACCATGACTTCTAGCTAACAGCTTCTGCTGTTTCAACTGAAACTCTCTGGCTGACACAACTTTTTCACACAGGATAATTTACATGTTGCTCAAGCCTTTCCCAGCGCTGATAATGTGTTATTGGCCATTCATCAATTTGTGGTGTTGACTTGTTCATTTGACACGGTACATAACACTCCTCAAGAGTGTTCGAAATGTACTATAAAAGCTGTCAAAAAATCAAGCACTTGGATGCCTGTAGCACTATAACCAGTATGGCATTTTCAGAACGACTGTAGTATATTTTTGATGGAGTCCATTGAATATAGAAGAACTTGACTTTTAATGGTTTTGCTGGGAATTCATGGCTCTCATATGGCTTCAACTCAAATGAAGAGGCACTCCAAATATGATCACATCACTTGAGTGAAGTAAAACGGCCTGATGCTCTGGCGTTGGCTGCAGCTCTGTTTACCCACAAGGCTCTCTGCTCCAGGAGATCTTGGCTGCTGTGCCTGAGCCCTTACTGAAAGGCTGTGTGAATCTGTGTTATTACATCCCTGGTCGCAGCCTCCCAGGCCACTAAAAAAGCTGCCAGAATCCAAGAAGGACCTTATGGACTCCAAACATTTCCACCGGTGCTCAGGGATAATGTCATTACTCATTTTGTAATTGCTTGATATATTTCTCCCCATCTCATCCTGACAGCTGGTGTGGCAGGGCCATTAAATAGCAGCAGACAGACACTGTTTGTGTTCCACTCCCTTCATAAACAAATAGGAAGCAGCAGCCATCAGAATATGTTGCAAAGGGCCATTGCACGGGCCTATTTGAAACTGGTCACAGATGTCTCCATCAATTAGCAAGGCAGAGCACATTCAATGAGTGTTTACCAGTCAGAATAGCAACATTCCCTCATGTCATTCACTGCTGTGGTTGGTTACACCTAATTAACTCACTGCTTTAATGGGTTCTTAGAGGCTTGTTAAATAAATAAATAAAATTACAAGTGGAATGTTTATTTTTGGGTAAAATACTAGTACAGATGTGTGCTTCATTCAGTAACTTCTGAAGCATTGATTGTCCTTGCCCCACCTCCAGGAATTTGTGCGTGTGTCTCAGAGGCTGCTGGTAGACGGGGAGCTGCGGGAGCGTGTGGTGACGAACGGGAAGCGCTACGTTGAGGAGCACCACAGCCTGGACCATGAGAGGGAGGCCTACCAGAGGCTGGTGGACACTCTGCACTGAGGCTGCGCAGACTAACCAGCTCCTCTGTCTCAATCCTACTGTCTCTCAGGAACAACCAAGGGCTCTATTAAATCTGTATACGATTAATCGATACAAATGAATAGAGCCCTAAGTCAGTGACACAGATGGAACTACCCAAGCAGAAGATACATCTCCTTCAAATTTTGATATTTAGTTGCGTTGACCATATCCAGTTTGGGTTAGTGCAATCCTGGATCCTTGGGACATCCCTACCCTAACCTTAACCATAACCCTTACCTAACCTTAACATTTACCCTAACCTTAACCCTTACCTTAAAGAGCCACTGAACACACCGATTGGCATGTGTTTTTCTGTTGCTCATTAGAAAAACAAGATTTCAGTCTTGGAGGTGTGTTTCCTGACTGATTCCGCGTTTGGTTAATGATGTTCGTACCCATGAGACATTTCCTCAAAATTCCCAGAATGAATCTAATATAACTGCAGAAATCTGTAATTAATTTAAAAGTTTTTGCAGAGGATGTTTTAGTTGTGCAATTTTACATCTAACTAAGGTGTTTGGTGCAGTCTCATGTAAACAAAGTCGGAGCTGCTGGGCAGGTCTGTCTCAATGTCTATGCTATTGGATAGAGCGCATTCACCGCAGCATTTCACCCCATATTAGTGGGCAAATGGACGTTGTCAAATCAAAACCCAACCTCCATTTACCCGTTGTGAAGCACGGATGTTCCAAACTTTGTTTTAGATGACTGACTTTTTGACAAATTATCCTATTTATTTTGACACTAGAATAACTGTTTCTGACTCATATCAATGCCACATAGGCCGTTTTCAAAGAGATTCGTTGCTTTTTAAAGGCAGTCGCTCTTTAACCATTTTACATTTCAACTTCAATGGGGTTGGGACGTTCCAACGATTCTGGATAGCAAGGACCATCCAGTTTGTCTACAAATTAATAATTGATATGTTGGCTTCACATCTACATCTCAACCAAAAATCTTAAGTTAAAGAATAGGACTAAATTTTATCAAACTTGAAATGCACTTTAAACAAAGTTTTATTTGATTTAGTCCTATTCTTTACATTGACATTTTAGTTATTTAGCAGATGCTTTTATCCAGAGCGACATACAGTTAGTCCAGATTTTTCCTCAATAAAGTAGCTATCAGCAAAGTAAGTGCTACTAGAAAAAATTCTAACTTTTTAGAATTAAGGTTGAGATGGAGACGTGAATCGAACATATTAATGATAACATTTGAAATCAACCAAAGCTTGAAACCCTAGGCCTACACTGCATACGGAAAGTATTCACACCCCTTGACTTCTTCCACATTTTGTTACATCACAGCCTTATTCAAAATGTATTATAGTTTCCTGTCTCAGAGCTCTACGGACAATTCCTTCGACGTCATGGCTTGGTTTTTGCTCTGACATGCACTGTCAACTATGGGACCTTAAATAGACAGGTGTGTGCCTTTCCAAATCATGTCCAATCAATTGAATTTACCACAGGTGGACTCCAATCAAGTTGTAGAAACATCTCAAGGATGATAAATGGAAACAGGATGGACCTGAGCTCAATTTCGAGTCTCATAGCAAAGGGTCTGAATATTTATATAAATAAGGTATTTCTGTTTTCACTTTGTCATTATGGGGTGTTGAGTGTAGATTGATGAGTAAAAACATAATTGAATCAATTTTAGAATAAGGCTGTAATGTAACAATGTGGAAAAAGGGAAGGGGTCTGAATACTTTCCGAATGCACTGTATATTTATTGTAATTTTTTGTTAAACCCTGGGTTAAATTGAAACAAAAGCTGTTGATGACTGCTATACGTATAGGCCCAAATAGTATCAATGATGCTATTTGACTTATAAAGTATGGTTTCATTTGCTTTGTTAAACCTACCCTTTGGAATGACTTTGATAACAGTGAATATATTTAGTTAAGAGATCTCAACAATCATTCTCACGATAGCATATTGGTAATAGTCAGTGACAAATATTAAAGCTAAGCTGGGCTTGGTTTGGTTAAAACCCTGGATGGGAGACCAAATTAATAGCTGTAGATCGATCAACTCTCCAGTAGGAGGTGCTGCCCAGCCTATAGTTGTTTTTTTCTGATAGTGGATATAATGTTAAAGGTCTGACATTGTTTCAAAGGTACAAATTCAACATATTTTATACACGGTCTGTGTATGTTGAAAATTGGTTACAATGATGACATAATCCTGTGGTTGAAATTCCACCCTCAAAACAACAGTTTACGTATATTACTTTTTTCAAATCCATGTATTTTCCACAAAGATTCCATGTCACAATACGCTGACACATTACCTTGAAACAACATTGATTCAGCCAGTTTGTGCCCAGTGGGAAAGGCCTAAAGAGGTGCTTGCATGCATAAAGGGATAAATAGCTTTAATGATCAGGTATCGCTTGTGTGTATAAGTATTTTCTAGCTCTCAAGCTTTAAAGGCAGACTCAGCGAAATGACGTTGCCACGAGCAGCACTGCAGATATTGAGATGAGCGAGATGCAAGACTTCGCTCTCACACAGTCACACCCCACTGGGTTCAACACATCTCAATTAAATTACGTTGAACAAATGTGGAATAGACGTTGAATTGACGTCTGTGCCCAGTGGGACACAGTATATGTGCATGGGTGCGCTTCACACTGTTACAGCGTGGGAGCCAGGTCACCAAAACAGCGGAGAAGTTGAGCCTCACGCTTCAACGCTCTTAGTTGTTGCAGAAATTGACCCACTATGCTGTAACTTTCTGCATCTTCGTCATATCGCTGAGTCTACCTTTAATTCAATGCGGACCAATCTATGCAGCACAATCAAACTTGATTGGCGAAATGTTCTAAGTGCTGGAGGTGGAGGTTACTTTCATTCAAAGCACAGCAGTAGTCTTATTGAATGAATGGGTGAATTGGTGTCCAATGAAAGAAGTAGGTGCTGTGCTGTTACTCATGTTTTCTCTACTTGATATTTTCCAAAATCCTACAGAAATACTTTTTGAACTTATTTTATTGATTTATTTCATTTTGTAATGAAAGTTCATGAAAAATATGAATATGCTGTTTCTTATTTATGTATCATTTTCAAATAAAATATGGTTAAATGGTGTTTTGCTGTTAAGGTGTCCATCCTTCAAAATGAATCCTCAAAAAGTATACAAAAGTACCGGAGAATCTCTTGAATAGGGCGTTGAGCCGCCAGAACAGCTTCAATGCACCTTGGCATAGTGTCTGGAACTCTACTGAAGGGATGCGACACCATTCTTCCACGATAAATTCCATAATTTGGTGTTTTGTTGAAGGTGGTGGAAAACGCTGTCTCAGGCACCGCTCCAGAATCTCCCATAAGTGTTCAATTGGGTTGAGATCTGGTGACTGAGCCTGCTTTTAGACAGGCAGCCCAATTCTGACCAATCAGATCAGCTCTGAAAAAGAGCTTATGTGAAAAGATCTGATGTGATTGGTCAAAATACCAATTTAGTGGAAAAAATATCCCTGAGCGCAGCTCGCTCTGCATGCGCTCCGCTCATGGTGCTCTGAGTCTGAGTATCCATAGCAACGGCTCCGCTTGGGCTGCTCTACTCAAGAGACATGAGAGCAGTTAGATAACTATTTGTAACTCTAAACTCGACAAAACAAGGAACACTTCTGACACCATGTTATAATCATAGTCATATGACTGTACTGCGCAGCAGAGCACGCGCAAATGGCTCAGCTTCAAAATGTAGTGAATCAAAATGTAAATCAATTTAGTAATAACGGAGCCCTGCCCGTACCCTAGTTATTGATTAAAAAAATAGGCCCTACCCGTCCCTCACCCGATGTATAAGGTTGGGGCTCGTCGGGCTCCGGTCGGGTAGCAGAGCTGTGTAACAGATTAGTCAAATGCAATGTCTAGTCTACAATCAAACATTTCACATGATCAGTACCATAGAACTATATATGCAACAGTGGAACTATTGAATACAAACATCATTCAGATATGTTTAATGAAAAATCATATCAGACACAATCAAAAATCAAATCAAACAGAAATGTACACAATAAGAAGACAAACAGTGCATATAGAAAAATCCCGTTAAGTTGCGTAGCTGTCGGATGAAAATCTCTCATATCCAACAGAAACCTTTCAGTAAATGGAAAAAACTGCCATATTGTCCCATTAAGGAACATACAATTATGAAATTACAGAGGCTACTTTGAATACATTTTGGTCCTAGAGTGATGAAATCTTCTGAATACATTGAAGGCAGTTACTGCTTTCAATACATGTAAAACAAAAAATTGGAGTTATGAGGTTTTCATCAGACAGGGATGTTATGTTTGTTACCTTTAGTGCAGGGTTCCCCAACTGGTGGCCCGCAGGTGATTTTTATTTGCTCTTCCCCAAGTTTTCTGAGCAGAAAAAAAAAGAAGTGATTTTTGTTGAGTAAATCTGTTCCAAAGCACTCCCACGCATAACAGAGAGATACACTATATGTACAGAAGTATGTGGACACCCCTTCAAATGAGTGGATTCGGCTATTTCAGCCACACCCGTTGCTGACAGGTGTATAAAATCGAGCACACAGCCATGCAATCTCCATAGACAAACATTGGCAGTAGAATGGCCTTATTGAAGAGCTCAGTGACTTTCAACGTGGCACTGTCATAGGATAACACCTTTCCAGCAAGTCAGTTCGTGAAATTTCTGCCCTGCTAGAGCTGCCCCGGTTTAACTGTAAGTGCTGTTATTGTGAAGTGGAAATGTCTAGGAGCAACAACGGCTCAGCCGCGAAGTGGTAGGCCACACAAGCTCACAGAACGGGACCACCGATTGCTGAAGCGAGTAAAAATCGTCTGTCCTCGGTTGCAACACACACTACTGAGTTCCAAACTGCCTCTGGAAGCAACGTCAGCACAATAACTGTTTGTTGGGATCTTCATGTAATGGGTTTCCATGGCTGAGCAGCCGCACACAAGCCTAAGATCACCAAGGCTGGAGTGGTGTAAAGCTCACCGCCATTGGACTCTGGAGCAGTGGAAACGCGTTCTCTGGAGTGCTGAATCACGCTTCACCATCTGACAGTCTGACGGATTAATCTGGGTTTGGCGGATGCCAGGAGAACGCTACCTGCCCCAATGCATAGTGCCAACTATAAAGTTTGGTGGAGGAGGAATAATGATCTGGGGCTGCTTTTCATGGTTCAGGCTAGGCCTCTTAGTTCCAGTGAAGGGAAATCTTAACACTAAAGCATACAATGACATTCTAGACGATTCGGTGCTTCCTCCAACTTTGTGGCTACAGTTTGGGGAAGGCCCTTTCCTGTTTCAGAATGACAATGAATTGGAACGCCGACTGCGGGCCTAATCGCCCAACATCAGTGCCCGACCTTACTAATGCTCTTGTGGCTGAATGGAAGCAAGACCCCGCAGCAATGTTCCAACATCAAGTGGAAAGCCTTCCCATGAGAGTGGAGGTTGTTATAGCAGCAAAGGGGGGACCAACTCCATATTAATGCCCATGATTTTGGAATGAGATGTTCGACGAGCAGGTGTCCACATACTTTTGGGCATGTAGTGTATATGTGATCGTGTACAGATGTAAGGAAGGTTTATGTTATAGTCAAATATTATATCTGTTTTGGCTTCTTGCGGTCAATTTGCAGTCTACAAAGAAGACATTGGCTAGCGGCTGAATCTAGTTGGTGATCCCTGCTTTAGGGGGATCACCAACATTTTTCACATGCAACAAGACCCTCTGTTTTTTTTAGCAAAAAAAGACATTTCAACTGGCCTGAGTCAAACTTTTTATCCTCTCTCCACCACACAAAGTGCCATCAGTCGGTTGGTGAGAAGCATCCTCACACTTATTCAAAATAACTTCTCCAATATCTAATATAAAAAATGTCTCTCACAAGGTATTTGAGATATTTACATGTAAGACGCCTTGACAGATATTGAAACTAAGAAGGGATCTTTGTGTAATCAAAGATAATGAATAAGTATAACCACTTGTGGTGATGCTCCTAATGTTGTGTCTTGCTTTTATCCATAAATAAAGGCATTGAGGCAATCAAAGCCACATACACACCCACAGTTGGGGTGAAACGGTCCCTATATGTATTATAAATGGTCCACAGGTTCTGTGATGGGCACTTGGGGTTCAACACAGTTCTCCTTCCCCACCCAGTGAATGCCATGGCCGTTCTCTCTGGGGAGGTTTGGGGAGTGCTGACGGTCCAGAGAGGCAAAGGTGGTGAACTGGACCCTCTTCCTTTTGCTTGTGGGGGAGTGGAGGGACTCAGTGCGGTTCAAGGGCTTGGCCCCGAGGGAGCCCCCACAGCCCAAAGGAGAGGAGGGTCTGGAGGAGGCTAGGCAGCTAAGCTGCCTGGGCAGAGAGGCCGTCTTATCAGGCCCAATGTCTATGACTGTGGTGGTGCTGTGGTCGTCTTGCTGGAGGGGAGTGCCAGGCACGTTCATCACCAGCTCTGCATCAGTGCCCAGCCACACCCAGTCGTGCCTGTGCCCCGTGGGCTCCTGGCCGTGAGAGGAGGGCTGTTTGTGCCTGAACTTTACTACGTAAGAGATGCAGTTCACCAAGAAGACCAGGATGGCCAGGCAGAAGACCCCCAGCAGAGCGTACATGCCGATCTCCAGGTCTGAGAGAGGCCGGTTAGACAGCATGTCCTCATTGCCCATGTCCACCTCCACTCGCTCCTGGTCAGGCAACTCCACCTGAGAGGGGAAGTTATTGTAGTTGACCAGGTTACCAGGTGTCTTCACAGTGCAACTGACTGCAACACTACCTATATCTCCAACTAGCCCATTGTCTGTCCCCTCAGCTGTCCCATAGTCACTAGGGCTGCTAACATTACTGTCGTTGATGGTGATGGCAGGACTGTTGACGGTTGCAGCATTTAAGAAACTTCCTGATTCACTGGCCCTGCCCATTCCGCCCTGGCTGCTGCCACCGCTGGACATGCTCCCCTTAGCGGCATCTCGCTCGCTGGATTTGGCTGTGGTGGTGACCTTGCGCATGACGCTCTCCTCCCGCTCTGAGGCTGAGCTGCTGGGCAAGGGCTGCTGGGGCTGCTGCTGCTTCCTCTCACTGTCCACCTCCTCCCCATCATTCCCGTAGTCACTGCTGCTGTCCTTACTGCTGCCACTGCCAGCCCCACCTCCACTACTGCTGCTACTGTTGCTGGCAAAGCGCTGGCTGTTGACCTGGAACTTGACCTTGAGGCTGCCGCTGCCCATGGCCAGGGAGCTCTTCCGTTTGGACTTCTGGCAAGCCTCGCAGATGGCCATCTCCACCCTGACCAGCACACCCTGTCCCTCGCCCTCCGCCACCACTGCAGGCGGGGAGCCCTGCACCGACACCACGCCCTGGTCTAGAGAGGTCAGTGTCACACGGTAGTAGGCAGGGTCATAAATGTCCAGAGGGGTCAGGGAGCCATCGCTGAACTGGACCCAGGAACTAACCGCAGCCTCCTGAGGAGACCAAATAACAAACAATATTTAATATTATTAAACTCAATCTACAATATACCTGTGTCTGATCTGATTGTCATTCAAGAAGATCGTAAAAGGCACCTGTTTGGGGCTCTGCAGCACTTCCTGTATCGTTGCCGTGGCGAGGATGGCCCTGTTGCCTCCTGGGCTGAGCTGCAGGGACAGAGCCAGGCCGGTGACCAGCTGCACCACCAGCTCTGTGATGGTCACTTTGTCATTCACCACCATCACGGTCTTCTCTGCCAGGATGGAGTCAGAGAGGGGGGAGAACACCTGTGCAGGCACAAAACACAGAGAGCATTAAATATTACAATGTCAATATCACGTCATGATAATATCCAATGTCACCTCTATAGATAAAGGCCCGTTTAAACATGCAGTCAGTCAAGCATCCCACCAGGCCTGATGGTTACCTGGATGGAGGTGGTCCCCATGTCTTGTCCTGACAGCACCCTGCCTGCCTGCAGTCTGGCGATGAGAGGGTCCTTCACCTTGAGGAAATGGCGCACAAGCTTGGTGACGTCCACCTGCCAGTCTGAGCCCAGAAAGTAGGCCTGGGGCTCCCGGGGGTCCGACTGCTCGGCTATGAAGTGTGTGATCACACGCACCAGGGCATGCTGGAACTGCAACATGCAGCCTTTACCCTTCTTATCCTCCTCCTCATCACTATTCCAGCTGAGCCAAGGGAATTAATAGAAACACTCTGAATTAGGCTACAGCACAGGTCACACCTGTCACAAAACACACACGCAAGCATGCACACACACATATTCTGTGCCTTGTCCCTAATCACTGTTTCCTATTTTAATTCTCTCACTCTGTAGATTGGATCACATTGAGGTATTTTAATACATTATGTAATGGTATTAAAACACAAGCCTGATCTCTGATAACTATTTTTTGTGATAAAAACATACACTAATTTTAGAGTTAGTGCTTCCTTTTAAGCCACTAGATTTAACTGTGTGCCAGTAATGGGGGTGGCTGGTGGGTGGGCTCTACTGTACCTCTTGCTGGTCATGATGGGCACCCTCCATCCCTTGATCTGGCTGAGCTCTGTGTCAGACACCTCGATCTGGAGGGGCAGCCGTGGGATCCACACGTTCATCTCCAGCTGGGCACTCAGGTAACTGTAGGTGAAGTTCACCATCATCCTCATCTTGCCCTTCATCTCCTTCCCGTTCACAAACACGTAGTCACACCTGTCTGACACCTGGACACAGGAGGAGCATAAATAACAGCAATAGTTAAACATCAGAACAGGCCTAACCAAAACATACATTTCCTGTCATTTATGCTATTTGTGGGTAAATATGTTATACTATATATTCAGATTAAGCATGTGACCAATCTTCTAAATTAAACTACTGAAATATAGCATTTATTTGTAAATCAATGGTGTGAAAGTGGGACTGTCTTGGTCTTTAAATGATAGAGAGATCTTATATGATGCTAAGTTACACCAATGAAAAGGAGAGATAATGAAACCAGGCATTAAGTTATCCTTAACCGAGGACAAATAGTTCCCAGAGCTTTAATGAACTCAACAAATGGATTTGCCGTATCTTAGCAATGCATGCCCCACTATGGTAATAGTCAAACAGCTACACTGAAGACAAGGCGAAGGCCGTAATAAAATCTAACATTGAAATGTATGTTAATCCAATAACACACTGTGCTATATTGGACATAAATCCTTCACAACCTTATCCAAGTACACATTCATTACATTTTAATTTCTTATCTAACCTTGGCGAGCAGTTTCTGTCAGCCCATTGAGAAATCTCATGCGTTTTTTGAAACCATGAAAAACATACTGCAGGTTCGGCCTGGTTCTATCAACGTTCCTTGCTTGAATGAATTGGATAATTTACATAGCATTGAAATTCAGTTATCATTGGCTCCCGTAAGTGCTCAGGGGAGTAAAGGAAAATGGCCATGACTTTGACAGACTCAAGGGAGGAATGCAAATGGCAGAGATTCCTACTCCACCTATCCATTAACTTACCAGTTAGAAGATGCATTGTCAGAGTAATGTCCTGTTTGTTGTGGGGGATCCTGTGATATCATGGTCAGCAAGTAGCTGACAACAATTACCTTGTACTTTAACTGAAACGCTGGTTTGGTTAAAAGACTATCGAAGTTCCACATGGAGAATTGAGTTGGAAGGGGAGTAAAGGTGTGTGGCTGCAGCTTCTCATCCAAGCAAAGCAGACTTATGTAACATTAGGGCCCACAATGAGTTATGCAAAGTTATGAACAATTATACAATGGGTGGTTCTAATCCTGATGTGACTTAATGAGGTTGGACCCAGGAGCAGAGAAGAGACCAGACGAGGAATCGGTGGTTTAGGATAAATGTAAATACTTTACTGAGAATTGGTAACAGAAGGATCACAGTAATACTGGGAAAACAACAAACACTAGGGCTAGAAAACTCACTCAGGAGACAAACGCACATGGCACACGAATCAAGCTTCTGCAAATGGAAACAGAAAGCACACCTCTCTTAAAAGGGAAATCATAATTAGTGATAGAACACACCTGAGTGTCATTATTGTCTCTAGGACGGTCTCTGCCGCCCTCTGGTGACAGGGGTGGAACCATGACACCTGAATTCTGATTGGTTAAAACCGCATTCCAGCTGGTGTCTATTTCACAAGTTACCACCGACTAAATCTATGACGTTAAAATGCCTATTTACACTGTTCCATCTGACTGCGCAATCCACTGTCTCATCAGCCCAGCCATGCAATTTATCAACTTGATCTCCACTATAAAAAGCATCTAGACATTATCTCACATTTCTTTTAGACTACCATTTAGTTTTCAACAGCGGAGATTTTTATAAACCTTGCTGTCTGTCTCTCCGGCATTTGCAACATTGTTTCAATATTCAAATTCTATCTCCAGCTGTCCCATAGTAATGAACATGTCGAGACGAGACAGACAGGTAGACAGCTTTTCTCAGCCAGTCGAAATCAAGAATCAGCTGGCATAATTTGTATGGATATATACAAAGAAATGTCAATTGAAAAAGGGTCAAACGAAACAAAGTGCAGCTAGTTTGCAGTCTTTCCAGTTTCAGTTTGAAGTGATTGTTCTAGCTGTGTTGTTGGCTAGCTCTTCTGAACAACAGTGTCCTGACGCGAGAGCACATTTTCTATGCCAGGCGAAATCGCGCCTCATTAACTCATTGTTATGGATGTATCCAAATAAATGTCACTAGAAAACAGCTTAAACAAATGCAAAGGCAGCTACTGTTGTTATTCTGGCTGCACTGTTTAATGTGACTGTAAATTAGCTGTTGTTGGCTAGCTAGCAAGCAAGGGATAAGAACGTTGCCAGCCAGTATGGCAGTTGAACATTTAGAACGACTAGATACAGAACAAAAAGACTGAACGACTGGGTCACGTCTCTGGCAACCGAACTGATAGAACGAACGACCAGCCGGCTTGGGTAGCAACCCTAGATTTGTGTCGAGACTATATCTTGTGGAAGGATGAAATAGTATGAATAAATTCATCAAAATAAAGTTTTTAATGAAAATATGTCAATCATTATTTGAATATGTTGGTAACTTTGTCTCTGGCCTAACAACACCTGTGCCAATATATCCTCCAAACACCGGCTTCTCGGGCATTATCACTTAATTGTCCGTGCTAGTATGCCCTGTTCTTTTTTCAATGAGATCATGAAGAGTTTTCATGAATAATTTTCATCCAGAGACGGTAGACTAGGTCAGACAATCATCCCTAATCTAAGAGCTTCTGTTCACCCAGTTCTCGTCCTTCCATCTCCAAGCTACTCCATATTAGTTAACTCTCACTGACAGCCACAAACTCTTCCATGTTTACATGGCAACATAATCAAATCATTTTCCAAAGATATTTACTTCAAAAGGTGTTGAGTATTGAAGTGCTGATCCAAGTCTCTTGCAAGTCTCCAAAGACATAATCTCAGCATGGAGCACAGAATATCACTCAGTGTTCTACCATGTCTGAAATTTACGTTTCATTTGATCTATAGCATTTGTCTTTTCATCACTTCATGCAGTATCAAGGCAGAGTGAGAATATCTCTCTTTCAGGTAAACAAGATGAATTTCATTTGCATCTTTCGCTTGACTCACAAACATGTATCAGTAACTGTGCTGACAGAGTGAATACCAACTTCATGGATAAGTGATCTCCCCCCCAAAAGATTTAAGGTTGCAGTGAGTATACTATATTTATTACACAAGAAGCTACAAATTGACAGAGAATAGACTTGTATCAATACCCATTTTAAAGATAACTGTTTGTCATTGTGCTTGGTTTTGATATTTTACGTTCCAGATTAATCTTAATCTCAAGGCTTTTCACACAAGTACCCAAGTGTCCATTACTCACAACTGACAAAGCAAATGATTCAATACTTCTGAAAAGCCTCTTTATCATCGCGGATATGACTTTGTTTTGGCATTTCAGACCAGAGAAAATAAAATGGAATAAAGCCTTGCCATTTATCATCTGCAGATTTCATACTTTTTTCACATGCGTCAAAAAAGCAAAGACATCTGAGTAGAGCCGCTAAACTAAGAAGCTTAGGGAGAATTTTTGCGACTGAAGCTTACTTATACATCTGATCAGCAAACAAACACTATAAGCTTTAAGTCTAAGCTTGGGCCAACTATAAAGGGTCATACATATTTTAAATGCATGAATAGTGATTTATATTTTGTTGTCACTATCATAATCCCACTGCTCTCATATCTATTCCATTACTTTACAAAACAGACACCACTTATTCCCTGTGGTCATGTACTAATGGATTTCTTAAAATACAGAACAACAACAGACAAATGGGTGGATAAGCCTTTGTTTATGTTAAACTTATGTTAGTACACAGAGCATGTTGTATAATTACACTTGCATTGGCCGAATGTAGATTAATGGCTGTAATAACAAAGGGATATTGTGCAACAACAACACGCACTATGAAATGTTTGTTCTTCCTTTGTTTCCCTGTCATGTCCTGTTATGTGTTCATTTCAGTTCAGCAGCTGATGGGCATGATGGAGGATGTCACTGGAGCGTCACTCACTGTTTGTTTTGTGATGTGGAAGAGAGCAAGTGGAGAGGTGACTTTGGTACAACTTCTTTGCCTTTAGATGTCTCTCCCCCCCTCTTACACCCACACTAAATGTCCCTCCTGTCTCATAGCCTTGGGGCAGCCAGACAGGACACACACACACACATCCGGCACTCTTACCCCCCCCCCCACAGTCGAAAGAGGTAACTGGTAACCACATGACCTCAAATCATCTCTTTGGTTGTTGGACATGTTTATTCACACCACTAATCTGCAAAGTACCATGGCAGTGACACCTGTGTGTAAAGTAAGGAAGCTTTCAGTGAAAGAACTGAAGGTGAATGTTAGAGTAGCCACATAACCTCAGTGTTGGAATTCTCTGTGTTTAGCAGCTTAATCTGACAGCTTCATATCAACACCTTAGAGAAACACACTCACCTTATTTGTGTGTGTTAAAGTGCTAAGTACCTCCACCACTAAGCCAGGGTTTTAGCACACATACATCCTCTACACTAGGGTCAATTCCAGGGGCCAATGTGGCATCAAGCGGCAGGCAGCCTACTGTACCTTCAGGATGCCCTCATCAGTGGAGCTGCAGTTGGTGAAGTCTGAGATATCAGTGATTGACCCGTCCTCCTCTACAGCCACAGTCCTGACAGGCATCACCACCTTCTTCCCAGTCAGCACCGCCGTGTTCAGGATCTCTGTGTCCTAAAGGGAAGATATCATCAGTCTGGATATAGGTTTAATGAGATATCAGCCTACTGTGTGGTCCTCTGTAGCTCAATTGGTAGAGCATGGCGCTTGTAACACCAGGGTAGTGGGTTTGATCCCCGGGACCACCCATACGTAAAAATGTATGCACACATGACTGTAAGTCGCTTTGGATAAAAGCGTCTGCTAAATGGCATATTATTATTATTACTGTAATCACTCATGGTTAAGATATAAGCTTGTTGTAGGCAGGGGGAGCAGGGGAGAAATTGTGAGTGGAAACAACATGACCTGAAGTTGTGATTTCCCATCGCTAGTACAAATACATATTTTATTAATTAAACTGTCAAATTAAATGTTATTAGTCACATGCTTTGTAAACAACAGGTGTGGACTAACAGGCCCTTCCCAACAATGCAGAGAGAAAGAAAATAGAGAAATAATAGAAAAGTAAAACACGTAATAATGAAAGTAATAATAAATACACAATGAGTAACGATAACTTGGCTATATACAAGGGGTACCAGTACCGAGTCGATGTGCAGGGGTACGAGGTAATTTAGGTACATATGTACATATAACTAGGAATAAAGTGACTGATAGTAAACAGTAGCAGCAGCATATGTGATGAGACAAAAAAGTTTGCACAAAAAGAGTCAATGCAGATAGTCCGGGTAGCTACTTTGTTAACTATTTAACTAACTATTTAGCAGTCTTATGGCTTGGGGGTAGAAACTCTTCAGGGTCCTGTTGGTTCCAGACTTGGTGTATCAATACCGCTTGCCGTGCGGTAGCAGAGAGAGCAGTCTATGACTTGGATGGCTGGAGTCTGACAATTTCTAGGGCCTTCCCCTGACACCGCCTGGTATAGAGGGAGGGAGCTCGGCACCAGTGATGTACCGGGCTGTCCACACTACCCTCTGTAGGGCCTTGCGGTAGGATGCCAAGCAGTTGCCATACCAAGCGGTGATGCAGCCAGTCAAGATGCTCTCAATGGTGCAGCTGTAGAACTTTGAGGATCTGAGGGCCCATGCCAAATCTTTTCAGCCTCCTGAGGGGGAAGAGGCGTTGCGTGCCCTCTTTGCGACTGTGTTGGTGTGTTTGGACCATGATAGATCCTTAGAAATGTGGACACCGAGGAACTTAAAGCGTTCAACCCACTACACTACAGCCCCGTCAATGTGAATGGGGGCGTGCTCTGCCCTCCGTTTCCTGTAGTCCACGATAAGCTCCTTTGTCTTGCTTTGTCTTGTTGTTCTGGCACTACACTGCCAGGTCTCTGACCTCCTCCCTATAGGCTATCTTATTGTCATCTGTGATCAGGCCTACCACCGTCGTGTCGTCTGCAAACTTAATGATGGTGTTGGGAGTACAGGAGGGGACTAAGCACGTACCCCTGAGGGGCTGAGTCCCAGGGTCCTTCGCTTAGTGATAAGCTTGGAGGGCACCATGGTGTTGAATGCTGAGCTGTAGTTAATGAACAGCATTCTCACGTAGGTGTTCCTTTTGTCCAAGTGGGAAAGGGCAGTGTGGAGTGCAATAGAGATTGTGTCATCTGTGGATCTGTTGGGGCGGTATGTGAATTGGAGTGGGTCCAGGGTGTCTTGGATGATGCTGTTAATGTGAGCCATGACCAGCCTTTCAAAGCATTTGATAGCTACAGATGTGAGTGCTATGGGGTGATAGTAATTTAGACAGGTTACCTTAGCGTTCTTGGGACAGGGACTATGGTGGTCTGCTTGAAACACGTACAGTAGGTATTACAGACTAGGTCAGGGAGAGGTTGAAAATGTCAGTGAAGACACTTGCCAGCTGGTCAGTGCATGCTCAGAGTACGCGTCCTAGTAATCCGTCTGGCCCTGCGGCCTTGTGAATGTTAACCTGTTTAAAGGTCTTACTCACATCGGCTACGGAGAGCGTGATCACACAGTCATCCGGAACAGCTGGTGCTCTCACACATGGTTCAGTGTTGTTTGCCTCGAAGCGAGCATAGAAGGCATTTAGCTCGTCTGGTAGGCTCGCGTCACTGGGTTTCCCTTTGTAATCCATGATCGTTTGCAAGCCCTGCCACATACGACGAGCAGCATAGTAAGATGCGATCTTAGTCCTCTATTGATGATTTGCCTGTTTGATGGTTCGTCGGAGGGCGTAGCAGAATTTCTGTTTTAGTGTCCCGCTCCTTGAAAGCGGCAGCTCTAGTCTTTAGCTCAGTGCGGATGTTGCCTGTAATCCAGTGCCTTTCAACTGTATTATGTTCTCTAATACTATCTATTGTATGATATGAAGAGAGTGATTGAAAGACAATCAAGGTTTTTCCTGTTCACAAACATGAATTTACATAAAACCGTTAAATACATTTATGAACAAAATGCCCAAAAGATGTATCACAAAAGATGAAAAATATTGGAAGATATGGTTTAGAAAAAAGTATTACTACACAGAAATGCTCAATCTCCCATGACAACAAACAATTGTGGTTTAAGAGGTCAGCGGGGCCTCTTGATTGCAGTAGCACAAAGGGCTAAGGGCAGATAGAACATTGTAATGACAATTGCTCCCACTGCATTCATAACATTTCTTATTTAGTTACAGTATAGAGATGATATGATGTATTAATTGCAGAGATCCTATATTAAGAGAAAGAAAACACAAAAATTGAACAACATAAACAAAAGTGAAGCATCTGTCAGAGACTGGCAACCTCCTTGTACATCATCATGACACAGAGGCATCAATGTCATGAGTACACCGTGAATTAGGTCCCATTACCGACAATAGATCTCATATATACAATTGTTGTTACTCAAAAAGGGTTTAATGTTGGAGGCCTCGTTCAAGGCAAACATAATTTACAATGTCACATTTCACAGGTGAAAATAATACATGCATATACAGTCAGGTCCAAAACTATTGTCACCCACTCAAAAAAAACAACTGTATAAAATAATGCAAATACTGAACTTTATTGTACGCTAAGGCTTCAATTTTCTCGTTAACCTTGTTTAATGGTGAGAAAGCGGAAAATATGTGTACCTTTTTTATGAAACACAATTTTCTACCACCATGCTAGAGTGGCTAAATGCTAAATGCATCCGGGATTAGCATTTAGCCACTAGCATTTTGGTGGAAAATGGTGTTTAATAAAGAAAGTACGCATATTTTCCCCGTTTTTTCCGCCTTCTCGCTATTGAATAAAGTTAAGGAGGAAATCAAAGCCTTTGCAGCCTGAATGGAGACTGTTTTAAGTACGAACTGGTAGCTGGTCCACATCAAGCCCAGACGATAGTGGAGATCCATAAAGCCCACTAGAGTCTGCCCAGACGAATTGGGAGGGATCTTAGACCATTCCTTCATACAGAATCATACATATCCTTCGTCTGCGCTTATGGACTGCCCTCTTCAATTGAATCCACAGGTTTTCAATGGGGTTGCAAAATGTTTTGCAATGGTCATATCAGTCTCCGGACTTTGAAAACCTTGAAGAGGGCAGGCAGTCCATAAGCGCAGACGAAGGATATCAAGGATCTGGAAAGATGTATGAAGGAATGGTCTAAGATCCCTCCCAACGTGTTCTCCAATCTCATAAAACCTTTTAGAAAAAAGACTCAGTCGCAAGGGGAGGGTGGCAGAGTATTGAAAACAGAGGTGCCAATAATTCTGAGCCCTATCTTTTTATTTTTGTGGGGTAGATCAGCTTTAATATTGCAGATAGATTGTAACTTCCATCAATGTAATTGTCTGCATCACTTCCAATCCCCCAAATATATATATACACTACCGTTCAAAAGTTTGGGGTCACTTAGAAATGTCGTTGTTTTCGAAAGAAAAGCCATTTTTTTGTACATTAAAATAACATCAAATTGATCAGAAATACAGCGTAGACATTGTTAATGTTGTAAATGGCTATTGTAGCTGGAAACGGCAGATTTTCAATGGAATATCTACATAGGCGTACAGAGGCCCATTATCAGGAAACATCAGTCCTGTGTTCCAATGGCACGTTGTGTTTGCTAATCCAAGTTTATCATTTTAAAAGGCTAAGTGATCATTAGAAAACCCTTTTGCAATTATGTTAGCACAGCTGAAAACTGTTTTGCTGTTTAAAGAAGCAATAAAACTGGCCTTCTTGAGACTAGTTGAGTATCTGGAGCATCAGCAATTGTGGGTTCGATTACAGGCTCAAAATGGCCAGAAACAAATAACTTTCTTCTGAAACTCGTCAGTCTATTCTTGTTCTGAGAAATGAAGGCTATACCATGCGAGAAATTGCCAAGAAACTGAAGATCTCGTACAGTGCTGTGTACTAGTCCCTTCACAGTACAGCGCAAACTGGCTCTAACCAGAATAGAAAGAGGAGTGGGAGGCCCTGGTGCACAACTGAGCAAGAGGACAAATACATTAGAGTGTCTAGTTTGAGAAACAGACGCCTCACAGGTCCTCAACTGGCAGCTTCATTAAATAGTACCCGCCAAACACCAGTCTCAACATCATCAGTGAAGAGGCGACTCCGGGATGCTGACCTTCTAGGCAGAGTTGCAAAGAAAAAGCCATATCTCAGACTGGCCAATAAAAAGAAAAGATTAAGATGGGCAGTCTGAGATATGGCTTTTTCTTTGCAACTCTCCCTAGAAGGTCAGCATCCCGGAGTCGCCTCTTCACTGTTGACGTTGAGACTAGTGTTTTGTGGGTACTATTTGTTCAACTGCACTGAACCCTTCTATTCTCATTGTTTCTACAGGTTGTAAATTGAAAATAATTTTTTTTGTTAAAATTATTATTATATTATTGATCGATTGACTATGACTTTTCAGATCACCCAGTAGTGCTATCTGCAGGGTTAGCTCCAGGTAAATATTGCAATCCTTCAGCCATTCCTGGACCTGTGACCAAAAACAAGCCACAAATGGACAGTACCAAATCAAATGATCTAATGATTCTGTCTCTTCACAGCAAAATCTGCAGAGCTGGGAAGATTGTATCCCCCATATAAATAACATTCTATTGGTAACAAGAATTTTGTGAATTAATTTAAATTGAAAAATTCTAAGTTTTGAATCCGGCGTCATTTTGCGTATCAGTTCATAAACACTATGCCATGGAATCAGTACGTCAAAAATCTCTTCCCAACTATTTTGCAATCTATATGGGACGGCTGTCAATCCTTTGGTCCTTAAATGAAACTGGTATACTTTTTTTTATTTATCACAATTTTATTTAACCAATTATGTTCTTTAATGCAGGGCCGACAGACAAGTTCCTTACTTTTTACCTCTTCCACTTTCCTCTTCCATTTTTGTGGTAATGCTGCAATTATTTGGTTGTAATTTTGGGTAGAGCAGACATTTCCATATGTTTTTGTTAGCTGCATGTCCTACACCAGTCCTACCTATGATATCATTTACGAAGATTATACCTTTTTAAAACTTTTGATCAATTAGTATATTTGAGTTTAACCACAATATTTGTTGCATTATTTGTTCTGTCATTTCTGGAGGATTAAATTGAAATTGCAACCAACTTTCTATGGCTTGTTTTAGAAATAGTGATATTTGGGAGATGATTTCCTTTTCAAATAACTGAAAGTGAGAGGTTGTAATCTGAATAAAGGGAAAAAGGCCATTCTTGAACATGGGGTAAGACAATCTTACTAATTTGCTAGAGAACAGTTCGGATTTAAGTATAACTTTTGTATGACTGAAGCGTTTAGTGATAGGTCTAATGCTTTAATATTTAAAAATGTTCATTATTCATTATATAAATAGGCTCGTTTACTTTTGTCTGGCTTTCCGTTCCAAATAACATTTAATATTATTTTCTCATATAATTAAAAAAAATGTTCGCTAGGCGCAGGCAAGACCATAAGCAAATAGGTAAACTGGGATAATACTAAAGAGTTAATCAGGGTGATTTTTCCACAAATAGACAGGTATTTACCTTTCCATGGTAGCAAGATCTTATCTGTTTTTGCTAACTTTCTATTAAAATGTTTTGAAGTGAGATCATTTATTTCATTTGGGATATGTATTCCGAGTATATCCACATCACCATCAGACAATTTTATTGGTAAACTACATGGTCATGTAAAAATTTTATTTTTTTGTGATCCAATACGTAATATAGTACTTTTATAATAATTTGGTTATAAACCAGAGAGTTTCGACAATGTATCTAGATCCTCTATGAGGCTGGGGAGGGATTCAAGTTGTGGATTTAAAAGAAAACATGAATCATCAGCGTACAATGACACCTTTGTTTTTAAGCCCTGGATTTCTAATCCCTTGATATTATTGTTGGATCTGATTTTAATAGCTAACATTTCAATAGCCATAATAAATAGATATGCCGATAGTGGACAACCTTGTTTCACTCCTCTTAACACTTTCAAACTTTCTGAGAAATAGCCATTATTTACTATTTTACACCTAGGGTTACCATACATGATTTTAACCCATTTTATAAGAGAATCTCCAAAATTAAAATGCTCCAGGCATTTAAATATAAACTCCAGTCGTACTTTATCAAATGCCTGTTCAAAGTCTGCTATGAATAGCAAGCCTGGTTTCCCAGATTTTTCATAGTGTTCTATTGTTTCCAGTACTTGCCTTATATTATCTCCAATGTATCGTCCATGTAAAAAACCTGTCTGATTAGAATGAATAATGTCTGACAATACCTATTTAATTATATGCGCTATACATTTTGCTAGAATTTTTGCATCACAACACTGAAGTGTAAGGGGCCTCCAATTTTTCCAATTTTTTTAATGGACTGGATCTTTATATTTCCCACTTGTATCCTGTTTCAGTAATAATGAAATCAGACCTTCTTCTTGAGTGTCTGATAATCTACCATTTACATAGGAGTGGTTAAAACATGCTAATAACGGTCCTCTGAGGACAGGTGCAGCTCAATAAATTAGAATATTGTGGAAAAGTTAAGTAATTTTGTCACGCCCTGGCCTTGAGAATCCTGTTAGTCTCTAGTTAGTTTGGTCAGGGTGTGAATGTTGATAGATTCTATGTTATCTATTTCTATGTTGGCCGGGTGTGGTTCCCATTCAGAGGCAGCTGTCGATCGTTGTCTCTGATTGGGGATTATACTTAGGTAGCCATTTTGCCTACCTTTAGTTGTGGGATCTTGTTTCTGTTTGTTTGGCTTGTTTGAAGCCGTTAGAACTTCACATTCAGTTGCTTTGTTATTTTGTCGAGTGTTTATTATTAACATTAAACATGTAGCATACCAAGCTGAACCTTGGTCCAATCCTTTACACAACGAACGTGACAAATTTCAATAAATCAATTGACAAAGTGAAACTCATACATATCGTGGATTAATTACACAAAAAGTGAAATAGTTCAAGCCTGTATTTGTTTTAATCTTGATGATTACAGCTTACAGCTCATGAAAACCCAAAATTCAGTATCTCAGAAAATTAGAATATGACATAAGACCAGTGAAAAAAAGGAAATTTAATACAGACATGTCGGCCTTCTGAAAAGTATGTTCTTGTACATGCAGTCAATACTTGGTTGGGGCTCCTTTTGCATGAATCACTGCATCTATGCGGCGTGGCATGGAGTCGATCAGCCTGTGGCACTGCTGAGGTTGCTTCGATAGCGGCCTTCAGCTCGTCTGCATTGTTGGGTCTCGTGTCTCTCATCTTCCTCTTGACAATACTCCATAAATTGTCTATGGGGTTCAGATCAGGCGAGTTTGCTGGCCAATCAAGCACAGTAATTCCATGGTCAATGAACCAGGTATTGGTATCTTTGGCAGTGTGGGCAGGTGCCAAGTCCTGCTAGAAAATGAAATCAGCATCTCCTTAAAGCTTGTCAGCAGAAGGAAGCATGAAGTGCTCTAACATTTCCTGGTAGACGGCTGAGTTGACTTTGGACTTGATGAAACACAGTGGACCAACACCAGAAGATGACATGGCTCCCCAAATCATCACTGACTGTGGAAACTTCACACTGGATGCAATAAAATGCAAATTAATTACTTAAAAATCATACAATGTGATTTTCTGGATTTTTGTTTTAGATGCCGTCTCTCACAGTTGAAGTGTACCTATGATAAAAATTACAGACCTCTACATGCTTTGTAAGTAGGAAAACCTGCAAAATCGGCAGTGTATCAAATACTTGTTCTCCCCACTGTATATGAGTTTCACTTTGTCAATTGAATTATTGAAATTACTTAACTTTTCCACAATATTCTAATTTATTGAGCTGCACCTGTATATCAAAAAAGATTTGAAATACCTCGACTGGTATGCCATCCAACCCTGGAGTTTTCCCAGACTTAAAGTCTTTAATTCCAGAAGTTCCTCCTCTGTAATTTCACCTTTACATTTGTCTTTCTGTATGGCTGTTAATTTTACATTATCAATAGAAAAAAAAAATCCCTACAATTAGCTTTAGTTAGAGGAGATGGAGGCGATTGAAACTAAAACATTTGCTTAAAGTACTTTGCTTCCTCCTTCAAAATATAATTTGGTGAATCATGGGTGACTCCATCATTTGTAACCAGTTTCAGTCAATTCTTTTTGGTAGAATTTCTATGTTGAAGATAAAAAAATAATTTGTTGCTTTTTCCCACATATTCCATCCAGTTTGCTTTATGTTTATAATAATTTCACTTGATCTTTCTTGAATAAGTTTCTCCATTTCTTTTAGTTTTTCCTTTAATTTATTCTGAGCCTCTGTTACAGTTTTTATTGCTATCTCTCTGTTCTGTTAGACCTTCTATTTCCTTTGTTAGTATGGACTCTTTTGACCTAAATTGCTTTTTGTTTTCGAGATTAGTACTGAATTGGAAGGCCTCTAAAGGCACATTTAAAAGTGTCCCATACAATAAGGGCATTTGCTGTACCTATGTTATGTCGGAAAAAATGAGTTATCAATTCCTCTGTCCTAGTTAAAAACAAGTTATTTACATTTACATTTACGTCATTTAGCAGACGCTCTTATCCAGAGCGACTTACAAATTGGTGCATTCACCCTATAGCCAGTGGGATAACCACTTCACAATTTTAGTTATCATCCAATAGGCTTTGATTAAATGTCCAATATCCTCACCCACATGGAAATTCAGTAAGAGTAACGTATATGCCAATTAAATGATGGTCCGACCGCATTCTGTCCCCTATCAACACTTTTTAAACTTTTGGTGCCAACGAGAATTACATAAGAAAGAACTCAAGATGTCTAGCTTGATTGAGTCTCCGCCATGTACAGTGGGGAGAATAAGTATTTGATACCCTGCCGATTTTGCAGGTTTTCCTACTTACAAAGCATGTAGAGGTCTGTCATTTTTATCATAGGTACACTTCAACTGTGAGAGACGGAATCTAAAACAAAAATCCAGAAAATGACATTGTATGATTTTTAAGTAATTTATTTGCATTGTATTGCATGACATAAGTATTTGATCACCTACCAACCAGTAAGAATTCCGGCTCTCACAGACCTGTTAGTTTTTCTTTAAGAAGCCCTCCTGTTCTCCACTCATTACCTGTATTAACTGCACCTGTTTGAACTCGTTACCTGTATAAAAGACACCTGTCCACACACTCAATCAAACAGACTCCAACCTCTCCACAATGGCCAAGACCAGAGAGCTGAGTAAGGACATCAGGGATAAAATTGTAGACCTGCACAAGGCTGTGATGGGCTACAGGACCATAGGCAAGCAGCTTGGTGAGACGGCAACAACTGTTGGCGCAATTATTAGAAAATGGAAGAAGTTCAAGATGACGGTCAATCAGCCTCGGTCTGGGGCTCCATGCAAGATCTCACCTCGTGGGGCATCAATGATCATGAGGAAGGTGAGGGATCAGCCCAGAACTACACGGCAGGACCTGGTCAATGACCCGAAGAGAGCTGGGACCACAGTCTCAAAGAAAACCATTAGTAACACACTACGCCGTCATGGATTAAAATCCTGCAGCGCACGCAAGGTCCCCCTGCTCAAGCCAGTGCATGTACAGGCCCATCTGAAGTTTGCCAATGACCATCTGGATGATCCAGAGGAGGAATGGGAGAAGGTCATGTGATCTGATGAGACAAAAATAGAGCTTTTTGGTCTAAACTCCACTCGCCGTGTTTGGAGGAAGAAGAAGGATGAGTACAACCCCAAGAACACCATCCCAACCGTGAAGCATGGGGGTGGAAACATCATTCTTTGGGGATGCTTTTCTGCAAAGGGGACAGGAGGACTGCACCATATTGAGGGGAGGATGGATGGGGCCATGTATCGCGAGATCTTGGTCAACAACCTCCTTCCCTCAGCCAGAGCATTGAAGATGGGTCGTGGCTGGGTCTTCCAGCATGACAACGACCCGAAACACACAGCCAGGGCAACTAAGGAGTGGCTCCGTAAGAAGCATCTCAAGGTCCTGGAGTGGCCTAGCCAGTCTCCAGACCTGAACCCAATAGAAAATCTTTGGAGGGAGCTGAAAGTCCGTATTGTCCAGCAACAGCCCCGAAACCTGAAGGATCTGGAGAAGGTCTGTAAGGAGGAGTGGGCCAAAATCCCTGCTGCAGTGTGTGCAAAACTGGTCAAGACCTACAGGAAACGTATGATCTCTGTAATTGCAAACAAAGGTTTCTGTACCAAATATTAAGTTCTGCTTTTCTGATGTATCAAATACCTATGTCATGCAATAAAATGCAAATGAATTACTTAAAAATCATACAATGTGATTTTCTGGATTTTTGTTTTAGATTCCATCTCTCACAGTTGAAGTGTACCTATGATAAAAATTACAGACCTCTACATGCTTTGTAAGTAGGAAAACCTGCAAAATCGGCAGTGTATCAAATACTTGTTCTCCCCACTGTATATCTCACTAGGTCAGGATATTTAAGCCTCCATATATCTACTAATTCTAATGTATCCATGACATTCATGATTTCCTTAAGAGCATGAGGGTGATAGTTTGTAGTGTGAATTCCTTTATGGTCCATTGAGCTATTTAAAACAGTATTATAATCTCCCCCCATAATAGAGTCTTGTATTGCTTGGAGGGTTGATAATTTTATATATATATATATTCTCAAAGAAGTGTGGATCATCATTATTTGCATTTAGGCAGGTTATCTTAGTGTCCTTGGGCATGGGGACTATGGTGGTCTGCTTGAAACATGTTGGTATTACAGACTCAGTCAGGGACATGTAGAAAATGTCAGTGAAGACACTTGCCAGTTGGTCAGCACATGCTCGGAGTACACGTCCTGGTAATCTGTCTGGCCCTGCGGCCTTGTCAATGTTGACCTGCTTAAAAGTCTTACTCACATCGGCTACGGAGAGCGTGATCACATAGTCATCCGGAACAGCTGGTGCTCTCATGCATGCTTCAGTGTTGCTTGCCTCGAAGCGAGCATAGAAGTGGTTTAGCTCGTCTGGAAGTCTTGTGTCACTGGGCAGCTCGCGGCTGTGCTTCCCTTTGTAGTCTGCAATAGTTTTCAAGCCCTGCCACATCCGACGAGCGTCAGAGCCGGTGTAGTACGATTCAATCTTAGTCCTGTATTGACTCTTTGCCTGTTTGATGGTTCGTCGGAGGGCATAGCTGGATTTCTTATAAGCGTCCGGGTTAGAGTCCCGCTCCTTGAAAGCGGCAGCTCTACCCTTTAGCTCAGTGCAGATGTTTCCTGTAATCCATGGCTTCTGGTTGGGGTATGTACGTACGTACGGTCACTGTGGGGATAACATCATCGATGCACTTATTGATGAAGCCAGTGACTGATGTGGTGTACTCCTCAATGCTATCTGAAGAGTCCCGGAACATGTTCCAGTCTGTACTAGCAAAACAGTCCTGTAGCTTAGCATCTGCGTCATCTGACCACTTTTTTATTAACCTGAGTCACTGGTGCTTACATTGTTGAATGAGTTTCCTGTAAACAATGTAAATTATATTCCTTCTCTTTGAGCCATGTAAATATTGTTCTTCTTTTGTTATTATCTGCTAAGCCATTACAATTATAACTGGCTATACTTATTTCACCACTGACCATAATGAGATACAGGTTTCAAATCTATTTATCATAATATATGTTTGTAAATTTACCAATAAAAAACACCATAGTGATTGAGTGTCCATATAGCTGTACCATGATATTTGCATTGCTACTAAGTAACCCTCCAGTTGTTCTCCACTATTCCCCCTGCTAAAGCCCCTCCCCATCACAAGTTGGGTTGTCATCCCAGTGATCGGCATACCACCCCCGTCCCCCCGGATCCCTAGGCCCCCCAAGAGGCCAGGACCCATCCTTTGAAAACGGCACACAGTGCCACTCACAAAACAGACGCAGGTCAACCGCCAAAAGCATTTCCAATGCTCTCACCTCAATATATATATAGCTATTAAAAATGCATTTTATTCAAATATCTTGCATATCTTAATTAATTTTTATTTTAGCAAACAATTATTCTGGTTCATCCTATATTCTCCCTAACATCCTTACCCCCTTGCAACAGATGTGGGATACACACAACCACACACACGCACATACTCTAACACACTCAACACCTTTCCTCCACAATCAACCATAAGCTCAGATGCTCAACGGTTGTTACATCCCAGAGCCCAACTTAAGAAAGGACCTGATTTACGAATGCATATACAGTTACAGCTGTTTGAGAAAGCATGCAAGATTGAGCAAAAATTGACAACATTTTGAGATTTGATTAACCTATGTCAAGTCCTAGGTGATGGAGATCAGATCCACCCTCTTCCCCTGAGACACAAACACTCTGGTCCCCGTTGTAACCATTTTCCCCAAGCATCTCAGAGCAGTCAGACCTTTGATTATTTTGTGTCACCAGGGCCACAATAATATGCCCCCTCTCTGATTGTCCGAGTGTGACCCCCTCCCCATGGGTTACTGCAGCCAGTGTTGCCAGCACTGCCACTACCTGGGTGGGGGTACCCCACCGGAATCCCCACCGGCTAGGTACAAGGTCGTCAAGGTTCTCATTAGCAGCTTTGAGGATTTCCTTGTATATTATGCTCTCCCATCAGGGGGCTCTGGCTTTGTTGGACCAACCCTGCCAGGCAGGCTCAGAATCTTCAGGGGGCGGTGTTGCTCTAGTAGGTCTCTGACCGCATTTATCTTTCTGTTTTGGCTGCATATAGGTAACTTACAGCAGGGCCATAAAACAGATGGGGACTTCTCTTTGGTGTATGGGTTGCTCAGGTGGGTGTCTAGGATATAGGGTTGGGGACCGTTCCATCATGATAGGACAATAAAATAATATATTATTTTATTAAAATGTATATCCCTTATCTGCACAAAATTGAAAGCTCTCTCTCACAACCCCTTTTCACAGACACACGTTGGTTCTGGGATATGCAACCATTTCCTTTCTCACTCACTTAACGCCACACTTTTCCAAACACAAAAACGCACACCACACCTTCCATCACAATACATCCACACATACCCACATACTGTGCCTTCTATGTCTTCTGTTTGCTATGTTTTTATCTCCACTATGTTGATTGAGTACTTGTGTTCTTATTAGCTATATTTGAAGATGTATTATTTCGCTTGTTATCCTTTCTTGTAATACCATCTTATCCCTTTATAAAACACTATAAATACTATAAATGTGTTTTATTATTACAATCCCTACCATGGCTAGTATTGGGTGTTCCATTATTCGACTCCTCTATTTGAACTTTCAGAATAGCCATGGAGTAGTCTTTGTGTCGCGGAACATTTGGTTGTCAATATACAGTTTATCAACTACGAGAGCAACACGCTTCCCTTTTAATCTACTTTCCTTGAAGATTGGGTACAGAACTTTGCACCGTTCTGCAATCCTCCTCGGGAACTGGTCATTCATGCCTATTTTTGTGCCAGCAAGTCTTTTACCTAGGCTTTTAACCATTACTTTATCCTTAAAGAAAGCAAATTTGGCAACGATTGGACACTCATATCTCTGTCCTCTTTGTCCAAAACAGTGTACACGTTCAAGTTGGATTTTATCGACAGCATCGAGTGGGATTTGAAGAGCTGTAAATTAGAAGTCCTTAACACATTTTTCGTTAACCTCTCCTTCTTTTTCTTGGATACCCGTAAGTACTACATTTTCTCTCATCGATCTAGTCTGTATGTCTAGTGAGGCTTCTCTCAGCTCTCAGAAACTTGTTCTCCCTTTTAAGTTCCTTAACGTCTGTTTCTATTTTAGTGACTATCCCTTTTAGCTTTTTTGTATCTTTCTCCATAATTGCAGCTTTTTCGTCACTCATTTCAAGACTCGCCTTCAACTCTTTTACATCCTTACTCAATGGGGTTCCAAAATGTTTTGCAATGGCCATATCAGTCTCCGGACTCAAAACCTTGAAGGGAGGGTGGCAGAGTACTGGAAACAGAGGTGCCAATAATTCTGAGCCCTATCTTTTTTTTGATTTGTGTTACTTGTTAAACAAAATCTCTTTCTCTCAGCAATTGTATTAGTATTAAATAATATAATTTCCTTTTTTTTGCATACAGTATACCTCAGTAGTTGAATTATTTATTTTATAGTATTTTTTGCTCATCTTTATCAATGGTGCCAATAATTTTGGGCCTGACTGTAGATGCTAGAGATGAGTTGTCAATCGGTGCTCACCATGACGAGCGTGGCCAGGCCCACATAGTCTCTCTGGGTGGTGTAGATCCTCATGGAGCCCTCCTTCCCCCCGTCCCTGGTGTCTGCGGGCAACTCCAGGCGCCATGTGATCACCTGGCTGTCTGATTGGCTGCTCTGCTCCTCCACCTCAAAGTCCATCTGTAGGACTTCCAGAAGACTGTTGTCCAGCCTGAGAGAGAAGATATAAGAGACAGGATCAGACTGGGACTGCCAGAAGAACACATTCAGCGCGATATCCAATTGGTAGTTACAGTCTTGTCCCATCGCTGCAACTCCCATTCGGATTCGGGAAAGGCGAAGGTTGAGAGCCATGCGTCCTCCGAAACACGACCCTGCCAAGCCTCACAGCTTCTTGACACACCACTCGCTTAACCCAGAAGCAAACCGCATCAATATGTCGGAGGAAACACCATACAACTGGCGACCATGTCAGCGTGCATACGCCAGGGCCACCACAGGAGTCGCGAGAGCACGATGGGTCAAGAACATCCCGGCCGGCCAAACCCTCCCCTAACCCGGACTACGCTGGGCCAATTGTGCGCCCCCTCATGGGTCTCCCAGTCGCGGCCGGCTGCGAGACAGCCCGGGATCTAACCCGGATCTGTAGTGACGCCTCAAGCACTGCGATGCAGTGCCTTAGACTGCAGTGCCACTCAGGAGGCCCCGGAGATAAACATTATTGAGGGATGGGAAGTAAACATTTTTAAAAGAAAGGAGAAGAATGGTGCTACCATAAACAATCAAGGTAGGACAGCGAAGCCTAAAGTAATCAAGATGGCACAGCAGTGATCCTGACACAGCAGCCACAGTGTAAACAGAGACAAGCAAAGCAATAAATAATTGAAAGAGGGTGGGAGGATCTGGGTTCCTCAGTCAAATATGCCCTGGGACACTAGGAGGCTGTTATCATTAGTGTATGGATAGCATTGTTTACACCCAAGAGAAATAAGAAAATACTAATTTCATTACTGTCTGTTTCATCATGCAATAATAATGATTTATTCCTTGGTCTTTTGTCCTTCATCCAAATAACAACAAAAACGTATCTTCCTTCCAAAGTCGTCAGAAGCATAAAACAAGATTATACACACAAGGGGGTCATTTAATGTTCTTTCCCACATTAATTTCCTGTAGGGCATGACCAGCCGAGCATGGCAAATAAGTATCAGGGATTTGATTGTGTGTGAGACACCAGATGAATGAGATGAACAATCCACCTCCCTTGAAACCTATTACATCTAAAAAAGACACGCGTGCCACTGCAGGCGCCAGGCAGAGGGAGGATGCACGCATGGGCTAAATAGGATAGATAGATCATAGCAGTACATTTTTCTGATAGCCTCGCAATGTACACTATAATGCCTTGAATAGGACTTGGATAGGACCCCCTCTAATCTGATGAATCTGTCCAGTCTCTCAAGATACCGGGGTCGGCAGGTAGCTTAGTGGTTAAGAGCGTTGTACCAGTAACCGAAAGGTCGCTGGTTCTAATCCCCAAGCCGACTAGGTGAAAAATCTGTCGATGTGCCCTTGAGCAAGACACTTAACCCTAATTGCTCCTGTAAGTCGCTCTGGATAAGAGTGTCTGCTAAATGACCAATTTATTTTATTAATTTAAGTGAAACATCTGTAAAGCATTACAGAGAGTGTTAGGCCTGTTTTAACTGAAAGAATGATAGATCATCATATACATGGGGAGTGACATTAATGGGTAAGTGCAGTGAATGGGTTTAGACAGCTTTTAACTATGGACTTTGAACACCGAGTCAAGTGAGGCGTCATGAACTCATGAGATCTCACTTGACTCATAATATTGCACAGCTGGAATATTACGCAGCTGGAACTTCGATAATACAAAGTATCCTTCCTATTCCTTTGTCATTGCAACTCCCTATGAAACACACTACTGAATAGAACCTGCTCCACTCACTCTCAAGTAAGGCAGTCCTGTATCCGGCACACCCCCTCCTTCCCCACATCAAGCACTTATATTTTTCCACAACCAACTGTCAAATCTTTTCAAATGTACCGTGTGTCGCCTTCAAAGTGAAATGAAAGCACAAAGCACCTTCTAAGGAGTTATAGATTTACTGTAATAGAATAATCTTTGCATATTACACAAAAACAGAGACACAAACAAACTATAACAGTATTTTAGTCAAGTATCAAAACAAGATGTGCATGATTTAAAAGGGGGTTTCTATCCCCTAAAGAAGGGATCATCAACTTGATTCAGCCGCGGGTCAACAGTTTCTTGAGCGGATGGTCATGAGGCCTGAACATAATTACATATCATTTGTAGACTGTAAATCGAACGCAAGAAGCCCAAACAGATATAATATTTGACTAAAATACAATTATTTTAAATCTTGCTTACATTTGTATGCAATCACATATGCAGTATCTCTCTATTATGGGGCAAATCCAATAAAGCACATTACTGAGTACCACTCTCCATATTTTCAAGCATAGTGGTGGCTGGATCAAGTTGTGGGTATGTTTCTAATTGTTAAGGAATGGGGAGTTTTTCAGGATAAAAAAATAGCGGAATGGAGCTAAGCACCGGCAAAATTCTAGAGGATACCTGGTTCAGTCTGCTTTCCACCAGACACTGGGCGATGAATTCACCTTTCAGCAAGACAATAATCTAAAACACAAGGCCAAATCTGCACTGGAGTTGCTTACCAAGAAAACAGTGAATGTTCCTGAGTGGCCGAGTTACAGGTTTGACTTAAATCTTCTTGAAAATCTATGGCAAGACCTGAAAATGGTTGACAGAGCTCGAAGAATTTTGGTAATAATAATGGGCAAATGTTGCACAATTCAGGTGTGGAAAGCTCTTAGAGACTTACCCAAAAAGACTCACAGCTGTAATCACTGCCAAAGGTAATTCCACAAAGTATTGACTCAGGGGTGTGAATACTTATGTAAATTAGATATTTCTTTATTTCATTTTCAATACATTTGCTACAATTTCTAAAAACATATTTTTACTTTGTCATCATGGGGTATTGTGTTTAATCCATTTTGAATTAGGGCTGTAACACAACAAAATGCGGAATAAGTCAAGAGGTATGAATACACTCTGAAGGCACTTTATGTCCCCCCCAAGAAAAGTATAACTTGGGTGGCCAAATAAAATCACCTGCGGGCCAAATTCGGTGCGTGGACCGCCAGTTGGGGAAACCTGCCCTAAAGTATACATTAAAACAGATTACAGTGAATTGTACACATTACACAGTACAATAATTATACCGATTACAGAAAAAATATCAGCATTATCAAAGTATTTTCATACTGTTACGAAACCAATAACTAGCCTGCTAATATTGTTGCACTCGCTAAGTCTAGGGGTCTTAGGACTAGTTAACTGCTCTGTAACCTGATTTAAGATGTGCAGCTATGGGAGAAATCAGCGTATGTGCATAGGTGTTGAATGTACATGTGCCCAGGGAGACAGCAACCTTATATTGGTCCAGGGCCAGCCCTGCCTCTCTTGATCTCTTGGTCAGCCAGTCCAAGCGGATTATTATTTGTTCAGATGGTGACAAAACATAAATACTGTATGTACAAAAATGGAAATATCAAAGGCATGCCCAAACTAAAAAACAAACAAAAGGCCTCATGGTCACCGAACAAACTAGCAGCCTCACGGTTTGCAAGCTGGGGCACTGACTGACGATCACCTATTTGGCAGCACCTAATATGCTTATCAACCAGGCTCAGTACCTGGACAAGGTTGCTGTTGCGCCTAGGGGAATGGAGTGTGGAAGTGGTAGTGAGCTGTAGTGTGCTGTCTTAACTACCTATTCCATAACAATATGCAATATGCATAACACTAATTTAATTGTTGTCTCTTTCGTCATGCAATAATAATAATAATGACTTAATTCATTTACATTACACATTTACATTTTAGTCGATGCTCTTATCCAGAGCGACTTACATGAGCAATTAGGGTGAAGTGCCTTGCTCAAGGGCACATCGACAGATTTTTCATCTAGTCGGCTCGGGGATTAGAACCAGCGACCTTTCGGTTACTGGCTAAACGCTCTTAACCACTAAGCTACCTGCCGCCCTATTTTCCTTGGTCTTTTGTCCTTCAACCAAATAGCAACAAAAGATGGTATTATCCTTCCAAAGCCATCGATAGCATGAAACAAGATTATCCACACAGTGTGTCAATTAATGTTATTTCACACATAAATGTCCTGTTACTGTAAAGCAATCACTTTGTTTGTGCACATGTAAGGTATGACGAGCTGAGCATGGCAAATGAGCATCAGGGATTTGATTGTGAGACAACAGATTAATGAGATGAACAATCTCCCTCCACTGAACCCTATTAACTCTAAACAGAGACACCTATTAACTCTAAACAGACTCACCTGCCACTGGAGGCGCAAGGCTAAGGGAGGATGCACGCATGGGCTAAATTGGATAGATAGATCATAGCAGTACATTTATCTGATAGCCTCTCAATGTACACTGTAATGCCTTGAATAGGACTTGGATAGGATCCCCTCTAATCTGATGAATCTGTCCAAAGTCTCTAAAGTGAAACATCTTTAAAGCTTTACAGAGAGTGTTATGCCTGTTTTAACTGAAAGTATGTTATATCATCATCATAAACATGAGAATTGACAAGAATGAGTAAGTGCAGTGATGGTGTTAAGATAGCTTTTCACTATGGACTTTGAACTCAGGGTCAAGCGAGCTGTCATGAACTCATGAGATCTCCCTTAACTCATTATATTGCCCAGCTGGAATATTGTGCAGCTCGACCTTAAACAATAGAAAGTCTCCATTTTATTATTTGTCATTGCAACTCCCTGTGAAACACACTACTGAATACGAACATGTCCACTCACTCTCAGGTAAGGCAGTCCTGTACAGATGTTGGATCTTGACTTGATCACTCTTTTGTCACAGAGAATTTTCCTGTTGCATCAGGAAATTGAAATGAGCCTCATGATTCCTTGAAAATGAGCAGTTCTCTTTCTCTCCATGCAGGGGCAGTCGAGTCATTGTGATCAGGACTGCTACCAAAATAATATTCTCTCTCACTCGCTCAAACGCTAGGCCTAGGTCCTATAACGGCAACATTCAAATGCACAAACATGTATCTGAAATGCAGCCATACACATCAACAACCATCGTTTTATATAGCTTAATAACACAAGATATATATTGGTCTCCACTAGGCTACAACATACAAGTATGGAGTGTATACTACATTTTGTCCAATCATGGCCTGGGGTGGTCTAGTGGTTAGGGCCGCTGCCTTCAGTGTGCACATATAGGCCTACTGTGTCAGCGTGGGTTCGATTCTGGCCCATACCAAAAACTCAATCATCCCCCTGATTGACTTGATTTAATTACACATTTCAAATATGGACAGTCCGGGGATAATTTACCCCCGATCTTGATAAGAAAAGATCATACCAGTCACTTTTGGATAACATCAAATTGAATAGAAAATAGAAAATTAAAGAATAACAGTAGGCTACACCAACATTAGTTTCCATTCATACACTGTCGGGTAAATTGCCACAGTAGATTTGCCATAAAAAAATTAGGTAAAACATTATTTATATTGTACAGAATGCTTCTCTGTTAAAAAGGACTAGTTATTCCAATGACAATACCAACCAGAGCGCGAACATACATCTTGAAAAACGTTGGTTGCAAGCAGAACTAAGACAGAGAGAAAGAGGCGAAGCGAGAGGGCTCACTCTCGACAAAATCTGTCCAGAATAAGCCCAATGCATTTCTATGGGGTTAATATGCAGACCTAAGATTGTCGCCTGCCTTCCTACCTTTAAGACAACAACTCCCATTGTTAGGGCGGAGACATGAGCATCTCGTCATTATATACAGATCTCTGACTAAGGTAACACCGACGTCATCTTTTTGGGAGCGGTAATGAGGTGACCAATAATGGTTGCAATTGAAATCAGCTGTGCAGGTAAATTTAACGCATATTGATGGTTTAACGAGACATCAGCTGGTGATAATCTAGTGCCATCGATGGTTGCAATAGGCCCCTTGTTATTTGATTACATTCCAATAGGCTATATTTTGTAGACTTCCCGTTAGCCTATCCATTGTCACATAATGAAAGGTGTGAAAACTGATAATAGTCTACTGTTTGTGTTTCCCTGGCTGAGTTGATGAGCTGATTTGGGCCATCAGTTGATTGACAGATGTAGGCCTACTGTAGAACGATAAACTTTCCTCCAGTGTGGATGCTCGCCCATGTTTTATAGGCTATGTATAATTTTCAGAGGTGTGTAGAGTACTGAAAATCTGTACTTAAGTAAAAGTACTGTTACGTTGATTGTAATTTATTCGAGTAAAAGTACTAGTTACACATTTAGTTCAGTAATTCTTTCTACCTTATGGTAAACTGTGACAGCAAACAAAAAGGACAACAACTTAGTGCAAATGATTTAAGCGTGCCAGCACCATCTTGCAGATGTCTTCCAGCACAGGTATTCTCCAATGAAGACTGACATCAAACAAACTTAATATCTATCAATGTGCTCAATTTCATAAAAAGGTCAATGGTACTTGAGGCATTGGAATTTTACAATTTCAATAGCATTAATGAAAGTTCTTTTCACAATATAATTTCAATACATGTGATGGTGAATGCGTACCAAAAATGATTTTTCATTTTTCACTCAGAATGAAATATCAAGGAGTATCAGGTAAGTGTTACAACAGTCAAACAACAATCAATATTGAAATGTCACTATCGGTCATGTTACTAGTGTGCAAATCAGACACATTTTAGCATGGAATTAAACATAAAGGTAGGTATGCAGGTAAGAATCATGTAAGTAATAAATAATCATACAGTGCAGATACCAATTTACCCGAAATACCAGAGACCCAATCCGGGACCGATCCAGAATTCTAAATAATGTCACGGGTCTGGGTCGGATCTGATATGATTGTCATGGGGCTCGGGTATGTGTACATTAAACTGACTTGTCCTGAAGGGCCCATACAGATCCGAATGCGACTGCTTCAGTAGAGAGAGAGAAATGTTATACTTTATGCTGCTGCTCTTGCTTTTCAAGAGAGTAGAGCGTGGCGCGTGAAGCTTGTTGTTGTTGGCCAATCATAAGTCATCAAAGCGGCAATAGGCTACAATCATAGAGCCTCCGTGTGTGGCAAAAGTTAGGAGATATCTCATCAATGGCAGATGGAATTAAAATGACGGAATTAAAAGTTAAAGGAGAAGGATAGGCTACAACGACCAAGAGCCAACAGGTAGGCTGCTACTTAATATTCTGAATGGAGTTGTGAATTGTAACTGTAGAATGAGGAAGTGCATGCACTGCAGCCTCAATTAGCCTAGCTAGTTAATGTTAGCTAGTTTAACTAGCTTCTCTCTTTGATGCAGTCAAGACAGGTACTACGTAATAATTGTTGATGATAAATAACCTAGCTATGGCAGCTTTTAGCCTACTATAGCGCTTGTTGGCTTGGTTGGTTGCTGTCTCTCATCTCTCCCTCCCTGCTCCCTGTGTCACTCGCATACAGTATTGCCCCTTCCCCACCTGCTAGAGCGGGACCTCTCTCTCCCCTCCCTCTCGCGCTTTATCAGCTCCGGTTAATAAAGTAGCTTAAAAATAATATTTTCTGCTGCTTCCCTCACTCGGATCGGGTCTGGATCCGACCAGGCCTATACGGAATGGGTCTAGTTGTCCTCGGGTCCGTTAGGAACAGGTCTCTATATATTTTTTATTTATTTATGCATATCGGGTCCGGGTGGGAAAGCCCCAGATTTCGGAATGGGTCCAACTTTTTGGACCCGTAAAGACCTCTACCTCCATCCGTCTTCGCTTCTGAACCTCTCCTTTCCTCTTTGAAGGGTATTTTCTTTGCTTGACTGGCCCATTCTCCTCCCCCTCGGTTGTGCTGCTACAAGCTGTAAATAAAAAGACACACAATAAACATTTATTTCAAGTATACTGTATGACACAAAAAGCTCACTGAGATGATACACTGACTGTATGACAGATGTGTTTATAGGCCTTGTCATAAAAACAGAATGACATTTAGACACACACAGAGTGAGAGAGAGCAATGGAGTAGGAGGATGATGCGCTGAACTGACCGGATGATCTGGCTAACGTTAGCTAGCTACATGGTTGATACTGCAGCTAGTTAGCTAGCTAGCTAGCTTAGCCAGCTTATCTAGTGGCAACCTAATGTGATAGCTAGCTAGTTAGCTATTGCCACACACATCTGATTAATCTGTTCACTATTTATGCCAATGACAAGGTGGCTAGCTATCCAACAGGCAGAGATCACATGGGGAGCTAAAAACAGGAGATTGAACTTTGCTAGTTAGCTACCTAGGCATTTGATTTGCGCTCGCCCTCAAAACACAATTTCAACAGCAGAATTATATCAAAGAAATACTTATCATACTCCAGAAATATATACTATTACAAAGGCAGACAGCAATTAAAGTGTAACTTACCTCTGATCGCATCTGACTACGAACACACAAACAAAATTATCCTCAGGAGTGAAGACGTGCGCTTTACTTCAAGAGCCGTGGTGGAGATACAGGGTTTGACGGAAAACTTTGAGACCCAATGGACTTAAGATTTTGATGACAAGCTATTTTGAATACATTTCATTGGTCAAGGGGCCATGAAACATTCATAGAGACGTAAAGGGGAACCAATAGTATTGATTCATGTACAACAACAAAACAATCTCAAAATTTGGAGTTACAAGGTTTTCATCCGACAGCGATGATATAATAATATACATCTAAGTAACTGAAGTGATTTGGTCAAATGTAACCAAGTAAAAAGTAAGTTCCTTTCGAAATTACTTGAGTAAGCGTACAAGTACAGCCCACCGAGAGTAACTCAAAAAGTACAAGTTCAAAGGGCAGTGGGCTAGATTTGAACCCCTGCCAAATCTGGCATATGTGTTCCGGGGTCAGCAGCTGTAACTGCTGGACTACACAGGCACTGAGACAACCAATTATTTATCCCTGCCTTGAACATTTAATACAACAATTTATCTAAAACACTGATTTTCCCTAACATAAAATATGCCTAACCCCTACAAATATAAGAATTCACATGAGACGCGCCATAGCCTGCACGTAGCCTACATAGGCTACTTGAACTGACACCCAGTGGACCTGCAGTCTAAGTTATTGTATAGCCTACAAACACCGCTTCCAGCTGCCCCCTGGCGGTGATTCTAAATATTAAATATTCATTCAAATCCTCCTGTTGCAGGATTATTTTCCTCCTGCGACAAAAGGGGTCAAATTAAGATCTGACATATGTATCTGGCACACACCCTCCGTTCCCCACATCAATAACTTACAGTGCCTTCAGAAAGTATTCACACCCCTTGAATTTTTCCACATTTTGTTGTGTGACAAAGTGGGATTCAAATTCATTTAATTGTCATTTTCTGTCTACGATCTACACAAAATACTCTGTAACGTCAAAGTGGAAGAAAAATTCTAACATTTGTTAAAAATTCATGAAAAATAAAACACTAATATATCTTGATTAGATACTGTAATATATAACACCCTCAGTCAATACATGTTAGGATAATTCTGGAGTTATGAAGACTGTAAAGGAGTCCTATGTGGACCACACAGTTTGACAAGAAAGATGTGCATTATGACACCTCCAGCAAGGCAGACAACCCCAAATGGAGTATGGTATGAACGGTTTCATGTTTACATTTGTTTGTGTTCCAAATGGCTTGAGATCAAGATACATCACTGATATGTAACAGTCTTTTTTTATCACAATCCAATTAAACCGTACTAGTGCTCTCCTGGCTTGTTTCATGTTTGACTGCCAGGTTGATGGCCAGTTTGAGAGGATGTTGAAGGACTTCATTCCTCTGTCTGACTTGAAGACCCACCTGAAGCACAAGGCGAGCACCTGAATGGCATAGCTCTCTTCATCAGGGCCAGGCTGTCTTTCCAGCCCCTCACCAGTGGTACGTGGAGATCAGTGACACTGAATAATATGGTTGTCAAATCAAATCAAATCTTATTTGTCACATGTGCCGAATACAACAGGTGTAGACCTTACAGTGAAATGCTTACTTACAAGCCCTTAACTAACAATGCAGTTTTAAGAAAAATAAGTGTTAAGTAAATAATAGATAAGTATTTTTTTTAAACAATTTATCAAGAAAAATAGAAAAATTATTAAAGAGTAGTAAAATAACAGTAGCAAGGCTATATACAGGGTACAGAGTCAATGTGCGGGGGCACAGGTTAGTCAAGGTAATTGAGGTAATATGTACATGTAGGTAGAGGTAAAGTGACTACGCATAGATAATAAACAGAGAGTAGAAGCAGCGTAAAAGAGGGGGTTGGGGGGGAGGGGGACAATGCAAATAGTCCGGGTAGCCATTTGATTAGCTGTTCAGGAGTCTTATGGCTTGGGGGTAGAAGCTGTTAAGAAGCCTTTTGGACCTAGACTTCGCGCTCCGGTACTGCTTGCCGTGCGGTAGCAGAGAGAACAGTCAATTTTTAGGGCCTTCGTCTGACACCGCCTGGTATAGAGGTCCTGGATGGCAGGAAGCTTGGCCCCAGTGATGTACTGGGCCATGCGCACTACCCTCTGTAGTGCCTTGCGGTCTGAGGTCGAGCAGTTGCCATACCAGGCTGTGATGAAACCAGTCAGGATGCTCTCGGTGGTGTACCTGTAGAACCTTTTGAGGATCTGAGGACCCATTCCAAATATTTTCAGTCTCCTGAGGGGGAATAGGCTTTGTCGTGCCCTCTTCACAACTGTCTTGGTGTGTTTAGACCATGATAGTTTGTTGGTGATGTGGACACCAAGGAACTTGAAGCTCTCGACCTGCTCCACTACAGCCCTGTCGATGAGAATGAGGGCGTGCTCGGTCCTCCTTTTCCTGTAGTCCACAATCATCTCCTTTGTCTTGATCACGTTGAGGGAGAGGTTGTTATCCTGGCACCACACGGCCAGGTCTCTGACCTCCTCCCTATAGGCTGTCTCATCGTTGTCGGTGATCAGGCCTACCACTGTTGTGCCGTCGGCAAACTTAATGATGATGATTGGCCCCGTGTAGCTCAGTTGGTAGAGCATGGCGCTTGCAACGCCAGGGTTGTGGGTTCGTTTCCCACGGGGGGCCAGTATGAACAAATGTATGCACTCACTAACTGTAAGTCGCTCTGGATAAGAGCATCTGCTAAATTACTAAAATGTAATAATCTTTGGCAGCAATTACAGCTGTGAGTCTTTCTGGGTAAGTCTTTAAGAGCTTTGAAATTGGTGATAAAAAGATTGTGGGACCTGTTTTGTTAGACTTCAGTGCGGCTTTTGACATTATCGATCATAGTCTGCTGCTGGAAAAACGTTTGTGTTATGGCTTTACACCCCCTGCTATATTTTGGATAAAGAGTTACATGTCTAACAGAACACAGAGGGTGTTCTTTAATGGAAGCCTCTCCAACATAATCGAGGTAGAATCAGGAATTCCCCAGGGCAGCTGTCTAGGCCCCTTACTTGTATGCGGATGACTCAACACTATACACGTCAGCTACTACAGTGAGGGAAATCACTGCAACACTTAACAATGAGCTGCAGTCAGTTTCAGAATGGGTGGCAAGAAATAAGTTAGTTCTGGGACAAACTATTCACTAAACCCTAAACCTCAACTAAATATTGTAATGAATAATGTGGAAATTGAGCAAGTTGAGGACACTAAACTGCTTGGAGTAACCCTGGATTGTAAACTGTCATGGTCATAACATGTTGATAAAACAGTAGCTAAGATGGGGAGAGGTCTGTCCATAATAAAGCGTTGCTCTGCCTCCTTAACCTTAGGTGGTCCTCTGTAGCTCAATTGGTAGAGCATGGCGCTTGTAACGCCAGGGTAGTGGGTTCGATCCCTGGGACCACCCATACCTAAAAATGTATGCGCACATGACTGTAAGTCGCTTTGGATAAAAGCGTCTGCTAAATGGCATATTATTAACAACACTATCAACAAGGCACGTCCTACAGGCAATAGTTTTGTTGCACTTGGACTACTGTCCAGTTGTAAGGTCAGGTGCCACAAAGAGGGACTTAGGAAAATTACAATTGGCTCAGAAAAGGGCAGCACAGCTGGCCCTTAAATGTACACGGAGAGCTAACATTAATAATATGCATGTCAATCTCTCCTGGCTCAAAGTAGAGGAGAGATTGACTTCATCATTACTTGTTTTTGTAAGAAGTATTGACATGCTGAATGCACCGAGTTGTCTGTTTAAACTACTAACACAGCTCGGACACCCATGCATACCCCACAAGACATGCCACCAGAGGTCTCTTCACAATCCCAAAGTCCAGAACAGACTATGGGTGGCGTATAGTACTGCATAGAGCCATGGCTACATGGAACTCTATTCCACATCAGGTAACTGATAGATAAAAATACACCACACAGGCACAGACACATGCACACTACACACACGTACACATGGATTTTATAGATACAGTTGAAGAAGGCAGTTTACATACACCTTAACCAAATACATTTAAACTCAGTTTTTCACAATTCCTGACATTTAATCCTAGTAAAAATTCCCTGTCTTAGGTCAGTTAGGATCAACACTTTATTTTAAGAATGTGAAATGTCAGAATAATAGTAGAGAAAATGATTTATTTCAGCTTTTATTTATTTCATCACATTCCCAGTGGGTCAGAAGTTTACATACACTCAATTAGTATTTGGTAGCGTTGCCTTTAAATTGTTTAACTTGGGTCAAATGTTTTGGGTAGCCTTCCACAAGCTTCCCACAATAAGTTGGGTGAATTTTGGCCCATTCCTCCTGACAGAGCTGGTGTAACTGAGTCTGGTTTGTAGGCCTCCTTGCTCGCACACGCTTTCTCAGTTCTGCCCACAAATGTTCTGTAGTATTGAGGTCATGGCTTTGTGATGGCCACTCCAATACCTTGACTTTGTTGTCCTTAAGCCATTTTGCCACAACTTTGGAAGTATGCTTGGCGTGATTGTCCATTTGGAAGACCCATTTGCGACCAAGCTTTAACTTCCTGACTGATGTCTTGAGATGTTGCTTCAATTACATTTACATTTTAGTCATTTAGCAGACGCTCTTATCCAGAGTGACTTACAGTTAGTGAGTGCATACATTTTCCATACATAATTTCAATATATCCACATCATTTACCTTCCTCATGATGCCATCTATTTTGTGAAGTGCACCAGTCCCTCCTGCAGCAAAGCACCCCCACAGCATGATGCTGCCACCCCCGTGCTTCACGGTTGGGATGGTGTTCTTCGGCTTGCAAGCACCCCCTTTTTCCTCCAAACATAACGATGGTCATTATGGCCAAACAGTTCTATTTTTGTTTCATCAGACCAGAGGACATTTCTCCAAAAAGTACGATCTTTGTCCCCATGTGCAGTTGCAAACCGTAGTCTGGCTTTTTTATAGCGGTTTTGGAGCAGTGGCTTCTTCCTTGCTGAGTGGCTTTTCAGGTTATGTCGATATAGGACTTGTTTTACTGTGGATATAGATACTTTTCGCACCAAAGTACGTTCATCTCTCGGAGACAGAACGTGTCTCCTTCCTGAGCGGTATGATGGCTGCGTGGTCCCATGGTGTTTATACATGCGTACTATTGTTTGTACAGATGAACGTGGTACCTTTAGGCGTTTGGAAATTGCTCCCAAGGATGAACCAGACTTGTGGAGGTCAACAATTTTCTTTCTGAGGTCTTGGCTGATTTCTTTAGCTTTTCCCATGATGTCAAGCAAAGAGGCACTGAGTTTGAAGGTAGGCCTTGAAATACATCCACAGGTACACCTCCAATTGACTCAAATGATGTCAATTAGCCTATCAGAAGCTTCTAAAGCCATGACATCATTGTCTGGAATTTTCCAAGCTGTTTAAAGGCACTGTCAATTTAGTGTCTGTAAACTTCTGACCCACTGGAATTGTGATACAGTGAATTAAAAGTGATATAATCTGTCTGTAAACAATTGTTGGAAAAATTACTTGTGTCATGCACAAAGTAGATGTCCTAACCGACTTGCCAAAACTATACTTTGTTAACAAGAAATTTGTGGAGTGGTTGAAAAACATGTTTTAATGACTCTTCCGACTTCAACTGTATGTGGTAGCAGAGTAGTGGCCTGAATGCACACATTTAATGTGTTGTGAAAAGTATTATGAAATGTAATGTCATGTAATATTTTAAATTGTATATAACTGCCTTAATGTTGCTGGACTCCAGGAAGAGTAGCTGCTGCCTTGGCAGCATCTAATGGGGCTCCTTAATAAATACAAATACTCCACAATAATTAACTTTATGTCCTGATTACAAAGCGTTATGCCTGGGGCAAATCCAACACAATAGATCACTGAGTACCACTCTTCATATTTTTAAGCAGGTGGCTGCATCATGTTATAGGTATGCTAGGGAGTCTTTTAGGATAAAAATAAACGGAATAGAGCTAAGCACAGGCAAAATCCTAGAGGAAAACTTCCTTTAGTCTGCTTTCCAACAGACACTGGGAGACAAATTCACCTTTCACCAGGACAATAACATAAAACACAAGACCCAATATACACTGGAGTTGCTTACCAAGATGACATTGAATGTTCCTGAATGGCCTAGTTACAGTTTTGACTTAAATCGGCTTGAAAATCTATGGCAAGACTTGAAAATGGCTGTCTAGCCATGTTCAACAACCAACTTGACAGAGCTTAAAGAATTGTAGAAATAATAATGTGCAAATATTGTACAATCCAGGTGTGCAAAGCGCTTAAAGACTTACCCAGAAAGACTCACAGCTGTAATTGCTGCCATAGGTGATTCTAACATGTATTGACTTAGTGGTGTGAATACTTATGTAAATGAGATCTTTCTGTATTTCATTGTCAATAATTTTGCAAAAAATCACAAAAACATGTGGAATAAGTCCAGGGGTATGAATACTTTCTGAAGGCACTGTATATGGTTTGTATATAGTCTAGTGAGTGTGCGTAGGGTCAGTACAAGATAAGTCAGTGCAGAGAGTTTGGGTACACTCATAGAAAAAAGGGTTCCAAAAGTTTGCCGGACGGTAGCAAAGAGAACAGTCTATGGCTTGGGTAGCTGGAGTCTTTGGCAATTTTTCGGGCCTTCCTCTGACACCGCCTGATATAGAGGTCCTGGATGGCAGGGAGCTTGGCCACAGTGATGCACTGGGCTGTCCGCACTACCCCCTGTAGCGTTTTGCGGTCAAGGACGGTGCATTTGCCATACCAAGCAGTGATGCAGCCAGTCAAAATGCTCTTGATGGTGTAGTTGCAGAACCTTTTGAGGATCCGAGGGCCCATGCCAAATCTTTTCAGCCTCCTGAGGGGGAAGAGACGCTACCGTGCCCACTTCACGATTGTGTGGGTGTGTGTGGACCATGTTAAGTCCTTAGTGATGTGGACGCCAAGGAACTTGAAGGTCTCGATCTGCTCCACAACAACCCTGTCGATGTGAATGGGGGCGTGCTCTCCCCTCTTTCTCCTGTAGTCCACGATCAGCTCCTTGGTCTTACTGACGTTGAGGGAGAGGTTGTTGTCCTGGCACCACACTGCTAAGTCTATGACCTCCTGCCTGTAGGCTGAGTCATCGCCGTTGGTGATCCGGCCTACCACTGTCGTGTCGTCAGCAAACTTGATGATGGTGTTGGAGTCGCGCGTGGCCACGTAGTCTTGGGTGAACAGGGAGTACAGGAGGGGACTAAGCACACAAAGTCAAATGCAAGCACAAAGCTAATCTGATGAGTTCTCTATCATTTCTTCTCTAAGAGCTTTTTTAATTCTGAACACCATATGTAAAAGCACAAAAAATAGAGATTTATTTTAATCAAATTATCTTAGCATATTGCACAAAAACACTGAAACACAAACAAACCATAACAATGTTTTAGGGAAGTATCAAAACAAGATGTGCATGATTTAAAAGAGGGTATCTATCCCACATTAAAACAGATTTTGCCGCTTTAATCTGGCATTACATTGAAATGGGGGACACCATTATAGCCTTCTGCCATTCTTGTGGTTGAAGCAGTGAAGTACTCCAACCCCCAGATTATTAAAGAGACAGCACTCTCACTAAGTGGCCGTTTTAACTCAGAAGATCCATTGCAATCTATTGTCAAACAGAGGCAAATCCTTAATATCCAGATAGCTGCATAAACACTCACATTACTTACTGACACTATAGGAAGCTGAGAGACAAAGTCCATGAAATCCACAAAGTGGTGTGACATTAGACAGCCCTACAGGGGGTCTAGTAAATTATTACATTTTAAAATGGATTAACCCTAACAAACGATTTTGCATCCACAAATATGTTCCCCAAAATGGGTTCGATAAACAATGGACTAATCCCATCACATGGGGAAAACAAGAAAATGAGGTCAACCCAGCTCAATTCAGTCATGGACACCACAATGCTCCAATTAAAATTACAAACTGCAAATGAAGTGCCACTTTTGATTTCACGGGAACTTCTCATAGACTATAAATACCGGAGCCACACCAGATCATCTAAAGGTCATCCAAGCCACAGAGTTGGTCAGTTACATGGAATGTCAATTGAAGGTTCCAGCATGGACAGGTTCCTACATCTGGTGTATTGTCCTCAAGCAAGGAAAAGGTTACACTTCAGAAAGAGCACTATGACTCTATATGTAATTGTGACAGCAGCAATGGTACCAGAAAAATATCCCACAGACTTATTAGGACATTCAAATTTAGCTTCTAGGAACGGAAGGGGTATTATAAACATAGCCACATTTTCACATTGACTGTTTAATGTTAATCATTGTTTAATTGTTTTCCAAAAGCGCTAACAACATACTCTAAATGAGACAAAAAAACTGTATTATTCTAAATGGGGGACAGAAATACTTTTCACCGATTTCATGTGAACTATAGATAAGCAATTAGAAACTTTGGCATAGCCCTTTCCTGCAGTCAAATGACCAAATTGCCCCTCTGGTGGCCTCATGGGTGGAATGTTATTAATATTTTTCATAATTTCATAATTAATAAACATTCTTTATTTTTTAACGCTGGTGTTTCTATGTCAAATGGTTTTGTTATATTTCAGTCTTCTGTGATTTATATAAAGTCTCATATTGAGATGCAAACTCAAAATGGAATAGATTTCAACTCTATATCTGACATGGTACTGGTGTCTTATTTTTTTAAGCCCATAACCATGTATGTGAGGTGTATACTTTTGTTTCAAAGTAGATTTGTTTAAGTCTACCAAGAAACACTCTGTGTGACCCTGATTTAGCCCACTGCAGTAAAACGTTAAGACGTAGCGCTACTTAATGAGGTGTGAGGACGGTGGCCTCTTTAAAAGCAGATTTGCTTAAGCTTTTCCCAGCAGCAGTCCTGTGCTTGGATAGCATACGGTGTCTTGTCAGGTCAGATAGGCGAAGCCTTGGTCAAAATGGCATCCTACTCATACTACTTTGCAGACTATTTTTCACTCCCTCAGGCAAAATTGAAATCATTAAGCCCCAGTAGCATGTACACTATTATTACAATACGTGATCTAACAACCCATGACATAACATAACTTTTTAAACAGTAATGGTCATTCAGAAGTGTGTTTAAAGCTGTCTTTGAGCAGCCAAACCCAGACTTGAATGGTCCATCCATGGTCCAGTGGTTGAATACATGAGGAGTTTAATCGAGTTCACTGACAGCATATTGGGGGGATTGTCATGTATTTTCAGCAGACTTGCCTTTTTCCCGGTATGGAAGATTTCCTATGACAAACAACAGCGATGGTGCCATCTGCTCCAGTGTCCAGAGTGATATCCCACAGCCACGAGTTACTATGTGTTGCTGTGCGAAACGACACTCCTTTCTTTACAATCGCTCTGTGAATGAAGACAAGAAAAATGTATAAGACAAATACAGTAGACTCTAAATTGTACACCTAGCAGTAAGTCCATCTCCACTGGACCTAGCTAGTATGATGTTGGCCTCCCATAGCTTGTGGCCATGAACTTATTCATTCCTAAGCCCTTCGGTCAATCAAAGTCCACTTTGCTCATAGCAAATCCTTATAATTTAAGAGGCTTGAGCAAACCCCAGAGGATAGGTTTCAATAGCCGGAGGAAAAATGCATTTTGAGTGTTTAGTATTCCTCATATACTATGGGCATCTTTGGTCCTGTCACGTACACAAATTATTCATAGTGTACTAATGGCTTGTTGGCCTGCTGGCCTCTCAATTGTAAATGATAAGCTTTATCTAATGCAGCTGAACACAGAGTACAACACCAGGGAGCTGAATGCTAATTGAAAACATCACCCTGCAATTAATGGCTAGTGTTAAAGGTCCTACCGGGGAGTTAGGGTAGCGTATGAGTGGAGGGAGGTCAGATATATACATGAAAACATCCATAGTGTTGCACAGGAGAGGCATCCCACTTTCCATCCTCTGCCACTGTACATGATAACAACACTGCACTCATATATCTCTTGTCTCTCTTTAGAGCCACTCAAAGCATTTTTCAAATACATTTCTTCCAGCTTAATGTTCTATAAAAATGGAGCACCACCAAGTTGTTTCTTCATAAAAATATTCCCAATAGTGCGGAACAACATCTGTGTAGTATTGTCATGTGCATGCATGTCATGTGTAGCCTAATGCTGCTTAATGGTTTATCCCAGACTCTTTCAGATATAGATTCTGGCAGTAAAACAACGGTGAGCACATTATGTGTCTCTGGGGGGAGGTAACCTACGATATGAGCATCCATCTGATCCTCTCTACTTCCCCTCCTGTGGGACATTCAAGGTCATATAGACAGATGCTACACTCATGGTACTGCCATGCGTATGTACTCATCCCATTTAAAAACGCATTTGTTTGAGTTACTGTTATTTGCCTATGTGTGTGGTTGTGGGTGTTTTGTAAGTGTGTTAGAACATCTGCACATACAGCTCTTCCAAGATGTAATCAGGAGTACTGGTTTGAAGGCTCAAGGGAGCACTAATCTTGGCATGGAGGTTGCTGAAATCGTCCTGTGATGCTGCCACATGGCACACTGAAATGACCCAATGCCTTTGGCTCTTCCTCTGTCTCCTTCTCCCTCTCTCTCTCCCTCTCTCTGTCAACATGAGGGGACATACTTGTGGCACGTGTGAGACAGGGACTCAGACATTTCGGCAAGATTTCACTGATCCTGCCATGTTACTGCTACAATCTCTATCCGACAAAGTGCTAACAATACTTACTAGACTGGCAAAGGAAAGTTTGACAATCACAGGAGAATTACACATCCCCAAAGGGGCTGGATGGATGCAAATCAGGAAATATCTTTGGATAATCTAAAAAGAGTTGCAAGCAGCAGAAATGTCAATTCCGGGCAGTACAGTAGTACAGGCTGAAGGTGGAGTAACCAACACAGTGCTCAATGCCCTGTGAAGTGTGTGTGTGTGTGTGTGTGTGTGTGTGTGTGTGTGTGTGTGTGTGTGTGTGTGTGTGTGTGTGTGTGTGTGTGTGTGTGTGTGTGTGTGTGTGTGTGAAGGTGACCTGCCTCTCTCTGTACTGTCCATCCATTAGAGTAAGTGGCACAGAGGGGACAGGGAGGGGCCCTCACTTTATTTTTCGCTACAAGCAGCAGGTTCCCAGGGGGAAGCAGGAGCAAATACACAGGAGACTGACAGGCTCTGAGGGGAAAGGGGAGAAGGGGAGTGAAGCTGCAGCCTCTGATTAACAGGGGGACAGGGACTGTGAGTGGGGGTGGAGGTGACTGGGTAGAAGGGGACATGCCTGTCCCCATTCATCTCTCCTGACCACAACAACACTCCTGGAGCCAGAATGACTGGTAACCTTGAGGGCTCTACAACCTCTCGGATAAAGGTATAGTAATACACTAACAGTACCAGGAGATGTTATAAAAGCTATAACATCCTGCCTCCACATGAACTTCCATTAGTTTAGCAGTTACTATAGGGGCAGGTCACGGCATAATCCTAATTCTGACTCATAAGGATTTGCTGGGGTCATAGTGGTAGGGCAGAACAATGCTATTATTTGCCATCAATGAATTGGCATCTATAATGAAAAAAGATGTAACCCTGATGACACGCTTCTTGTAATAAGTAATGAGAAAATATCTGAGAACAGTTCATCTGGTAATGGCATTCTAAATATACCAACTCATGCTAGTGCTGCTCCTGGTGGTGTAGGGTTTACCTAATCAAAACTAACTGTTACAAGAGGACCTATCTGCCTTTTCTCCCCCAAGCCCTCTGGGATCTAAGGGGGAAACCCATGGGGATGAGGGGGAGGAGGGATTTTTCTTAACAGTGGTTCAGAGCAGGAACCATAGCAGTCAGTGGCTGTGCTTAGGCACCGCTGACTGTAGAGGCAGGAGGAGGAGGAGGAGGAGGAGGAGGAGGTATCGAGGCACCAGGGCAGGGAAGATGGATTGGCCCAGAGACTGGAGCTGACAGTGTGTGAGAAAAGCAGCTCTCAGGTGCTGCACCTGCCACCCATCTCACTTCTCTCCAGGCGAGGTTAGAGTGGCGGACTAACGCTGTGTATTTTGCATACCGATGCCCCACCACCTGACCACCCCCTCCCCACACTGCCACAGGAAGCCATGGCCTCTCTCACTTCTGTCACACACACTCATGGCAGCCCCTGGCCCGCTCCAGTCAGCAACCCCATCCCTTGTGCTTGTTTGCTCTTCTCTCTAAGCCTTATTTATTTTAGGCATAACTGAGCAAGTGAATAATGGCAGACCCTAAAAATCAAGCAAACAGTCTTAAATGTAGATTAGCCTGACTTTAAATCACCATATTAGTGTATTTGCTGTTATATTAAAATACCATTTGTGGACAAGTACCACTCTTGTTGTTAAAATTCCAATAAAACAATCATTCAATGTAAAGTGAATGATTGTATGGATGATTGTATGAAGATGAAAAATATTTCCACTGATAATAAAGGGAAAACCAGCCAAGTCATGGGCCCAGATTATAAAGCGAAAACCAGCCACATCTCGGACACCAAAGCCTTGCTCCCGGACAAGCTAAACACCTTCTTCGTCAGCTTCTTAGAAAGCATAGTGCCGCAGATGCAGGCCACCGCCGCTCATGAGGACTGAGCTCTCATTCTCCGTGGCCGACATGAGTAAGACATTTAAACGTGTTAACCCTCGCAGAGCATGTGCAGACCAGCTGGCTGGAGCGTTTACGGACATATTCAATCTCTCCCTATCCCAGTCTGTTGTTCCCCCTTGCTTCAAGATGTCCACAATTGTTCCTGTACCCAAGAATACGAAGGACACTGAACTAAATGACTATCGCCCCGTGACATTCACTTTTGTCATCATGAAGTGCTTTGAGAGGCTGGTTAAGGACCATATCACCGCCACCTTACCCGGCACCCTAGACCCATTACAATTTGCATACTGCCCCAACATATCCATGGATGACGCAATTGCCATCACCCTGCACACTGCCCTATCCCATCTGGACAAGAGGAATACCTATGTAAGAATGCTGTTCAACAACAACTGCTACCGGGTGCCGATGACGTGGACGTCTATTAAGGCAGGCCCCCGCACCTCTCTGATTCAGAGGGGTTAAATGCAGAAGATACATTTCCCTTCCCTTCATCAACTACGGCTCAGCCTTCAACACCATAGTGCCCTCCAAGATTATTTCTAAGCTCGGGGCCCTGGGTCTGGACCACACCCTGTTCAACTGGGTCCGGACTTCCTGACGGGCCGACACCAGGTGGTGAAAATAGGCAACAATACCTCCGCTACGCTGATCCTCAACAGGGGGGCCCCACAAGGGTGCGTGCTCAGCCCCCTCCTGCACTCCCTGTTCACCCATGACTGCGTGGCCACGTACATCTCCAACTCAATCATCAAGTTTGCAGACGAACAACAACAACGAGACAGCCTACAAGCGATACTGGAGTGCCAAGTCTAGTTCCAAAAGGCTCCTTAACAGCTTCTACCCCCAAGCCATAAGACTGCTGAACAATTAATGAAATGGCCACCCGGACTATTTGCATTGACCCCCTAACCCCCCTTTGTTTTTACACTGCTGCTACTCACTGTTTATTATCTATGCATAGTCACTTTACCCCTACCTCGACTAACCTGTACCCCCGCACATTGACTCGGTACCGGTACCCCCTGTATATAGCCTCGTTATTGTTATTCTATTGTGTTACTTTTATATTTTTTACTTTTATTTTATGTAGTAAATATTTAATTTTCTTAAAACTGCATTGTTGGTTAAGGGCTTGTAAGTAAGCATTTCACGGTAAGGTCTACACCTGTTGTATTCGGCGCATGTAACAAATACAATTTTATTTGATTTGAATTGCATTAGCCTACTATATTCCAATATTTTCATCATTCAGTTGATCATAACTAAGGTGAGTTTTCCTCTCTCTGTGCTTTTTCTAGGTCCAATGGCTGTTTCCTCTTCTCCTTACTCAGCTACCACCAACTCCTCCACGTTCTTCTCAACACCAGTTTCAATCAATATAACCTTGTCACGCCCTGGCTCTGGGGACTCTTATATGTTGAGCCAGGGTGTTAGTTTATATGTATAGTGTCTATGTTTCGTTTTCTATGTGTTCTTTTCTAGATCGTGTGTTTCTGTGTTGGCCGGGGTGGTTCCCAATCGGAGGCAGCTGTGTCTTGTTGTCTCTGATTGGGAACCATACTTAGGCAGCCTGTTGTGCACTTGTCATTTGTGGGATCTTGTTCCGTGTAGGTTTGTGTTTTATGACCGAGGACTTCACGTTTCGTTTTGTTGTTTTGTTGTTGTAGTGTGCAAAGTACGCATTAAAAGATGTACGCATATCACGCTGCGCCTTGGTCTACTTATTACGACGATGGTGACAAACCTACTGTTTTCTAGAAATCAGGCATTTTTTTCAGGTTAGGGCTCATTTAATTTCTGTGATGTCAGACCATGGTCTTGTCATTAAATCTGGGGGACCTTTGTCTAGTTCCCTGTAATTTCCAAGGATTTCACTGAGGACCATGTCAGGACATTTTTAGGACGTTCTCAGGACTTTCATTCGACTAGTCCTTAGGACGTTGCATGATGGTCCCAAGGTAACGTTCTCTGGGGGACCTTTGTGTTGTTCCCTGTAAGTTCCCAGGACGTCCCTGAGGCCCATGTCCTTTTTAGGACGTTCTCAGGATTTTCATTTTACTAGTCCTTAGGACATTTCATAATGGTCCCAAGAGAACGTTCTCTGGGGGACCTTTTTACATTTCCCGTTTTGACCCCGGGATGTTTTTAGGACGTTCTTGGGACATTGTGTCATTGTCCCCTGGTGGATTTGTCTAGTTCCCGGTTTGTCCCTGGGATGTCCCAGAGGACGTTTTTAGACATTCTAGCGATGGATGTTGTATTATAGTCCCCTGAAGGTCCCCTGAACGTTCTTCGGACGTTGTGTCATGGTCCCCTGGAGGGTTTTGTCACGTGACGGTCCCAAGTGTCCCAAACCATTATAAGTAAATTATCTGGGTTATGGGGGTTTTAAGGTAAGTGGTTCACTAAAATAGTGTAAAAATCATTAATCAATGACTACAGTTGACATGATCACTTACTACTGACTTTTCAATATGACCCCACCTGGGATTTGAACTCACAATCTCTGGATTTGGGGTATGCTGATCTTTCTGCTGCGCCACAAAGTCTCCAGACATTCATTACCTATGATTAATCTCTGCACTTAGCAAAAGAGTGCCATCTGCACTGCTATTTTAGTTAGTAGTAAATCTGACAATTCTCTTATTGATTTCATTTAAAGTACTTATTTCAGCAATTTGAGTTTGGGTTTTCAGTATAGTTGTCTAATGTTGGTGGGGCATATTATTCTGTTTTAATGTTACTCCTGAATCACTACAATAAATCTAATCGTTTTTCTTCAGTGTATTTTTCACAGAGCTGGGATTTACTTTGAAGTGCAAAGTGTAGGATATGCCTACAGGTGAAATCAGTCATTGATTCAGACATAGTGGTGTAACAGGAAGATTGAGTTCAAATCTCAGGTGAGGACATGTTGAATAATAATTACTGTATGAATAAACATACACAATGTAATCCTGTACGTCAAAGAGTGTCAAATATTTAAGTTGAAAACACTATGTTAAAAACACTGTTTGTGTGTGTGTGGATGTCCCTAGCATTGCCAAAAGACAAAGAGCTGTGACTGGATCAGTGTTTCACCAATCAGGGCCTTGATGGGCTTGGCAACAGTAAAAAAGGATGATGTGTAATGAACCTACGGTGCACATCCCTTTTTTTTGCGACCATCAGGTGACGTCCCCGGGACAGAGCGGGAACTAGACAAAAACCTCCAGGGAAGCATGACACAACATCCCAAGAAAGTCCTAAAAAAGTCCTTGGGGACGTACCCGGGACAAATCGGGAACTAGACAAAGCCACCAGGAGATCATAACATAACGTCCCAAGAAAGTCCTAAAAACGTCCTCGGGGACATCTTCGGGACCTACCAGGAACTAGACAAAACCTCCAGGGGACCATGACACAACGTCCTGATGACTTCAGGCGACCATTTCGTGACGTCCTGGGGACGTCCTTACAACTCATTATTATTGTTTGCAGGGCAGGACTAAATACACAGCAAATGGGATGAAAAAGTCATGCTTGTCACTTGGATGGCAAACCTTATTGGTTTTATCCTTGAGGCTGTCTGTGATTTAAACAAATGTTATCAGAGAGAATTGAATTAACTACAAATGGTGTTTGATCAGATATCATCACAATTTAATAATTTAATCGTTGCCTAAAAACTGAGGCTGTGATCTGGGGTTTTGCTAACTCAATCTTTACACTAGCCAACTAATGGTGCACAGACTAAACACATTTTCTACAGCAATATGATTCCCCCTCATGTAATTTACCATGCAGCAAATGGAGGTGATGGCACTACATTGTCAATATGAGCAGTAATAAATCTGTAATAGGGAATGAAACCTGCAAAAACTATCTAATGGAAATCTAATGAAACTATCAGGTGTGGTTTAACCATGTTATCACACTCTGACTGGATCTCTGGTCCCCTTGTCACTAGCGATCACCACCACTGGGCTCATTATGTTGACGACTGAGCGTTAAGCCTGACTTAATGGGACACTTGAACAGTGATAAAACAGCCAGACAGCTGCTGAAGCCCAGACCAGAAGAGACACACAGGACCCCTTAATTAACTGGCTGCATGTTGGTGAAGACGAGGGCTAGAACACCGGCTGTGTGTGTGGGCAGGGAGGTGAACAGTACACAGATACTGTACATACACACAGATGTACTCCTCTGTTATGAGAGGCAAGGTAATAAGACTTCTTGAGGAGAGGAGATCCTGCCATCGATCCTCTTCCTTTGCTCTCCTTGTTATTATTTTATCGCCATTGACACCATGATGCAGAGCGACTGAGGAGAGACTGTGAGTGAGAGGCAATTTCAAATGGATTTAAAGAAACAGTGATTAAGATACATGGGCACTGGGGTGACAAAGAAAGAGAGCCCAGGGAAAAGGCTTAGATTCCAACACATGGGTGGAACAGGAAGAGAGAGGTGGCTGTTAACTTGATTTAAATCAATCGCATTCACATAAGTTGCCACAGACCAGGAGTGAGAACACATGCATTGGACATGGAAAAAGAAAAGAGAAAGAAATAGCTAGACGTAGTAGAGACAGATTCTAGTACTTTATCGAAATAACTTAAAAACATGAAAACATTTACATTACTAAGACACACAGCAATAACTATGGGATGAGAAGCTACTGTATAGCTTGTTGGCAGTGAGAAATCTCAGCTAAAGCATTAAATCAGAACAGTGCATGTTCCTGCCAGTGTGCTCTGGGACCTATTGAGGCTGAGGGAGAGATCAGCTCCTCCAGCTACACCTTCCATCTCCACTTAATTTGATATTCTCAAAAGAGGAGGTGAGGTGCATCCATGCAACGCTCACCACTGACTGACTTAATATTGGTCTCCTCCAGGTACCATTCCCATTTGGGTATACGAATGGCTGAACGAAGGTTATGTTGAATAATGCATTCCGGTTGTCCTGCTTTTTGGGCCATCCCCTTTTCAGCCTAATGAATCCCACCGACAGAACAGACAAAGCCCCTGTGACTGTGGCACCTGTTTGTGCAGAGTTTACCTTTCAACTTCGGGGGAATAAGATCTCTAGGGAAGAGATGTACAGTAAAAAAAAGTGGCAATATGCGATACATTTCTTCCTGATACCATCAAATGGATGACAGAATACATGCATGCCAAATAAATAATTGTGGCATATAGAGAAAATGGATTCTGGAAGCCCAGACAGGGCCGTCATTCACCACATACAGTAGTTTGTAGGAAATATAGTAGCAGTAGAAAAAGTATTATCTCTACCTGTCTATGTTGACGGCAACCCTTGAAGAAGATACAGCTACAGTGGGGAGAACAAGTATTTGATACACTGCCGATTTTGCAGGTTTTCCTACTTACAAAGCATGTAGAGTTCTGTAATTTTTATCATAGGTACACTTCAACTGTGAGAGACGGAATCTAAAACAAAAATCCAGAAAATCACATTGTATGATTTTTAAGTAATTAATTTGCCTTTTATTGCATGACATAAGTATTTGATATATCAGAAAAGAAGAACTTAATATTTGGTACAGAAACCTTTGTTTGCAATTACAGAGATCATACGTTTCCTGTAGGTCTTGACCAGGTTTGCACACACGGCAGCAGGGATTTTGGCCCACTCCTCCATACAGACCTTCTCCAGATCCTTCAGGTTTCGGGGCTGTCGCTGGGCAATACGGACTTTCAGCTCCCTCCAAAGATTTTCTATTGGGTTCAGGTCTGGAGACTGGCTAGGCCACTCCAGGACCTTGAGATGCTTCTTACGGAGCCACTCCTTAGTTGCCCTGGCTGTGTGTTTCGGGTCGTTGTCATGCTGGAAGACCCAGTGACGACCCATCTTCAATGCTCTTACTGAGGGAAGGAGGTTGTTGGCCAAGATCTCGCGATACATGTCCCCATCCATCCTCCCCTCAATACGGTGCAGTCGTCCTGTCCCCTTTGCAGAAAAGCATCCCCAAAGAATGATGTTTCCACCTCCATGCTTCACGGTTGGGATGGTGTTCTTGGGGTTGTACTCATCCTTCTTCTTCCTCCAAACACGGCGAGTGGAGTTTAGACCAAAAAGCTCTATTTTTGTCTCATCAGACCACATTACCTTCTCCCATTCCTCCTCTGGATCATCCAGATGGTCATTGGCAAACTTCAGACGGGCCTGGACGTGCGCTGGCTTGAGCAGGGGGACCTTGCGTGCGCTGCAGGATTTTAATCCATGACGGCGTAGTGTGTTACTAATGGTTTTCTTTAAGACTGTGGTCCCAGCTCTCTTCAGGTCATTGACCAGGTCCTGCCGTGTAGTTCTGGGCTGATCCCTCACCTTCCTCATGATCATTGATGCCCCACGAGGTGAGATCTTTCATGGAGCCCCAGGCCGAGGGTGATTGACCGTCATCTTGAACTTCTTCCATTTTCTAATAATTGCGCCAACAGTTGTTGCCTTCTCACCAAGCTGCTTGCCTATTGTCCTGTAGCCCATTCCAGCCTTGTGCAGGTCTACAATTTTATCCCTGATGTCCTTACACAGCTCTTTGGTCTTGGCCATTGTGGAGAGGTTGGAGTCTGTTTGATTGAGTGTGTGGACAGGTGTCTTTTATACAGGTAACGAGTTCAAACAGGTGCAGTTAATACAGGTAATGAGTGGAGAATAGGAGGGTTTCTTAAAGAAAAACTAACAGGTCTGTGAGAGCCGGAATTCTTACAGGTTGGTAGGTGATCAAATACTTATGTCATGCAATACAATGCAAATAAATTACTTAAAAAATCATACAATGTGATTTTCTGGATTTTTGTTTTAGATTCCGTCTCTCACAGTTGAAGTGTACCTATGATAAAAATGACAGACCTCTACATGCTTTGTAAGTAGGAAAACCTGCAAAATCGGCAGTGTATCAAATCCTTGTTCTCCCCACTGTAACTGCCAAAATAAAGGAAACGCCAACATAAAGTTTCTTTATAAGGCATTGGGCCACCATGAGCTGCAAGAACAGCTTCAATGTGCCTTGGCATAGATTCTACAAGTGTCTGGAACTCTGTTGAAGGGGCGTCTCAGGCGCCGCTCTAGAATCTCCCATAAGTGTTAAATTGGGTTGAGATCTGGTGACTGAGACACACACACACACAAACCCACATACACACACACACACCCTTTAACCTCCATATAATCCTGTTGGCTGAGCCCTAATTGATGTGCTCTTGATGTGCTCTTGATGTGTCACCTCCGGCCGCATGACAAATGGACCAAGACAATGCACAAGGACCAGTCAGCCCTTCCCCCTTCAAGGGGTCAAATTGTATCTCTCTCTCTACAGTATCCAGAGGACTGACTATTAAATGTGTGATAGAATAACACTATTGCAGCCACGTTTGGTATTTATCTAAAACTTGTCCTCTGAATAGAACTCTGGCGCTATCTATATGGATATATGATCTCTGTGGTTACTTGTAGTTGTTCAGAGTGAGCTCTGACGACACTGTATGCAATTGTCCTACCCAGCCCACCCCCTAACATCATCACACATAGATGTGACCCCCTTCCTAGAGGATGTTTTCTGGTTTGATCTGATTGGATATCTTAGTTTTACTACCTTTGGTTTGGTTTGTGGATTGGTCCAAAATTGTTTTAGAATACAAACAAGTCAGATCTGGTATAATCCAGTGGTCTCATAGACTAGACATAACATAGTAAACATAAATCCAGGACACTCAAATTAGTATGATGTGTTACGTTTGGTATTGTTACATAAGATAGAAGGTTACTTAAGGCAAAAATGAAAGGAGGGTGGTTGGTCGCGAACATCTAGTAACCCAAACAGAAGAAACTTGAATTGTTGCATCTCGTTATTGGCAATTTCCTAAATTAGCCATGGATGGAGATAGGAATTTGGACTTGCGGTTTTACTTAATTCTCCATACTGGCCAATGATTATAAAGGCAATTCTGATCCAACCATTAATTCCTACATTGTGCCCGTGGCCTGAGAGGATGGAAGTTCAATATGTGACTAGATGTAGAAGGCTAATGTTAACTAGCTAATGTTGCCCATGAATGTAAGTTAGGCTAGCGAGCAAGCATTTTAGCCAGGTAGCCTAGGACAACAAAAAATAATAGCGTGTACTGTATGACAGAGTGATAGACTGTTTCGTCAACATTAAAGAGAGGAGGATGGCATTGGCATTTTTTGCAAGTAGGGTGAGTCAACATGTTTTTCTACTTGTACGAACGCGCGTGCACACACACACGCGTAAACAGAAATAACAACCATGGACAGCCACATCATATTTAGCTTATGTTGATTGGACTAAACTGTTTTTGGTATCTTTTAGTTGTCACTGTGTTAGACTAAGCAGAGGTGATTTGATTATGTTAAAATGTTGAAGTTGAAATGGTGCTGGAGTAGTGGAGGCAGCTCCTGTTATCTTTGCGACTTGCGGTAACTGTCTGTGGTTCTTAATCAATAGTTGTTTAGTGGTCCGAAAATTTCGGAAACATTAACTTGCTTGACCATGCTGTAGGTCATGTAACTGTCTGTTATATGCAATATGTGTCGTAGACTTCACCGGACAGATGTTGCTATCCGGTTTTGCAATAAAACCAAGGTGTGGTTGAATTTATTCTGCCACTGTCTCTGCCTTTAGGCCTATATATCACGGTCGCAAGGCATTTGAATGAACAGCAAACAACACAATTATCACAACAAATATGCGGGGGGATGGTTTGGCTTGGCTTCCCCAGTGATTTTACCCATGCACCACTACTGCAGGTGAGGTATATATACAGTTGAATTCGGAAGTTTACATACACTTAGGTTGGAGTCATTAAAACTAGTTTTTCAACCACTCCACAAATTTCTTGTTAACAAACTATCGTTTTGGCAAGTCGGTTAGGACATCTACTTTGTGCATGACAAAAGTAATTTGTCCAACAATTGTTTACAGACAGATTATTTCACTCATAATTCACTGTATCACAATTCCAGTGAGTCAGAAGTTTACATACACTAAGTTGACTGTGCCTTTAAACAGCTTGGAAAATTCAGCCAAGACCTCAGAAAAAAACATTGTAGACCTCCACAAGTCTGGTTCTTCCTTGGGAGCAATTTCCAAACACCTGAAGGTACCACGTTCATCTGTACAAACAATAATATGCAAGTATAAACACCATGGGACCACGCAGCCGTCATACCGCTCAGGAAGGAGACGCATTCTGTCTCCTAGACATGAACGTACTTTGGTGCAAAAAGTGCAAATCAATCCCAGAACAACAGCAAAGGACCTTGTGAAGATGCTGGAGGAAACAGGTACAAAAGTATCTATATCCACAGTAAAATTAGTTCTATATCGACATAACCTGAAAGGCTGCTCAGCAAGGAAGAAGCCACTGCTCCAAAACCGCCATAAAAAAGCAAGACTACGTTTTGCAACTGCACATGGGGACAAAGATCGTACTTTTTGGAGAAATGTCCTCTGGTCTGATGAAACAAAAATAGAACTCTGGGGGTGCTTTGCTGCAGGAGGGACTGGTGCACTTCACAAAATAGATGGCATCATGAGGAAGGAAAATGATGTGGATATATTGAAGCAACACCTCAAGACATCAGTCAGGAAGTTAAAGCTTGGTTGCAAATGGGTCTTCCAAATGGACAATGACCCCAAGCATACTTCCAAAGTTGTGGCAAAATGGCTTAAGGACAACAAAGTCAAGGTATTGGAGTGGCCGTCACAAAACCCTGACCTCAATCCTATAGAACATTTGTGGACAGAACTGAAAAGGCGTGTGTGAGCAAGGAGGCCTACAAACCTGACTCAGTTAGGAGGAATGGGCCAAAATCCACCCAACTTATTTTGGGAAGCTTGTGGAAGGCTACCCGAAACGTTTGACCCAAGTTAAACAATTTAAAGGCAATGCTACCAAATACTAATTGAGTGTATGTAAACTTCTGACCCATAGGGAATGTGATGAAAGAAATAAAAGGTGAAATTAATCATTCTCTCTACTATTATTCTGACATTTCATATTCTTAAAATAAAGTGGTGATCCTAACTGACCTAAAACAGGGAATTTTTACTAGGATTAAATGTCAGGAATTGTGAAAAACTGAGTTTAAATATATTTGGCTAAGGTGTATGTAAACTTCAGACTTCAACTCTATATACACATTTGTATATATACAATATTACCCGATTAAGGATTAACAGCAGTAACTGGGATCCCGTGACTGTCCCGGGATCACTCTTCACATATCCCGAAAAAATTTATTGACAAGACCTGGGAAATTACAACATTTCTCTCCAATGTCGCACTAATACAATTCCACAAAATACACAACATGTGCAGCAGCAGATTGGCAAAAAAATTTAATAGCACATTATCCAAACAGGTGGTCGCATGGAAGCAGATGTCCTAACGTATTTACTTCACACAAAGTCACCATAAATTCAAAGCACACGCATAATTGATACTGCCGGACTGCACACGAGACCCGAATGTAGTTTAGAGTTCTCATCAGAATTGAACATTCGATCCTGGTCAGACTCAAGCCTGGTGAACTGAAGCCCGAGCCCAGGCCTGGTCTGACATCACAGAAATTAAATAAGCCCGAACCCGAAAAAAAGCCAGAATGAGTGAGGAGATGAGGAAACAGCCATTGGGCCTAGAAAAAGCGAACAGAGAGGAAAATTCACCTTAGTTATGATCAACTGAATGATGAACATATTGGAATAAAGTAGCTAATACAATTGAAGGCATGTATCAAATTCTTGCTTACACTGAAACTCCCAAAGTATGCAACCCTTATACTAATTTAAAGCAATAGTCGCTTGATGACTGTATGGGAAGTTGAAATAGCTCTGAATATCATTACTCTCCACTAGCAAAGACATGTATTTTTCAAATGAACATTAATAATCTGCCTACATTCCCAGTAAGACTGCTAGCATCTATGATATTTTCGGAGAAATGCTTTAATCCACGTCAAATCTAATTTCCTCCAATATTCCCTTATTTCTAATGGACAGAGTTTGGGAACGTGTGGCTAAATTTAGAAGATAAGTAGGGCTGCTGTGCGATACATCAGAAAAGTACATCAGAAAATAGGGTTAACTGTTATTAACCAATTATTACCACAGTGCACAGCAGGACAGTTATTGGTCTGATAAGCACTTCACTATAGTTTTTTCCTATATGTCATAGGGAAATAGTTGCATTTGCATTTGAAATTATGAATTTTCAAGAGAATGTATTGTTTTATAATACGTGAGTTGACATAATAAAAAGTCAAGTAGGTTAAGTATGAGTGAAAACATCAAACATGTCATATGAGACTCACCGCAGAGTGAAGTTCTCCAGGGAGGAGGAGCTGGCCATGAGGATGTAGAAAGTGGCGATATCTGTCTTCTTCAGGGGTTTGGAGGAGGTCTGAATGACAACGGCCTTTCCCAGCTTGAGTTGAGACAGAGATGCAGCTCCCTTGGGCACCTGAAGGAGGCGTACTCTGCCGATCCTCTGCATGGGAGTCACAGGGATGTACTCAGCCTGCTGCTGCTGCTCTGAGCTACCCCAGCGGCCCCCATCCCCCTCCCTGCACTTCCCATAGGCACTGGGCCGGGCCTGGTAGTACAGCTCTACTGTGTTGCCTTCTGTTAGGTCCAGCCTTTCCCGGCTAGAGCTCTCTGCTGCGGGGCTAAACCAGCTGGCTACAGGCTCCAGCTCAGCCATGCAGGTGCCCCTCTGACCTCCAAGGGCACAGGAGCCCCTTACCTCCTGGGTCTGCCAGAAGGCAAACAACATCACACAGGGCAACTCATCATTTAGCCCCTCTGCTCCCCTGTCCCAGTCCCTCCCAGCCACATAGAACAACACCCGCACCTTGGGCATGGAGGAGTAGACCTGGGGGGTCAGCACAAAGGACTGGACCTTCCAGTTATAGGTGAATACCCCCGGGGCCCGGAACAGCTGCACAGACTGGATCAGGTCTAGAGGGACAGGCTGCTCTTTGGACAGGTGTCCATAGCTGGCGTTGACAACCGGCGGCCGGCTGGCTCTCATGATGACAAATGGCTGTGTCTGTGTCTGCAGGCTGGAGTTCCTCATGATGTCTTGACCGGTCTCCTTCAGGAAGAAGCAATCTGCGTCTCGCACCTGGTAGTTGACTGGAAGGAACACGGGGAATGGCAGATAGCTCTTGATGTTGTCTGACATCTCCTGACTGTCCAACTCTGTGGGAAAGCAAGAGACAAAACATTACCCCAGGTTAACAGACAGTGTTGTAGAGGAAATTCATGTTCATCATTCATCATAGACCCTTAGCCTCTCCTAATAGCCTATGCCTTGGAATTCACAACTTTCTGGCTACTGTCCCGCTTCTCTAAACTCTATCTACCATCCCCTCATGATCAGGGTCAGGAGTTCCATAACAGGGTCCGTTGTTTCCTGGTAATATCAAGTGGTCAGGAATAATACCTGGCCTTTATCATTATTAATCTGAATGCAAAAATATCCTATAAAATATTGGTTCAACAGGAAATACTAAAAAGAAACCATCCAAAATTGACTGTGTCCATAAAATGTAAATAGTAGGTATAAGCTGGAAGTGGAGGCCTAAGCGTTGTTGTTTACTAGTTTACTCCAGGTAGGGAAAGGGTGGTGGGGTTGGAAAGTAATAAAGGGGAATATATATATATTTTTAAAGGATATGTGTATGTATGTGTGTATGTATGTGTGTGTGTATATGTGTATGTACAGTGAGGGATAAAAGTATTTGATCCCCTGCTGATTTTGTACGTTTGCCCCCTGACAAAGAAATGATCAGTCTATCATTTAAATGGTAGGTTTATTTGAACAGTGAGAGACAGAATAACAACAAAAAAATCCAGAAAAACGCATGTCAAAAATGTTATAAATTGATTTGCATTTTAATGAGGGAAATTAGTATTTGACCCCCTCTCAATCAGAAAGATTTCTGGCTCCCAGGTGTCTTTTATACAGGTAACGAGCTCAGATTAGGAGCACACTCTTAAAGGGAGTGCTCCTAATCTCAGCTTGTTACCTGTATAAAAGACACCTGTCCACAGAAGCAATCAATCAATCAGATTCCAAACTCTCCACTATGGCCAAGACCAAAGAGCTCTCCAAGGATATCAGGGACAAGATTGTAGACCTACACAAGGCTGGAATGGGCTACAAGACCATGGTCAATGATCTCAAGGCAGCTGGGACCATAGTCACCATGAAAACAATTGGTAACACACTACCCTGTGAAGGACTGAAATCCTGCAGCGCCCGCCAGGTCCGAAAGCACAGTCAAGAGACCTTATTTTTTTGCTAAGGGGACAGGACAACTTCACCGCATCAAAGGGACGATGGACGGGGCCATGTACCGTCAAATCTTGGGTGAGAACCTCCTTCCCTCAGCCAGGGCATTGAAAATGGGTCGTGGATGGGTATTCCAGCATGACAATGACCCAAAACACACGGCCAAGGCAACAAAGGAGTGGCTCAAGAAGAAGCACATTAAGGTCCTGGAGTGGCCTAGCCAGTCTCCAGACCTTAATCCCATAGAAAATCTGTGGAGGGAGCTGAAGGTTCGAGTTGCCAAACGTCAGCCTCGAAACCTTAATGACTTGGAGAAGATCTGCAAAGAGGAGTGGGACTATATCCCTCCTGAGATGTGTGCAAACCTGGTGGCCAACTACAAGAAACGTCTGACCTCTGTGATTGCCAACAAGGGTTTTGCCACCAAGTACTAAGTCATGTTTTGCAGAGGGGTCAAATACTTATTTCCCTCATTAAAATGCAAATCAATTGATAACATTTTTGACATGCGTTTTACTGGATTTTTTTGTTGTTATTCTGTCTCTCACTGTTCAAATAAACATACCATTAAAATGATAGACTGATCATTTCTATGTCAGTGGGCAAACGTACAAAATCAGCAGGGGATCAAATACTTTTTTCCCTCACTGTATGTGTATGTGTATATATACAGTGGGGAAAAAAGGATTTAGTCAGCCACCAATTGTGCAAGTTCTCCCACTTAAAAAGATGAGAGAGGCCTGTAATTTTCATCATAGGTACACATCAACTTTGACAGACAAAATGAGTAAAGAAATTCCAGAAAATCACAATGTAGGATTTTTTATGAATTTATTTGCAAATTATGGTGGAAAATAAGTATTTGGTCAATTACAAAAGTTTCTCAATACTTTGTTATATACCCTTTGTTGGCAATGACACAGGTCAAACGTTTTCTGTGAGTCTTCACAAGGTTTTCACACACTGTTGCTGGTATTTTGGCCCATTCCTCCATGCAGATCTCCTCTAGAGCAGTGATGTTTTGGGGCTGTAGCTGGGTAACACGGACTTTCAACTCCCTCCAAAGATTTTCTATGGGGTTGAGATCTGGAGACTGGCTAGGCCACTCCAGGACCTTGAAATGCTTCTTACGAAGCCACTCCTTTGTTGTGTGTTTGGGATCATTGTCATGCTGAAAGACCCAGCCACGTTTCATCTTCAATGCCCTTGCTGATGGAAGGAGGTTTTCACTCAAAATCTCACGATACATGGCCCCATTCATTCTTTCCTTTACACGGATCAGTCGTCCTGGTCCCTTTGCAGAAAAACAGCCCCAAAGCATGATGTTTCCACCCCCATGCTTCACAGTAGGTATGGTGTTCTTTGGATGCAACTCAGCATTCTTTGTCCTCCAAACACGACGAGTTGAGTTTTTACCAAAAAGTTTTATTTTGGTTTCATCTGACCATATGACATTCTCCCAATCCTCTTCTGGATCATCCAAATGCACTCTATCAAACTTCAGACGGGCCTGGACATGTACTGGCTTAAGCAGGGGGACACGTCTGGCACTGCAGGATTTTAGTCCCTGGCGGCGTAGTGTGTTACTGATGGTAGGCTTTGTCACTTTGGTCCCAGCTCTCTGCAGGTCATTCACTAGGTCCCCCCGTGTGGTTCTGGGATTTTTGCTCACCGTTCTTGTGATCATTTTGACCCCACGAGGTGAGATATTGCATGGAGCCCCAGGCCGAGGGAGATTGACAGTTCTTTTGTGTTTCTTCCATTTGCGAATAATCACACCAACTGTTGTCACCTTCTCACCAAGCTGCTTGGCGATGGACTTGTAGCCCATTCCAGCCTTGTGTAGGTCTACAATCTTGTCCCTGACATCCTTGGAGAGCTCTTTGGTCTTGGCCATGGTGGAGAGTTTGGAATCTGATTGATTGCTTCTGTGGACAGGTGTCTTTTATACAGGTAACAAGCTGAGATTAGGAGCACTCCCTTTAAGAGTGTGCTCCTAATCTCAGCTCGTTACCTGTATAAAAGACACCTGGGAGCCAGAAATCTTTCTGATTGAGAGGGGGTCAAATACTTATTTCCCTCATTAAAATGCAAATCAATTTATAACATTTTTGACATGCGTTTTTCTGGATTTTTTTGTTGTTATTCTGTCTCTCACTGTTCAAATAAACCTACCATTAAAATGATAGACTGATCATTTCTTTGTCAGTGGGCAAACGTACAAAATCAGCAGGGGATCAAATACTTTTTTCCCTCACTGTATATATAAATCATGGGGGATTGGAAGTGATGCAGACAATTACATTGATGGAAGTTTCAATCTATCTGCAATATTAAGCTGATCTACAGCCCCCCCCAAAAAAAAAGAAACCATCCAGAAAAGTCCAGGAACTAGTCTTGAGGCAAGCTGATTAACTGGATGTGACCTCTTCATTAAAGTGAAAGGGCTAGCACTGACCATATACTTAATCTTTGAATTCCCATGACACAGTACACAATAGGGCCTTTATATTACAAATTATAGCAGGAGCAGCTTAAGTGTATTACTGTGTGGATGCAGTGGCCCGGAGCGCTGGTGGGACAGCATCAGAACAGACTCCGTTGCCATTATATCATCCATCATCTAGATCAAGTCAATCCCACTACCAATGTGATTTCAGCTCAAAACATTAACGTAAAACAAAATGGCAAAGTAGCAAGCAATAACATCTGCACGATCTGATGACGTGAAAACAGAACAAATTATACTGAACAAAAATATAAACGCAACATGTAACAACTTCAACAATTTTCCTGAGTTACAGTTCATATAAGGAAATCAGTCAATTGAAATAAATTAATTAGGCCCTAATCTATGGATTTCACATGACTGGGCAGGGTATAGAAGCCGGAGGTGGGGGTCCTGGGCTGGCGTGGTTACAAGTGGTCTGCGGTTGTGAGGCCGGTTGGACGTACTGCCATATTCTCTAAAACGACATTGGAGGCGGCTTATGGTAGAGAAATGAACATTCAAATCTCTGGCAACAGCTCTGGTGGACATTCCTGCAGTCAGCATGTCAATTGCACGCTCCCTCAAAACTTGAAACACCTGTGGCATTATGTTGTCTGACAAAACTGCACATTTTAGAGTGGCCTTTTATTGTCCTCAGCACAAGGTGCACCTGTGTAATGATCATGCTGTTTAATCAGCTTCTTGATATGCCACACCTGTCAGGTGGATGGGTTATCTTGGCAAAGGAGAAATGTTCACTAACAGGGATGTAAACAAATTTGTGCACATCATTTGAGAGAAATAAGCTTTTTGTGTGTACGGAAAAATTATGGGATATTTTATTTCACATCATCAAACATGGGGCCAACACTTTACATGTTGCGTTTATATTTTTGTTCAGTATAGTTATTGCCTTTGTTTTCTGTATGTTATTGCCTTTGTTTCCCACACAGGGCAGAATAGTCATTTTGCGTGCAGACAGTGTGTGTGTTTGGAGTAGCGTGAGGATGTTGAGGGAGACAACAGCATGAGAGCCCTTTGATCCTGCCTAAAAGCATGAGGGTTGCGGCACGTCTGTCTCTCTGGAAGTGAACTGGGCACAGGTCCGCAGGCCAGCATCCACTCTCATTTTGCGGCCATTTTGATAGATTACACCGATTATGGCAGCTGACCTGAGGCTGCACTGTCAATGGGAGGCTAATTGGCCTACTTGGTGAGAGAGAGAGAGATAGATAGAGAGAGAGAGAGAGAGAGCAAAGCACCAACTGCCTGGTATGTGCTCATTACCGGAGATTATCTCACAAACTGTCAGTTAATAAACTGTCTGTTCAAAAATAATGAAACCGAGTCTATTATCCTCTTAAGGGTAGGCCTATAGCTTGCATTCCAGAATAAAGTCAGATGCTTGTTCATGATAAATGGCCACTTTCAGTTCTGCCAAGAGGACAACCTCATCCAAAGACTCGCCTATGAGTCCTGCAATGTAATGTGATTCTATTCATCATGAACTATGACAAACTAAGAATACACAATGCATGCATCACATACCCCAGTGACAAGTCAACTATTTGTGGATTTCATCAACAATGTCCCTCTTGACAACTACTCTTGAACCCATAACTGTCATAAATGTGTGCTTACCACAGAGTTGACTAAGATTACAGACAGAATTATATGCATTCTTAGTGACACAGATGTGTTTTAGTTCCATTTGTCAAATTATTACAAAAAATGACAGAGAGAACAGCACATCTGTCACTAGATTGTTGATGGTTGTTTTTCCCGAGGAGGAGGAGGGCTTGGAGCTTTTTATAAATCTAACAGAGTCTTGTCCCTCATGGTCTGTGGCGTCTGACAGGTCTCTACATCATCCCTCCTTCGCGTGCTTTTATCGCTGAGCAGCCATCTGGGACTAAGGCTGTGGACTGGTTGGAAAGCTTTACACAGTCAGGGAAACACAACGGAGCCATGTCTATGTAGCGACACCCCAAAGAGAAACACAAATGGATCTTCTTTTTTTCTCTCACACAGACATGTCTCAATCATTTTCCGTAGGAGGAGGCTGGGGTTGGGGCCTGGGCTTGGGCTGTCTCCACCAGTGGCCATTGACATATGTGCTGTTTGATACCAGAGCTGGCAGCATCTCCCATCGCTGTGATTAAACACTCACTGGGCCTTTTCTGCTTCTGCATTTCTGCAGGAGGGAAATGTGCTGCAACTGGGAGATGTGCTGCAACATCACATGCACTGTGCAGGCCAGTCAAGTTCTTCCACACCAATCTCGACAAACCATTTCTGTATGGACATCACTTTGCACACTGAAACAGGAAAGGGCCTTCCACAAACTGTTGCCAGAAAGTTCGAAGCACAGAATCGTCTAGAATGTCATTGTATGCTGTGGCGTTAAGATTTCCCTTCACTGGAACTAAAGGGCCTAGCCCAAACCATTAAAAACAGCCCCAGACCATTATTCCTCCTCCACCAAACTTTACGGTTGGCACAATGCATTCGGGCAGGTAGCGTTCTCCTGGCATCCGCCAAACCCAGATTTGTCCGTCGGACTGCCAGATGGTGAAGCGTGATTCATCACTCCAGAGAATGCGTTTCCACTGCTCCAGAGTCCAATGGCGGCAAGCTTAGGTGATCTTAGGCTTGTGTGCGGCTGCTCAGCCATGGAAACCCATTTCATTAAGCTCCCGACTAACAGTTATTTTGCTGAAGTTGCTTCCAGAGGCAGTTTGGAACTCGGTAGTGAATGTTTCAACCGAGGACAGACGATTTCTACGCGTTACGCTCTTCAGCACTCGGCGGTCCCGTTCTGTGAGCTTGTGTGGCCTACCACTTCGCGGCTGAACCATTGTTGCTCTTAGACGTTTTCACTTCACAATAACAGCACGTACAGTTGACAGGGACAGCTCTAGCAGGGCAGGAATTTGACAAACAGACTTGTTGGACAGGTGGCATAGACGAATAGACAAATCCACTAATTTGAAGGGTGTCCACATACTTTTGTACATATAGTGTATAGGCTGTGCCTATACTGTATATACTCACTACCCATAATGAAAGTGTTGCATCCAGCTGATAAACACAATGCCAAATCCCTCCACCAGATGTTTCAGCACAGAGCCGCGCCAATCACTCAACTTGGAGACTGAGACCTTCCACTTTTCTATTTCCCTGTCCACCTAAACAATATATATTCTGGCCTACAGAAATGCACTTCTCTAATGTCTCCATTGACATTGTTGTTTTCATTCTTACAAGGGTCAACTGCTTTGCTCTTCAAATGCAAAAGGAAAAACAATGCACAACCGAACCCATATACCGAACGCAAAATGATATGCTGTTAATCAAATATATTTTCCAAATTCTCCAGTTGATTCCAAATGAAAATATCTTTGTATAGGTTAGATTTGTACAGTGGGAGTCTTTATTTAGAGAATAAGCAACTGCACTTGCATTATGCTATAGTAATAACAATTTAAATATAATATATTGGATGTGAAAAAGCAGAGAGAGAGAGAGAGAGAGAGAGAGAGAGAGAGAGATTTTCAGAACTGATGAAATAAGACTAAGGCAACCTTTAAACATAATGTGCAGGTCTCAGAATAAGTCACTACTTGTGAGCCTGATAGATACAGCAATAATCAGGGCATTAGAACACTAGGAACAGGGAGACAGGACTACATAGGGCCCTATGTTCTAATGTAGCAACAGGGCTTCAGTACCATTAGGATAACTGGACACAGTGAAACATATAAGGTTGCTAAAAAAGTGAGGAGACACAGGCAAAAGCTAATTAATGACATGGCTACAAGTGTCTGTAGGTCTGCTTGGCATTGTTCCCAGTAGTGGTAAAGCTGTCAGCTGACCAATGTCTGGACAGCACAGCACTGCTCACTCAAGAGTATAAGCTCTCTTTACTTACAGTATTGTGCTATTACAGTAGGCTATTTGTTGTTACTAGGAAACAAAACATTACCCATGCTCACATTGTATGATATTTTCAGCATTATATTGAGACCAACTGGTATACAGTACAATGTCTCTTTTAATACAGAAGTATCTATCACGCTCTGACAAGCAATTCATCTTGAGTTTGTCTTGATGGAACCCACTGATTTGGGTTGACCACACACCAAACAAACCTGGCCTATGATGCATGGTGTTTGAATGAACAGTAACAGTTTGACTATTCCTTTTCTTTTGCAATATATAATGTTTGTATGCAGGTAAGTGTCTGTTCCTCCGTCACTAAGTACATTGTGTGTGCAACCCCCATTCATTCTAATGTGCTAAAATACACTTTAGTAATTTAGCAGACGCTCTTTTCCAGAGCGATTTACAGTAGCAATTAGGGTTAAGTGCCTTGTGCAAGGGCACAGACAGATTCGGGGATTCGAACAAGCAACCTGCCATTTCCATATGTGCAGAACAGCCTGTAAGATATATGATTTCCAATGACATGACAGAGACATGACACAGATGTCTCACTTATTCCACATGAAGTGGTGAAGAGAGACTGTGTTTTTTGGTCAAGATGTTGTTTACTTCCATATTGGCTGTGTCCTCTCCCCAGGGGAAAGGTCAGGCATAACCTAAGCATTTCAGGGACAAAGCTCTCCTAATAGAAATGGTGGTTTACTCTTGACAATACCCTAAGTCCCTGCAACTGCTACATAAACATACAAATGAGATAGAGCACTGATCATATGTGTACAGAAAGGGAGGGGAGGGGAGGATGAGGAGGGAGGGAGGGAGGGAGGGAGGAGGGAGGGAGGGAGGGAGGGAGGGAGGGAGGGAGGGAGGGAGGGAGGGTGGGGGATGCTTAGGCCTGTGTGGGGATTGGTAGAGATTGCTATATCCAATGAGACTCTTAAAGCTGCTTTTAAAAATCTGTTTTATCAGGATTTCTCCCTTTTTATTATCTCTTTATCCAGTCTGTTTATTATAATTCAGGAGGGCCACATCGCCTGGAAATAGCAGTCTTAGAGGCAGTTAAAATATTTTCAGCAAATGCCTTTGTGATGTGGATTATTTCTGGGTTTGTAATTAAAGTCCACAGGGTCCTGTCCATTTCTTTACTGAGGTGATGTGAATGAGCACAATGATGTGTTCTACCCTTATAGTAATATGCATTGAAACTTATTTTCAACTCTGCTGCACACTGAGACTAAACTCAGGGAATGAAAGCAACATTCATTTAAAATGTGTGTCCATTTCATGAGTGAAACTTGCTAAATAGTTAACCAAATATAAGCTGCTACTGCTTATTATCTATCCTGTTGCCAAGTCACTTTACCCCTACCTATATGTACATATCCACCTCAATTACCTCCTACCCCTGCACATCGACTCGGTACGGGTACCCTGTGTATATAGCCAAGTTATCTTTACTCATTGTGTATTTATTACTCATGTTATTATCTTTTTATCATTTTTCTATTTTTCTCTCTGCATTGTTGGGAAGGGCCATAAGTAAGCATTTTATGACACAAGCATGTGACAAATAACATTTGATTTGATTTAAAGTGCATAAACTGCTGATTCTCCAATGCAAAAGAGGTACTGGTACACAGTACATCCAACACATAGGGCTATATTTTAACAAACCTAACACAATGGTAAATCTTAGCACTACCTAACACAATGGTAAATCTTAGCACTACCTAACGCAATGGTCAATCTTTGTGCTGGTTGTATAGGTTCAGGGGTGTGTCAGGCTTCAACATTGAAGCAATCGGCTTCAACATGAAAATATTATTCTACACACATTGCATTCGCATTTCGAAAATGCACTGCATGTTAGAGCCATTGACAATTGAACATTGGCCAAACATTATAATAAGATTAGCTCACAGTACCATCGCCTGTTCCTGACTTTGGACTTTGCCACGTGAAAGGTAAACAAATGAACAGGCAAATAGCCTAGACTACAAGCGGATTCAGCACCAAGGCCAGCGATCGGAATTCCCGCGATTTTACAGTTGGGTCCAACAGATGAACATGGAAGATGCAATTTTTTTTAAATGATGAAGGAAAAACAATAAGCAGTCTATTGTTATAAGTTGACGTTCCTAAACAGACTTCCTACAGTCACTGACACCTTTCATTCAATGGGCATCACAGATAGGCCTAATGAGTCCAAAATTTGCACAGAAGCTGCATTGACAAAGAATAATGTCCAGTATAAAGAAAAACGGGAATGTCTGTTGACTGTTTTTCTGCTCATGATATTTTAATAAAACATTGGTTATAGGCTACTGATTTGGCTACTGTGCTCCTCTTCTGGCAAAATAGATGGCATAACCAATTGCGTTACCGCTAAAACCAATTTAAATATCACCAGTAGGCTAGTGCTGCTTGAAATTGGCACATTGGCCCATGTTTTTAAAGACACACCTCAAATATTTCCAACCCTTCCACCCTAGCGCAATTGTGCTTATATAAGACAGGCAAATGACCCACCCTGGCGCCACCGTTGGAAAACAACAGTGCTGGCTATTACAAGTCGAAATTGCCAGAGCATGCGTTTGGTGCCACCTTCAAGCCAGCCGGAAATAGAGCCCATGGATTCATCTTATGAGGTTTTCAAAAAACAAGATCAACCCTAAATTAAAAAAAACGTATGATTACTCTTACCATTCTCTTTGGAGTAATTAGGCTAAAGTGGACCTCTTTGGCCTACTTTGGCCTTGGTCGGCCATTTGACTGATGGCTTGGTCATTGTGTATGCCAATTGTAGTCATAAAAGTATGGTATATAATTTCAGAGGAAACTATAACAAGTTAAATACATTTTGAACCACAAGGGTAAAAATGTCTATGTTGTGTCATCAACTCCTTGATCATAATTATATTATAAAGAGATAACACAAATAATATTTAGAGGCTACTAGTTTGTTATGATTTAATAAGAAATAAACCCGAATACACTTCTAGACTATTCAAACAACACCATAAAGAGTCTACAATTAAATGTAGGCCATACCAATCAAAAACATCCATGGGATAGAGCAAAATAGAATAGAAAATAATATAATATAGGTATATGCAGAAAATCACTCAGGCTCGTTTTCACTTATATCAAAGGCACATACCTTGGGTGACAACTGTGACAATCGTCGCTAGGAATAGCTGTAAAAACCTCCAGATATGGGAGTAAATACTCATTTTGGCTGTCACTTTATTCCATGTAACTTCCCAGTCTCGGAGTTTCGTGAGTTTCAACAACCCAAGAAGAGTAGCTTGACTAGTGTAGGCTACAAAATCGCACCTGTAAAAATACAGCCTTGTCGTGTGCACTCCGTGCGTCACATAAACTATGCATTGAGCTATCAGAAACTGTCTCGATGGTGGAAAGGTTCTGCGTAACGAACTTGGAGACGTCCCGTCCGTCCTTGATCAGATTGCGATCAGCCAAGTTTCGATGTGGTTTTCTTTTTTACTTTGTCCCTTATACCGCCATACCGAATACGATTATTTGATACAGCAACTCCATCTGAATCATTTTGAAGCTCCCCGACATCTACCCAACTTTTACCATCGTTGGGATTGACCGCGCTGAAATGTTCAATGCATGTTCACAGATCACCGATTGCCTTGTGCGCAACCCTTGGGACACTAAAGTCATTATCTGTCACTACTGTATCCGGTCAGAGCACGTCTCGTCCAGTTAAGCAGGAGACCATGACGATTTCATGTGATTCTAAATCCAGCGTAAGAAAGAGATGATAGAGGATGGTGTAAACAAATAGCCTGACTACTGTACATGCTGCTAATTATAGTGATTAGTTGGCTATAGCTTAGTCCATTGGGCATTTTAAAGAAAGTGTTTAGGGTAGTGTAGGGTACTAGGGGGCAACTAGCCCCCCCTAAGAGCAATGTCTAATTGCTGACACAAAAAAATCACTGTTTGGAAAAAAATTGGTATGTAGATAAAGGTCATACTTAGGCAAATAAACTATAAAGGGAAATAAATGGCTACAGTTTACACTTTATTTAGTTATTTCATGAAATGTTGTTATCTAGCTATATGACATAAAATGCTGGGTAAAATAGCTAAACGGCTATAAAGTTGCATTAACTCTAAAGCAATCAGTCACTAGTGGAAACATTTACAACTGAAATTAAGTTACATTATCTTTTTTTATGTATTTTATCTCAGACGATCTGGTAGTAAGGTTGCTAGCTAGTACTCCTAGCAGCTTATGCTAACTAGCTAGCTGGCTAGCATTTATTGCTAGTGAAGTTTGTAGCTAGTAAGTTAGCATGAACTAGCTTTAACTGGGCTAGTCATTGTCTAAATGCTTCACCCATTTAAGAATGATGGAGGCCATTGTGTTCTTGGGGACTTTCAATGCTACAGATTTTTTTAGTACCCTTCCCCAGATCTGTGCCTCGACACAATCCTGTCTCGGAGCTTCGACCTCATGGCTTGATTTTTGCTCTGACATGCACTGTCAACTGTGGGATCTTATATAGACAGGTGTGTACCTTTCCAAATCATGTCCAATCAATTGAATTTACCACAGGTGGATGCCAATCAAGTTGTAGAAATATCTCAAGGATGATCAATGGAAACAGGATGCACCCGAGCTAGTTGCCCCCTACTACCCTACCCATTAATTTAAAGGTGCTCTTCAAGAATTAAACTTTTCTCCAATTATTGTGGCTCATGCAATGTCATGTATTTTTTGTAATGTTAGTTGAGTTGAATAAAATCACAGCACATATTGATGGGTACACTTCCTGCTTTGCTACTATGGGTACACTCGCAATGGCTGCCAGTCCACCCATTATGCCATCATTGACCACATTTACATGCACACCAATATCCCCTTATTATTTGGGATATGCAAGTATTCTGTTTCTGAGTTGACGCATATAAACATCATATTCAGTTTACAATAACCCGAAAAAGTTTGTAACCCGGTTATGAGAAACCCAAATAAGATGCCTGGGTTATGCTGATCTTAATGGAGATACTGTTGCATGTAAACATCATATCTTATTTACTGTTGTTTTTGCGGTCTGTGCAGCTCAGTTTCACATATCATGGGTGTTATGTGATGATGTTTTTTCATCTGATTGTCAAATAAATCACTTCAAAAGTAGGCTACCCACACAGTTCAATCCACCATAATAATTCCATAATAATTTAGCCTAATATAATTCATTTAATATAATTTAAATGAGGTTTCTGCTTATAATTTACGACATTTGGTAGGCCATATTATAATTTCCGATCTTTGGTAGGCAATTTGTTTGTGAGCTATAGTTTGATACATGCAGCTTCTCTGCTGTCATAACTTGTTGCCCCAGAAGACTAAATAAAGTAGTGCTCACCTGAATAATGTCTTACATCAATAGAATGAATGCATTAGTAATCTAGTTAACACCGGTAAAGTTGTTGGTTTCCTTTAGGGACCTAGGACAAAAAGCAATAATTCCAAAACAGTGGAAAGATTGGTCATGTGCAAAATTTCCAAATGTCATCAGTTTGACCGGTTTTAAGGAAATTAAAAGTTGAGAAAACGATTAAACATTTTTCTAATAAGACTTCAGTTCGTCTTGGGTGCATATTTTATGTGGTTGAAATACTGTCTGCTAAAAGATAACACATTACACAAGCATTGCATTTTCTCAAGAGATGCTGAAAGAAAGAAATCATATTTTCTTTGACACTTTTTTTCTTTGACACCATTTAACCCATATGAACTTAAATGAGGAATATTCCGTTTATTAATGGTTAATGGGGACACACATTCTATTCATTCTATTTTTATGTGATATACAACACAAAATATTAACATAACTATTATAACATTTTAATTGCAATAAGAATGTGATGGGCATGGTGGACATGATGCTCTCCATCTCTGATCGGCGCATCTACACATTTGCATTAGGTAAATGAGGCTGAAACATGTTGTAGTGAACACCGACTGTTAAATATAATATAATATGCCATTTAGCAGACGCTTTTATCCAAAGAGACTTACAGTCATGTGTGCATACATTTTTACGTATGGGTGGTCACAGGGATCAAACCACCTACTCTGGCGTTACAAGCGCCATGCTCTACCAATTGAGCTACAGAGGACTGAAGCTGAAGGGGTGGAATTCTAGTGCCCCCTGATGGATAAAGATACGGAATTGTAAGACTAGTCTACTGTATGTTTTGGTGGATTTGGAGTCTTTTTACAGTGGCTTTAAAAGTATTCACCCCCCTTGGCATTTTTCCTATTTTGTTGCCTTACAACCTGGAATTAAAATCGATTTTTGGGTGGTTTGTATCATTTGATTTACACAACATGCCTACCACTTTGAAGATGCAAAATATTTTTTGGGGTGAAACAAACAAGAAAGAAGACATAAAAACAGAAAACTTGAGCGTGCATAACTATTCACGCCCCCAAAGTCAATACTTTGTAGAGCCACATTTTTGCAGCAATTACAGCTGCAAGTCTCTTGGGGTATGTCTCTATAAGCTTGGCACATCTAGCCACTGGGATTTTTGGCCATTCTTCAAGGCAAAACTGCTCCAGCTCCTTCAAATTGGATGGGTTCCGCTGGTGTACAGCAATCTTTAAGTCATACCACAGATTCTCAATTGGATTGAGGTCTGGGCTTTGACTAGGCCATTCCAATACATTTAAATGTTTACTCTTAAACCACTCAAGTGTTGCTTTAGCGGTATGCTTAGGGTCATTGTCCTTCTGGAAGGTGAACCTCCGTCCCAGTCTCAAATCTCTGGAAGACTGAAACAGGTTTCCCTCAACCATTTCCCTATATTTAGCACCATCCATTATTCCTTCAATTATGACCAGTTTCCAGTCCCTGCCGATGAAAAACATCCCCACATCATGATGCTTCCACCACCATGCTTCACTGTGGGGATGGTGTTCTTGGGGTGATGAGAGGTGTTGGGTTTGCGCAAGACATATCGTTTTCCTAGACGGACAAAGAGCTCAATTTTAGTCTCATCTGACCAGAGTACCTTCTTCCATTTGTTTGGGGAGTCTCCCACATGCCTTTTGGCGAACACCAAATATGTTTGCTTATTTTATTCTTTAAGCAAAGGCTTTTTGCTGGCCACTCTTCCATAAAGCCCAGCTCTGTGGAGTGTACAGCTTAAAGTGGTCCTATGGACAGATACTCCAATCTCCGCTGTGGAGCTTTGCAGCTCCTTTAGGGTTATCTTTGGTCTCTTTGTTGCCTCTCTGATTAATGCCCTCCTTGCCTGGTCCGTGAGTTTTGGTGTGCGGCCCTCTCTTGGCAGGTTTGTTGTGATGCCATATTCTTTCAATTTTTTAATAATGGATTTAAAGGTGCTCCGTGGGATGTTCAAAGTTTCTGATTGTTTTTTAATAACCCAACCCTGATCTGTACTTCTCCACAACTTTGTCCCTGACCTGTTTGGAGAGCTCCTTGGTCTTCATGGTGCCGCTTGCTTGGTGGTGCCCCTTGGTTAGTGGTGTTGCAGACTTTCAGAACAGTTGTATACAGTGAGGGAAAAAAGTATTTGATCCCCTGCTGATTTTGTACGTTTGCCCACTGACAAAGACATGATCAGTCTATAATTTTAATGGTAGGTTTATTTGAACAGTGAGAGACAGAATAACAACAAAAAAATTAAGAACGCATGTCAAAAATGTTATAAAAGGATTTGCATTTTAATGAGGGAAATAAGTATTTGACCCCTCTGCAAAACATGACTTAGTACTTGGTGGCAAAACCCTTGTTGGCAATCACAGAGTTCAGCCGTTTCTTGTAGTTGGCCACCAGGTTTGCACACATCTCAGGAGGGATTTTGTCCCACTCCTCTTTGCAGATCTTTTCCAAGTCATTAAGGTTTCGAGGCTGACGTTTGGCAACTCGAACCTTCAGCTCCCTCCACAGATTTTATATGGGATTAAGGTCTGGAGACTGGCTAGGCCACTCCAGGACCTTAATGTGCTTCTTCTTGAGCCACTCCTTTGTTGCCTTGGCCATGTGTTTTGGGTCAGTGTCATGCTGGAATAGCCATCCACGACCCATTTTCAATGCCCTGGCTGAGGGAAGGAGGTTCTCACCCAAGATTTGACGGTACATGACCCCGTCCATCGTCCCTTTGATGCGGTGAAGTTGTCCTGTCCCCTTAGCAGAAAAACACACCCTTAGCATAATGTTTCCACCTCCATGTTTGACGGTGGGGATGGTGTTCTTGGGGTCATAGGCAGCATTCCTCCTCCTCCAAACACGGCGAGTTGAGTTGATGCCAAAGAGCTCGATTTTGGTCTCATCTGACCACAACACTTTCACCCAGTTCTCCTCTGAATCATTCAGATGTTCATTGGCAAACTTCAGACGGGCCTGTATATGTGCTTTCTTGAGCAGGGGGACCTTGTGGGCGCTGCAGGACCCTGACATCCTTGGAGAGCTCTTTGGTCTTGGCCATGGTGGAGAGTTTGGAATCTGATTGATTGATTGTTTCTGTGGACAGGTGTCTTTTATACAGGTAACAAGCTGAGATTAGGAGCATTCCTTTTAAGAGTGTGCTCCAAATCTCAGCTCCTTACCTGTATAAAATACACCTGGGAGCCAGAAATCTTTCTGATTGAGAGGGGGTCTAATACTTATTTCCCTCATTAAAATGCAAATCAATTTATAACATTTTTGACATGGATTTTTCTGTATTTTTTTGTTTGTTATTCTGTCTCTCACTGTTCAAATAAACCTACCATTAAAATTATAGACTGATCATTTCTTTGTCAGTGGGCAAACGTACAAAATCAGCAGGGGATCAAATACTTTTTCCCTCACTGTATATACTGAGATCATGTGACAGATCATGTGACACTTAGATTGCACACAGGTGGACTTTATTTAACTAATTATGTTACTTCTGAAGGTAATTGGTTGCACCAGATCTTATTTAGGGGCTTCATTGCAAAGGGGGTGAATACATATGCACGCACCACTTTTCCGTTATTTATTTTGTATAATTTTTTGAAACAAGTTATTGTTTTCATTTCACTTCACCAATTTGGACTATTTTGTGTATGTCTATTACATGAAATTCAAATAAACATCAATTTAAATTACAGGTTGTAATGCAACAAAATAGGAAAAACGCCAAGGGGGATGAATAGTTTTGCAAGGCACTGTATTTCTTGCAGCCAGTTACATCAGAAGTTATCAGTGTTTGTACCTCACTGTGAAAAGGGTTGTCATTAGAATGCAAAGTTGTCAAGAGTAAGACAGGTCTTTGTCATAATGCATGTAAGTTAAGCATTTGTATTAACAACAGTAAATGTTGATATTCCCCTTCTAACACTTTGGCAAGAGTTTTAAACCTGAGAATGAACCCAAAAAACAGTGTGCTCGGGGGCGTACAGGTATTATGTTAGGATCAGGCCCCCAGTGTCCGGTCTGGCACGTGAATTCACAAGCTCTGCTGGTCGGCTACTGCGTAACAACCTAGCGATGCCTAAAGCCCTGGTCTGCCTTAGAAAGCTTATGTAAATGTCCAGAATAGCCACCCAAATACAATAGACGCCCATTTTAGGCTCTAGAATTAGTTTATTATGATCAAGTTAAATTCCCACGGGGAATCCCTTACAAAAAAGTCCTACATATCCCACAGGATTTTCAAGGCCACTTTCCTGTAGGAGTCATGCAGGTAGTCTTTCAGTAAAACAATCCTGCAGGAATCCTGCAGATAGTCCTCAAATAAATCCTGCAGGATTGTTTCCTGAAGGACTACCTGTAGGAATTGTCCTATGTAATGATATACTATTAAACATGTTACAAAAAAACACTGAAGACATACGTTCCTTTTTCCTTTCATTAAATATTGATTATCTTTTCACTCTATGTTGAAATAAAAAAAGCGCATCTCATAGGTCCGAACCATGCAAATGGCCTCATTGACGTGACAACACTACAAAGCGCAGGTTTTGTGGAGCATTTCACACAGGCTCCACAACCCCTGAGGGATTATACTATAACATTTATATTTTAGTCATTTAGCAAAAAAGGGGTCATTTGGGGTTTCTCACGGCTCAGGAGAAGACCCAGATGTAGACAGTTCGAAGTAACAAAAGTTTATTACAAAAACAGGGGGCAGGCAAACAACAGGTCTAGGGCAGGCAGAGGTCAGTAATCCAGAGCAGAGTCTGAAAGGTACAGAACGGCAGGCAGGCTCAGGGTCAGGACAGGCAGAGGTCAGTAATCCAGGGCAGTGTCACAAGGTACAGAATGGCAGGCAGGCAGGATCAGGGCAGGCAGAAACGGTAAAAACCGGTAAAACTAGAAAACAGGGACTAGAGAAAACACAGGAGTACGGGAAAACCACTGGTAGGCTTGACGAGACAAGACGAACTGGCAACAGACAAACAGAGAACACAGGTATAAATGCACTGGGGATAATGGGGAAGATGGGTGACACCTGGAGGGGGGTGGAGACAAGCACAAAGACAGGTGAAACAGATCAGGGTGTGACAGGGTTAAGGGAAACGTTGCCCATGTAAGTGTTCTTTTGTCTGAAAACACAAAAGAAATGTGTATGTTAAAACTCAAAACACCTATATATTGACAGGAAAGTATGTAAACCTATTCCTGATGTGAAGTTTATGCTCATCATTCATCTTCTCCCTCAGTGCTGCTCTGATGAATTTGGGGGGTATATCTGGAAACTTGTTTTGCACAGTTTCTACAAATCCAAATCAGGTCAAAGTAAAACATGTTATGAGTTAATAAATGTGTTTTGCCACTGTAAATAACTTTTTAGTGCTGCATTAGGATATACATGTTTCCCTTACCAATTATCAGTTTGACTTTTCCCTCATCAAGGGCTGGCTTTGCTGAAGTCCCTTTATTGGCATTTTACATTTTTCCAGATAATCCATGGGTAGCAATCACCTCCCTCCCTCCCAAACACAGCCACAGCCAGGTCTTTAACCATGGCTGTGCTGGAGGAGCCACCACTACCGCAGGCCTGCAGCGTGGCATTACTTCTGCCAAAAAAAGGCTAATCCCCTCTGCCGACGGTCCTGGCTGTTTAAATGTTAACATAATCATACACTAATATCTTAGCACTGTCCAACGTTAAAAGATGACAAATAAACTTTTTCAATGGCTAATTAAGCACTTACCTTTGGGGTTGGTGGTTGGGCAGTGACCCGAGAGGCTGTAGGCTGGGGCACAGCTTCAAGTTTTAGAAGCAAGGCTATTCATGAGATTGAATATAAACCTGTTTTCAATTCAATCATTTGAAAAGAGTGAGACACAAACAGAAGAGAGAGACATTCAGGTGATACCTTAATAACAATACAAACATGCCTATAGCAATACAGACCTCTCTGCAGAGACATGTTCAGGGTTGTCAGCTCCTGGTTTTGGACCTTCAACTGTTTCACCTCTTTTTTAAGAGCCTTAATCTCCTCTTCCTCCTCTTCCTTAGCCTTATTTTCCCTTTCTGTGATCTTCTCCATAAGGATAATATCCTTTGTCCAGTCAGCAACCTAAACAGTCAAAAGTTTAATGTGAGAAAATAGAGGCTCCTAGAAATTGAGAGAGCAATTGAATGATTCACTTTAACTATCTGCACAATAATAAAAACTCTTGGGCCTACCATTCTCGTCTTCTTTACCGGATTGGTTTTGGTCCTGGCAGACTGGGGAGTGCTGGTGGGAGTGTATGGGCGCTTGGTCTGCGTTTGTCTTTTGCTTTTGGAATCCTCGTCCTTCCTTTGACTCTTAGGTGCCTCTAGTTTGAGTAATTTCCTCATCAATTTGTCTTTGTGCTCTATAAACATGTGAGTTGATAGACAGCAACAATTAGGCAAACATTACGCAAGGATGGCAATAATATAAGAGACACCAGTTTAACATATCCATGCAAACTTTAGAGGCAGACATAGAAGGACAACCAGCCAGACAGACATGTGAGAGAGAACTGATCTCACATAAATTACAGACAGAACGAAATCTACCACTTGTTTCAATCACTTTGGCAGGAGAACTCTCATCCTCTCACACAACATCCACTATTTCCCCCCAGGTGGAACTTCTGAGTATGTTTTTGCGAGGTACAATATCAAATTTGGGTGGCTCCTCCTGCCACTCTATTAGCACCCACTTATCTGTAGGTTAAACATGGAGAAATCATTACAATGAGGTCATTTTCAATAGGGATATGCCTTAGACTAGGCAGATATGTTAATGTTTTAGCTAGCTTTGTAAACCCCTTTAGCTTTACTCTAATGTTAGCTAACGTTAGATAATCATGGCCTCCAACTAAGCTACTGTAAAGTTATGTTGTTTATGTTAGATAGACAGCTAAGGTTAGCTACATTAGCTAACCTTAACATTAGTTGTAAGCTAATCGTGGCTAATGTTAGCCAACGTTATTTGCTAACTTACAGTGGCTAGCTAGGTAGCTAGCTAATGTTAGCTAGTTGGATAGGTGGCTAGTTATTCAATAGGACAGACTAAATACCTACAGTTTAATTAACCAACATATTTACTTACTTGAATTTCCGGCCATTTTAGGAGTCAGGATTGGAGATTGTAGCTAGCTATGTAGCTCGTCTTGGGATAGCTAGCTAGTGTAAAATGTGCCTGTTGGAAGAAATGTGATCATTCCCTGTCTCACTCTCCGGTCTTTCTCGCGCTCATGTCCGATCCAGCTACACCAGTCTAAACCAATCACGCACGTGAAAGGAAATCAGTCAGGTGGCAGGAACCACTTCAGTCTAGCAGGTGGCTACATCAGGAGAAGACCAGATGTAGCCAAGGTAAGTCTTAGCTAATTACTATTTATAAAGAATGTATTTTTACATCACGTTAATTTTAATATACAGATATGTTGCTCTTTGTTCAATTAGCCAGTATGTTGTTTGGATGTTAGCTAGATACAGTAGTTTGCTAGTTAAATGCTAGGTGGGACTTTCTAGTTAATGTTAGCTAGCACAGCCATGACGTAGCAGGCTAGCTAAGTAGCTAGCTACATTAGCAAAGAGTACGGATATAAACTGAAAATTCAAATTAGCTAGCTAGTTAGTGGGGATGTCAAAAACATACTTATACTCCACCATTTTATTCTAAAAACAATATTACTCTTCTTCCCTATAGGCTCAAGAGGGATCATCATCAGAGCCTAAATGGATCAGTGATGTTGGGGTGTTTTTTGCTCTGTCTGACTCAACCAAGAGCCTGAAAGGTCAGTTATTTCAGCAGATTTTCCCCTGCAAGCATTTAGCAGTGGCCACTGGTTTATATATGTGTGTATGTGTTGTGACGTCACGAGAGGCTACACAGCTTTCAGCGGGATTGCTCAAGTAGTGCAAGGAGACAAGGTTCAAACAAAACAAGGATTTTATTATAGGTCTTGGGAAATTAACGAAAATATAACAAAGTTCTGTTCTCTTGTGGCTCTTTAAGGGTTAACCGTTCAGGGATGTCTCTTCCACATCCAGAATCATAATTCTCACTCGCTCAGATAACTTTTCCCCAGCCTTACTGTAGTCCACGTTGCAGCTAGTGGCCAACCCAGCAAAAAGTCCTTCCAAATGTCTCTCACGTATTTCCACAGGTGCATATATCCAAAGGTGAGTATTTCCCAAAGGTAAGTATCTCCAAATCCTTATATTCCTCATGGAAGTGGACGTGCAGCACTCTTGTCCTCCAGAGAGCCCAGGTTGGAGACTGTGTCTCTTCACCCCCCACACACTCCCTCAGTGTGTCTCTTCCCTTCCCAAACCTTCAGCTCATCAGCTCCTCATTTGTTTCAGCTGCGTGGGAAGATTGGCCATAGAGGGGTGGAGTTCCCGACCATACCAGCAGATGGAGCCATAGCTGTCTGGGTTTGCAGCCACCTCAGGGGGATGTACCGTCCCTCCAGGACACAGCCTCTCGTGACATCACAGTGTATACAGTTGAAGTCGGAAGTTTACATACACCTTAGCCAAATACATTTAAACTCAGCTTTTCACAATTCCGGACATTTAATCCTAGTAAAGATTCCCTGTCTTAGATCAGTTAGGATCACCACTTTATTTTAAGAATGTGAAATGTCCGAATAATAGTAGAGATAATTATTTATTTCAGCTTTTATTTCTTTCATCACATTCCCAGTGGGTCAGAAGTTTACATACACTCAATTAGTATTTGGTAGCATTGCCTTTAAATTGTTTAACTTGGGTCAAACGTTTCGGGTAGCCTTCCACAAGCTTCCCACAATAAGTTGGGTGAATTTTGGCCCATTCCTCCTGACAGAGCTGGTGTAACTGAGTCAGGTTTGTAGGCCTCCTTGCGCGCACACACTTTTTCAGTTCTGCACACACATGTTCTATAGGAAGTTAAGGCATTTCTCAAGAACTCACCTGGAGCAGGAGAAGGCCAAGGAGAGTTGTCCCAATGTTCATTGTTGGATGTTGAAGTTTTTGGGCGGCAAAAAGTATCTGAAACAAAGGCATTCCTTTCACCATACTAGAGTGCCAGAGATAGATTCTACTCCTCTCTAATTTATGGCAGTATTAAGGTGTCAAGACCGGCACAGCCCCCCCTCCCTGTGGGTAAGAGGGTCTGGTTGTTGTCGGCCATTTGCCAAGCTGATGTGAGGCCTTTGATCCTCACCCAGGGAGAGTCGTGACATCAGCCGTTGATTCCCTACCACTTCCACTTGCGTGGTGGTGACTCCACCTCCTGCTGTTAGTTTGGCTCTACAGCGTTCTTCACTGGTGATAGGCTTAAGGCCAGAAAGGCGCTCAGTGTTATCCCTGACGAAGGGTTTGATAGGACACAAGTAGTGGACGTCTTTGGTTAGAGTACACATTAACAAGTTATGGGTGAGATAGAAATCTGGATTGTGTTCCTGATAAGCTATGACTGGAGGTGTGGTGATTTTCTCATGGGTGTTGTCGCACCAAAATCCTATGTTTAGAACTGTTTTCAACCTATATATATTCTCCAGTTCAACAACCGGCAGCATCAGTAAAAATCCCACTTCATTTCGATTAACATCAACGTGTATTGGAATTGCAGACACCAGACTATAGGCCAGGTGTGACAGTAATGGCTTTATCATGGTTGTGGTAGCTGAGGTCAATATGTTGTGCACCTTTGAGAGGGCACTAGATATGAGGGGATTCTATTCATGTCCAAGTGGTCCATAGAAGAGCTAACTTCACGGAGGAAATCCTCCAACAATCATCAAACAAATTGGACATGGGCATAGTCATGGTTCATGACCTCTACTAGCTTGCCTACCGACAGGAGGGTTTTGTTCAGGAGAGTAGCGTGTGTGTTTACCACCAGAATAGTGTCCTGGAGAGACCTTCCCACATGCTGAAACCTGAGTGCCTGTGATTGCATCTGTTGCTGGATAATTGGCATCTCTTCAGTAATCTCCCTAACATTTATTTTGACCGTAGCTAGACTGACTGCGTTGACGGCAGTGGTACCTAGAGCAAATAGTGACCCTACGGCTGCACCCATTGAGAGTAGCGCCCCAAGGAATCGTTTTTCTCGCCTGGGCTCTGCTAGTTCTGACTGGGTGACTGTGAACCTTTGGAGTTGGGCCAACATGTCGGCAGTGTCTAGCTGAGCGTGCTTAACTTCCTGGGTGGTCCAGTCAGCCCCGGTCCAACTCATATGTGCCGCAGGGGAAATGTGTTGGGGGTACACGTTCTCTGCATCTAGGCGGACTTACACCCTCTGCGTGTGTACTCTGCAGTTGGTTATAAGGAGTCCTGGATCATGAGGGAATGTGAACCGAAAAAGGCTGTCTTAACTACACCACCACCATACACAGAAGGGGGGCAGTATTCTCAGGTCACAGGTCTAGTCTCAATAACAGGGAATGTAGATGAAGAAGAAGAAGAAGAAGAAGAAGAAGGGAAGCAACAGGTTTCCACACCAAAAAGAGGAGGAAAATCATCACATTTAGATATAGACTGTTATGGAGGACTGAGGGGCATGTTAACGGAACTGGAAAATTATGGGATAGATGAACAAGAGTGGGATGGGAAAAAGATGGGGAGAATACAAGTGATGAGGAAGGTGAAGAACCTAGACAGTATGCTGACTCTGATCAAAAACAGAGTGAGACAGAGGGACGACTATCAGAGCAAGGAGCCACGGGAGGCAAACCTATAGTAAAAATTAGGTAAGACACGGCAAGCCCATCTGGAAAAATCAAATTTAAGAAGCAGAAGGACAATAAAAAAGTTAGAAAAGTATGGAGCTCAATATCCCATTTTGGTAAAGGGGACACAGGTTCACTATGTGCCCTGGGGATCACAGGACCTGGAAGGCCTGGTGACTAGACTGCCTATCCTGCACGAAGGAGCAGGAAAATGGATTAGAACATTTGAAGAACAAACAATGGGGAAGCTACTGGCGGTGGGAGACTTGAAGTCATTGCTGGCCAGGGTGGTGGGAGTGGCCAAAATGGAGAACTTGTTGCAGGCAGATGGCCTCATACCGGCAGTGCGGAGAATGATACTGGATGGAGTGGCCTTTGACAATTATAGGCCAGGACTATGGCACACTCAGAGAATAGAGTATCCAGCCAAAATAGACCCTAAAGCACTGAGAGGGGAGCCATTGGGGGATAAAGAAAACCTGGCAGGTTACCTGGAGGACCAGCTCAAGAGGTTGCGACAAGAAACAGAAAGAGATCCAGAGGGGGATCCACTGATGACAACACTGTTCAGGACATCATTGATGGAAGCAATGCCAACGCCTGTCAGAAGCAGACTAGAAGATGTGATGGGACTAACGTCAAAGTCACACAAAGAGTTCTGCGACCATGTTATCCACGCAGTGGAGAAATACAGGAAGGACGAACAGAAACTGACAGAGCAAGGGAGAGACATTCAAAGAAAACTGACACAGATGCAGCTGAAAGAGCTGACAAGAAAGGAAAAAAAGAAAACACAAGCCTCAGTGATCACTCCAGCGCCGCCTGAAGAGGGCATCATGGCACCTGTCGTCCAGGGAGGTCAACAACCACCGCCTCAGCAGCAAGGCCAAAGAGCTCCTGCCTTACCAGTAGTGAATGTGTATACACAACAATCCCCTGGACAGTGGCAAAACAAAGGAAATGGAAACAGACCAAAGAATCCAGGGTACCGATCACAACAGCAGACATACCAAGATGGTGGACCAAGAGGACCGCCAGGTGTCTGCTGGGGGTGCAATCAATCAGGACATATGAGAAGGGATTGTCCAACAAACCCATGGCTGCCTAGGCAACCACAACAGGGTAATTGGCAAAGAAATGGGCCCAGCTCGGATGCATGGCAGCAGTCTCAGACACAGGCTCCACAGGGCCCAGTGAACCCATGGGGAGGACCAAATCATGGATACTAGGGACGCCCAGGGAATCCTAAAGGGGAGGGTCAACTAGTGGCAGTAACTATGCAGGCTGATGAAGAACCTATGCTGCAGGTTCAGGTGAATAATAGAGGCACACCAATGATGATAGATACTGGAGAAACTTGCTCATGTGTAAGTCCAAATTATGCCTCTCACCTCCCCATGTCAGGCAAATATGCAAAGACAGTAGGATTTTCGGGACAAACACAGCTAATACCTATGACAGTTCCAGTAAAACTAGAAGCAGGAGGAAAAGTTACATGCATACATATATTAGTATCAGAACAGACTCCAGTTAATCTATTAGGAAGAGATGCACTGTGTAGAATGGGCATCCAAATCAAATGCATATCAGAGGGACTGATAATAGATCAGGAAGGGGTACGTCCACAAATAATGATGGCTATGGACAAAACAGCAAATGCATATTGGATAGGGAACATAGAAGCACCAGTACAAGAGGTACTAAAGAAGTGGGGAAAGTTTATTAGGGCTCAAATTCCAGAAATGAAGTTACCAAAATTAGGCTATCATTGTACACTACAATATCACCTATTTCAAAATCATTTGCTAGAACAACTATGGTTAAGGAAGGCATGGGGTAAACCGGCCTCCATGAGATCGCAATATTTTGTAATAGGGAAACAAGGGGCAGCAATGGAAGCGCAAGATGCTCCAGGATTTGATATCATACAAACCTAGTTTGAGATACCAGGAACAGAACCTCACATAACACTTTTAGTGGCAGAGGGATATCAGGCAAAAGACTTAGGGCCAATGATGAAAAAAGCTAAGAATACACAATGGGAAAATACAGAGAATCCATTGATTTTCCAGTCTGCTGACAAGAACCTGATTAAAGTCCTATGTTCTGCAGAATTGATGTGGGGAACCACAGGCAGGAATGACTGAGGAGAGACAAATGCCAGTAGTTAAAGAAGAAACAAAACAGGAAAAGTTAAGGAAACAAATGGAAAGTATGATCACAGAACAACTATGGGCAAAACATGATACAGATGTGGGTTTGGTAAAATCAGCTAATCCAGTTTGTGTTAGAGTAAAGGCGAATACAAAACCCCCATGGAAACAGCAGTACCCAATGAAACCTGAAGCAGAGGCAGGAATCCAACCTACAATAGAGGGATTGTTAGAGGCAGGAGTACTGATTCCAACTCAGAGTGACTGTAACACACCACTGCTACCAGTGCTAAAAGCGAACAAACAGAAGTGGAGACTGGTCCAGGACCTGAGACCAGTGAATGAAATAGTTCAAGATTACCAAGCAGAGGTGCCCAATCCACACACACTGCTAACAAACATTCCACCAGATGCAAAATGGTTCTCAGTAATAGATTTATGTGGAGCATTTTTCAGTGTACCATTAGCGGAAGAGAGTAGACACTTATTCGCATTTACATACAGAGGTCAGCAATTTACATACACAAGAATGCCTCAGGGATTTAAGCATTCTCCTCATTTATTTAATCAGGTGTTAAGAGCTGACTTAGAATACCTAACATTGGGAGGAACACTGATACAGTATGTAGATGACTTACTGGTGTGTGCAACCACGATAGAACAATGTCATCAGGACACTGTAAAAGTATTGGAGAGGCTTGCAGAAGGAGGACATAAAGTGTCAAAGAAAAAGCTTCAATATTGTCAGGAACAGTTGGAGTACCTAGGAAGGACTATAGCTCATCAGATTAAAGTGATTGCTCCCTCGCAATTGGAAGGGTTGAGTAAGGCTCCGATGCCACAAACAGTGGGACAAATGTTGACATTTTTAGGAATTACAGGATTCAGTTCTGATTGGGTAGAGGAGTATGCAGTAAAGACAGCCCCGTTGAGAGAAATAATGAACAATGCAGAAGTAACAGAGTTGAGGGCAAAGCTAAATTGGAATAGCAATGCAACAGCAGCATTTGAAACGATAAACAGGATATGCAAACAGCTCCAGCACTAGGAACTCCAGACTACACGAAACCTTTCCTACTGTATGTAGCAAACCGCTGTCAGGGATTTGCAACAGCAGTATTGATGCAAGAAACCTGTGCAGGAAGGAGAAAGCAGCCCATAGTGTTCTATAGCTCTAAATTAGATGATTCAGTAGCACAAGGACATCCACCATGTTACCAGGGATTGGCAGCTGTACAGTATGCATATGACAAAGCATCCACTATCACAATGGGATACCCATTGGTGATCTATGCTCATCATAAGATAACTGAGTTGATTGAGAAAGGAAAATGTGTACTGACCAATGCTAGAATATTGGAGCATTTGACTTTATTGACCTATCCAGACATAACCATAAAACGGTGTACTACAGTTAACCCAGCAGAGAGGATACCAATAGAAACTGAAGGTGACCCGCATGACTGTGTAGTAGAGTCTTTGATGTTCACTAAATTGAGACCTGATTTGTTGTCGATTCCAATCCTAGGAGCTACCGTTGTTTGTAGATGGGTCTTGCTTTAGAGATTATGAAGGGAATCATGCTGGTTATGCAGTATTAAGGAAAGGGCTAGACGACAACTTCTACACCATAGAGAGTGAAAGTTGTGACCAACCATGTTCTGCTCAACTAGCAGAGCTGAGAGCACTGACAGCAGCATGTAACCAAGGAAGAGACAAAGTGTAAATGTGTACACTGATTCAGCATATGCGCATGGAGTATGTAATCTGTTTGGAGCAGTTTGGAAACAGAGAGGATTTAGGAAAAGCCCAATTTAGCATTTTGAACAAATACAATAACTGATGATTGCGTTAATGAGGCCAAAACAAATAGCAATTGTTAAATGTCAAGCACATAAAAAGGGAAAGGAATACGTTAGAGGAAACAATGCCGCAGATGAGGCGGCAAAAATAGCATCCAAATGTAAAGTAGCCATACAGACTCCACTGATTCTGATAGAAGCAGCCCCAGAAATAGATTATATAATAAGAATGCAAGAGAGAGTCAACATAAATGAGCATACGATGTGGGAAAAAAGAGGTGCAACAAAAGATTGGAATAATTTATGGAGAACACATGAGGGACTAATAATGGCTCCTACAACACTGCTGGATTTACTTATTACTAATGCACATGGATTTGACCATTGTGGGAGAGGGGAGGTAATGAGAAAGATTAAGAAACAAGGTTTTTGGTCTCCATATATGCAGGCAACAGTAGATTCAAGGTTGGAAGAATGTGAGCACATTATTAGAAAAGGAATAACGACACCAATTGGACATATACCGGTACCAGAGGGACCTTTCAAACACTTGGTAATAGATTATGTGGACATGATAAAACCAGTGAATGGGAAAAGGTATATGCTAGTAGTAATTGACAGATTTAGCAGATGGGTAGAAGCAGTTCCATCTAAAACTATAGGGGCAGCAACAGTAGTGAAATTCTTAACAAGAGAAGTGATGCCACGATTCAGAGTCCCGACAGAAATCAGTACAGATAATGGTTCAGCATTTATACAGAAAACGGTAAAGCTAGTGCTGCAGCAGTTGCGCATAAAACAAAGATTGGGATGTGTGTATCACGCTCAATCTCAGGGTACGGTAGAAAAAGTTAACGGGACTCTGAATTGCAAAGATCTGTAGAAGCACGAGATTGAATTAGGTAGATGCATTACCTCTGGCACTAATGAGTTATCGCATGCAAGCTAACAGAATAACACATCTAACACCGCATGAAATGCTTACGGGTCAACCCATGCCAGTGTCAGTGATAAGGGGACCATACAAAGGTCCACCTCTAGAACAGTTGTAAAGAGAATTAGAAGAGTATATTAGGCAACTAACTGCGATACATAAAGTTATCTACCAACAGGAGAAAAACAGAGTTCCAGAACCAGAAGAGAATCTACCACGACCGGTAGTCCCAGGGGAAAAGGTCTACGTCAGGGTCTTCAGAAGGAAGTGGAACGAACCAAGACATGAGGGACCCTACATCGTCACCCACTCTACACCAACGGCTGTACGGATAGAGGGGAGCTTGACCTGGTATCATCTGAACCACTGTACCAGGGTACCATGAGGAAACCAACGATCTAGAGATGAAGGACATGAGGTTGCTGGAGTTGGCGAGAATCAGGAGAGGCAGGAGGATGGCAATGGGAATGATAATAATGAGCTACGTGCTCTTGCTGATTCCCTCGGGGGAGGGCCAGACCTCCAAGATCTTCCAGAACTCCAACATATTCCAGACCTCCAAGATATTCCAGACATCCAAGATGCACCAGATATCCCCGTAATTGATTTCTCTGCCCTTGACTAGTCACCCTAAGAATAAGGGGAATGGCGTACTGACAATAGTAAAGAGCAAAAGAACAAGACAGAGAAGAGAAACAGACAGGATTAAAATGTATATTCCTGCACCAGCAGGAACCATAACTAAAATACAGAAAGGAATCGCTATTAAAGTACGAGGGTCAACTGGTTATTGGTGTGGGAGGAACCAACACAAGGATTATGGGGTAATCACATGGGGTAACTGTGACCTTAAGATAATAAAATAAAAAGACAGATGGATCATAGACATAAGGATAACAGCCGAAGACTAAGATAAACAATTGGATGTAGTACTTATAAGTGCTACATTTCCAGGGGGCAGGGTTGTTGAAGTAGTTATTCCTTGGGAAAGTGCACTAAACCCTTTACATGTTAGAGCCATACCAAATGCAGAAGAAAGGAAATGGAAGAAGGCGCTAAACAATGACTGGTATAGATGGGCACAATATACTACATAAAAATTAAAGAAAGAAAACTGTCTAATATGCACTTCATCTTCTTTATAAGAATTAACAGTTGTTCCAAATCCTCACAGTTACTGGGACTGTGCTATGTTCAACCACAACTTCTGTTATCTAAGGAACTCGGAAAGGCCATACTGCCCAGCAGAATGTTTGTCATATTTAGGAAATCCTAAATATAAACAATGTTATAATCAACCAGGATGGGGAGAGAAGTGTAAGCAATTAGACGTTAGAATAGAAACAAGGAAAAGGGAAACACCAGAGAAATATCAGAGCAAAAATATAAATGTTACAATAAAACAATTGGGTTATATAATTTGGATAATTCAAGGGAGAATGTGAAACGATATGTCACCTAGATACAGATAGTCTTTGGAATGCAGACACCCCTCAAAGAAAAATATATCAGGCAGCAGGGTCAAGTACTGAAATAATAGTTACCCGGAAGTATGCGAAAATCAGACATTGGCATCGCCACTTATCGATCCATATGAGGATCAGTCAGTAGCAATTGCAGATTTTTTCTGGGTGTGTCAGGGGCAACTAAGGACAGTATTACCAAAAGGATGGAAAGGGGTTTGTGCCAGGGTACAGTTAATGCAAAAAGTTGTAATAGTTGACTGGAATGCTTTAAAGGTTGATACACAAGATACTAAAATACAAAGATCAAAAAGGGCATATATAGCCGAGCCGAATGTACAGATAGATGTTATAGGCCAGCCTAGAGGAATTCCCAATGAATTTAAAGCTAGGAGTGAAATTAAATCAGGATTTGAATCAATACTCCTTTGGATAACTCCTAATAAAAATGTGGAATGGCTCAATTACATATATTACAATCAACAAAGGTACATACATTATACTGATTCAGCATTATCTGCGCTGGGAGAACAAGTACAGGCAACAAGTAGAATGACTTGGCAAAATAGACAAGCTTTAGATTGGCTCTTAGCAGAAAAAGGAGGAGTCTGTGTTATGTTTGGAAGCGAGTGTTGTACGTTTATTCCTAATAATACTGCCCCAGGAGGAACATTTTCTGAGGCAATGAACAAGCTTAAAGGATTGAGACAGGAAGTCAAGAACAATGCTGGGCAGGACGCACGTGCCTGGGATTGGTTTGACTTAACATTTGGAAAATGGGGAGCAATTTTTACTAAAATGGCAATGATGATAGGTATAGCACTGATAGTAATGGGAATAGTATTTTGCTGTGTGTTGCCATTATTGAAATCCCTTTTGATCAAAACAACGTTAAAATAAATGACTGTGAGGAAAATGGCTATAAGGACCAAAACGGAATGGGACATGAAATTGACAGAGGTGATCCCTATTCCAGGGAAACCTGGACATTATATTAATTCTAACAGGAAACATTGCAACATCAAAGGAGGCCCACTTGACTGTCCTAATGGAAACCCAGAATGTGTATATGGGGTAGTGGCAGGAGGAGGATGGGCTTGTCATGACTACAAGGACCAGCAAGACTTGGACAAATCTAGAAGTGAAAATTATAATCTCTCTGACTTGTATCCTATTCCATATTACTTTAGTGATGATAATGACTCTAGATAATATCAAAATAACTGTCTTAAATAGAGATCATGATTAAAACAATGTTGCATGAATTGTATGTATTTTAATGTGTTAGGATACTAACACATATTGGAATTGGTTTGAGTAGAAACTTTTGAATCTTAATGTTTGAAAACTATAACCTTTAATGCCAGGATTGTGTTTGATATCATGACCATAATTAATCATTATATACTTTTGTGGGGTTATGGGACAATGGGGTCCCACAATGGGGGGATATGATGGTGATTTTTCTGTAAACTATTAGATAAACAAAGTTAATTACACACATGACAAACAAGGAGTCATAATTAAACATTGGTACATTGCTGTTGCTAGGCAAGAACTTAGTGAATTCCTCTCACTAGGTTTGTGTGTGTGTAAAATGGGCATCTGCCCTGTCATTGGGTCAAATTCTACAGTTGTCGTATGTTATCTGGGACTGTAACCAGATTATGACCCTGTGGCTCTCCTTAGGCATATCCCTGGAATGAGCCAGGGTTGAACAGAGTTCAGGCTAAACCTTTGTCTCTCCTTGGCTATCTTCTTGATTGATTACAGCACGATGAGGTGGGGTTTGTGTATGTTTGAAAGATTAAGTGTGAACCTGTCATGTTGAACAATCAATCTTCAGGTCAAGCTAGGGTGAGCCGTGGTTGAACGGAGTTTATACTAAACATGAGTGTTTTTGCACGATAAGGGTGTGATTGATTGTAATAATATTGTTTCTAAACTGAATGACAGTTAAATTAAGCCGCTATCATAGACGAAGGGAGTGGGTGGAGCGGTAGAGAGCGGGAAACTGAAGACAATTGTAGGAGAACCCAAGAGGGAGGGGCTTTTAAGCTAGGATGTGTGTGAATGAGACTATATAGAAGGGGAGCAGAGAGAGAGAAGGGAGGATGCTTTGCAAATCACCCCGGCTTTGTCCATTGTAATAAAGTCTATCGATTCTACAAAAACTCTGTAAGAACTTAGATTTTTAATAAAGTATAGTGACAATTTTCCACATCAAGACCAAGGAGCTCTCCAAACAAGTCAGGGACAAAGTTGTGGAGAAGTACAGATCAGGGTTGGGTTATAAAAAAATATCAGAAACTTTTAACATCCCACGGAGCACCATTAAATCCAATATAAAAAAATTTGAAAGAATATGGCACCACAACAAACCTGCCTCGAGAGGCCCACCCACCAAAACTCACGGACCAGGCAAGGAGGGCATTAATCAGAGAGGCAACAAAGATACCAACGATAACCCTGAAGGAGCTGCAAAGCTCCACAGCGGAGATTGGAGTATCTGTCCATGGGACAACTTTAAGGCGTACACTCCATAGAGCTGGGCCAGAAAAAAACCATTGCTTTTAATAAGCAAACATGTGGGAGACTCCCCAAAAATATGGAAGAAGGTACTCTGGTCAGATGAGACATAAATTGAGCATTTTGGCCATCAAAGAAAATGCTATGTCTGGCGCAAACCCAACACCTCTCATCACCCCGAGAACACAGTCCCCACAGTGAAGCATGGTGGTGGCAGCATCATGCTGTGGGGATGTTTTTCATCGGCAGGACTGGGATCTGGTCAGAATTGAAGGAATTATGGATGGCGCTAAATACAGGGAAATTCTTGAGGGAAACCTGTTTCAGTCTTCCAGAGATTTGAGACTGGGACGGAGGTTCACCTTCCAGCAGGACAATGACCCTAATCATACTGCTAAAGCAACACTCGAGTGGTTTAAGGAGAAACATTTAAATGTTTTTTAATGGCCTAGTCAAAGTCCAGACCTCAATCCAATTGAGAATCTGTGGTATGACTTAAAGATTGCTGTACACCAGCGGAACCCATCCAACTTGAAGGAGCTGGAGCAGTTTTGCCTTGAAGAATGGGCAGAAATCCCAGTGGCTAGATGTGCCAAGCTTATAGAGACATACTCCAAGAGACTTGCAGCTGTAATTGCTGCAAAAGGTGGCTCTACAAAGTACTGACTTTGGAGGTGTGAAAAGTTATGCATGCTCAAGTTTTCTGTTTTTTTTGTCTTATTTCTTGTGTTTCACCCCAAAAATTATTTTGCATCTTCAAAGTGGTAGGCATGTTGTGTAAATTAAATGATACAAAATCAATTTGAAATCCAGGTTGTAAGGCAACAAAATAGGAAAAATGCCAAGGGGGGTGAATGCTTTCGCAAGGCACTGTACGTCCTCTGAAGATAACATTTCTCTGGGGAATGCTAAGCTAAATTGGCTGCTTCATCTTCTATCCCCCCCCCCCCCCCTACAGATGGCAGCAGTTCCTGCTTCCACTAACCCTTTCTCTGTTAATGACATCGTTGCTTTGCAGGCAACGGCTGATGCATCAGAGCAGGACGCCTCAGGTGTATGGCTGGATGAGTAGAGCAGACCAGCCATGCCCCGTTGTACTTTCCAATTCCTTGCCAAATTGTCACGTGTCAAAAGGAGGGATGGTGGATCTTGTAAATCATTATTGGTGTACAGTAGGCTTTACTGTGTTTGCAGAACCTTTCTCTGTTGGTGGGTTGGTACAATGTTTGATTTGTATGACTAACAAAGTTGAACCAAACTTAAACTTAAAATTAAACTAATTGGTGAAACAAGCCTGACATGGGTAAAGTTGCTTCCATTGGCACTGATGAGTATGAGAGGCAGAGCCCACACAGTCACTGGTCTTTCTCCACACGAGGTGCTGACTGGCCGTCCCATGAGGATGACTAATATACCTTTTCCCCAGAACAGGTTGTCCCTGCAAGGAATGGAGGAAGACATGGTTGAGTATTGTCACCCTTAATAGTGTTCTTAAGACTCTTTTCCCCCGGGTGAAGGCGTTTTTGCTGAACCTGGCAGGTGGAGCTGAGCACTATTTGAACCCAGGTGATTTTGTGGTGGTCAAAGACTTCAGGAGAAAGAGTTGGAAGGACCCCCATTGGAGAGGGCCGTACCAAGTTCTTCTGACCACCCCCACTGCGGAAACCTGACATAGGGTGAGATGAGTCCTGAGCCAAAGGGACCAACGCAGGCCCGGAGTAGTGGCCCAGAAGTACAGCCTTATTCTAAAATTGATTAAATACAATGTTTTCCTCATTAATCTACACACAGTACCACATAATGACAAAGCGAAAACAGTTTAAGAAATGTTTGCAAATGTATTAAATTATCAGTCTACTCTTCACAGTTGTGTTCTATGGGTGTCACTGAGAAGACTGATACCCCATTTCATTGCTAAAGCAATTCCAACACTCCAACCTTGTTTAGCATTATCAAGTCTAAATATGGCATGATTCCACTATTTGTATTCATTTGCGTCACTTTCAAAGAGGGACTTTTATTCTGAAGCCGAACCGCACATGTCACTATTGAGGCTAATCCTTATTGTGTTTAGCTTCACAACACATAACCTGGTCCGGTCAAGCCACACTCGTCAGCTGAAGCTAGCTAGCTGCTTATAATGTTAGCTTGGGGCAACAGGGTTAAGTAGCTGGCTAGCTTGTTTCGTTTGTTATTTTCATGAACTGAAGTTCGATTTTCAATAGGAGAACAAGTGGCTTCCTAGCTAATACTTAGTCACATGAATTCCTAAATCATTGCTAAGAATATTGAAAATGACTGCAGTTTCTGCTGGTCATTGCTTTCAGGCTGGTTGCATTGATCCTGCTCATTTGATCCTGATCTTATTTTAAATGCTCACACAGACAATTTCCCTTTCGGTCGAACAAATAATGCTGTACTGTAAAAATTGTGGCCGGTGTGTGTGCTTGTTTGCAGATTTTTTACAGCTTTGACAGTGCTACTGATCAAAGTGGTGGCGCTTGGCTTGCATGTGCAAGTTCAGCACACGCAACATTTAAGTGATAATGCCTGAGAAGCCGGTGTTTGGAGGATATATTGGCACGGGTGTTGTTAGGCCAAGACGATGTTGAGGCAAACCATGCCAATATATCCTCCAAACACCAGCTACTTTCATTAAAAACGTTATTTTTATGAATTCATTCATACTTTCATCCTTCCACAAGATATAGTCCCGAAGCAAATCTATGGTTGCTACCCAAGCAAGCTGGTCGTTCGTTGTATCGGTTCGGTTGCCAGAGGCAAGACCCAGTCGTTCAGTCTTTTTGTTCTGTATCTATGGACTCGCGTCCAGTTGTTCATTCTAAATGTTTGATTGCCAGACTGGCTGGCAATGTTCTTATCCCTTGCTTACAGGAGACTGAAAAGATTTGGCATGGGTCCTCAGATCCTCAAAAAGTTATACAGCTGTGCCATCGAGAGCATCCTGACTGGTTGCATCACCGCCTGGTATGGCAACTGCTCGGCCTCCGACCGCAAGGCACTACAGAGGGTACTGCGTACGGCCCAGTACATCACTGGTGCCAAGCTTCCTGCCATCCAGGACCTCTATACCAGGCGGTCAGAGGAAGGCCCTATCAATTGTCAAAGACTCCAGCCACCCTAGTCGTGGACTGTTTTCTCTGCTGCCACACGGCAAGCGGTATCGGAGCGCCAAGTCTAGGTCCAAGGGGCTTCTTAACAGCTTCTACCCCCAAGACGTGGGACTCCTGAGCAGCTAATCAAATGGCTACCCGTACTAAAACTCCCTTTTTCAGGACCCTGTCTTTCAAAGATAATTAGGACACTAAAGAGGCCTTTCTACTGACTCTGGAAAAACACCAAAAGAAAGATGCCCAGAGTCCCTGCTCATCTACGTGAATGTGCCTTAGGCATGCTGCAAGGAGGCATGAGGACTGCACATGTGGCCAGGGCAATAAATTGCAATGTCCGTACTGTGAGACGCCTAAGACAGTGCTACAGGGAGACAGGACGGACAGCCGATCGTCCTCGCAGTGGCAGACGACGTGTAATAGCACCTAAACAGGATCGGTACATCCGAATATCACACCTGCGGGACAGGTACAGGATGGCAACAACAACTGTCCAAGTTACACCTGGAACGCACAATCCCTCCATCAGTGCTCAGACTGTCCGCAATAGGCTGAGATAGGCTGGACTGACGGCATGTAGGCCTGTTGTAAGGCAGGTCCTCACCAGACATCACCGGCAACAATGTCGCCTATGGGCACAAACCCACCGTCGCTGGACCAAACAGGACTGGCAAAAAGTGCTCTTCACTGATGAGTAGCGGTTTTGTCTCACCAGGGGTGATGGTCGGATTCGTGTTTATCGTCGAAGGAATGAGCGTTACACCGACGCCTGTACTCTGGAGCGGGATCGATTTAGAGGTGGAGGTGTGTCACAGCATCATTGGACTGAGCTTGTTGTCATTGCAGGCAATCTCAATGCTGTGCTTTACAGGGAAGACATCCTCCTCCCTCATGTGGTACCCTTCCTGCAGGCTCATCCTGACATGACCCTCCAGCATGACAATGCCACCAGCCATACTGCTCGTTCTCTGCGTGATTTCCTGCAAGACCGGAATGTCAGTGGTCTGCCATGGCCAGCTAAGAGCCCGGATCTCAATCCCATTGAGCACGTCTGGGACCTGTTGGATCGGAGGGTGAGGGCTTAGGCCATTCCCCCCAGAAATGTCCGGGAACTTGCAGATGCCTTGGTGGAAGAGTGGGGTAACATCTCACAGCAAGAACTGGCAAATCTGGTGCAGTCCATGAGGATGAGATGCACTGCAGTACTTAATGCAGCTGTTACTTATGATTTTGAACCCCCCTTTGTTCAGGGACACATTATTCAATATCTGTTAGTCACATGTCTGTGGAACTTGTTCAGTTTATGTCTCAGTTGTTGAATCTTGTTATGTTCATATAAATATTTACACATGTTAAGTTTGCTGAAAATAAACACAGTTGGCAGTGAGAGGACGTTTCTTTTTTTGCTGAATTTATTTGCATTGTTGGTTAAGGGCTTGTAAGTAAGCATTTCACTGTAAGGTCTACACCTGTTGTATTCGGCGCATGTGACAAATACAATTTTATTTGAGCTAGCCAACTACGGCTAACTTACAGTCACGTCAAAAGTGCAGCCATAATAACAGCAAAGTAGCTTCTTTTGCATTTGTTTAAGCTGCTTTCTAGAGAAATTTATTTGGATACATCCATAACAATGAGCTAATGAGGCGCGATTTCGCCTGGCATAGAAATGTGCTCACTCGTCAGGACACTGTTGTTCAGAGGAGCTAGCCAACACAGTTAACACAATCATTCAAACTGAAGCTGGAAAGACTGCAAACTACATTTTTTAATGTTTTGTCATTTAGCAGACGCTCTTATCCAGAGCGACTTACAGTTAGTGAGTGCATACATTTGATTTTTTTCATACTGGCCCCCCATGGGGGCCACTTCGTTTGGTTTTACCTTTTTTCAATTGACATTTCTTTGTATATATGCATAAAAATGATGCCATCTGATTCATGATTTCGACTGGTTGAGAAACACTGCCTGCCTGTCTGTCTCGTCCCGACACGTTCATTACTACGGGACAGCTGGAGATCGAATTTGAATATTGAAACAATGTTTTAAATGTCAGAGAGACAGACAGCAAGGTTTATACAAATCTCCGCTGTTGAAAACGAAATGTTAGTCTAAAAGAAATGTGAGATAATCTCTAGATGCTTTTTATAGTGGAGATCAAGTTTATAAATTGCTTGGCTGTGCTGATGAGACAATGGATTGCGCAGTCAGATGTAACTGAGTGTCACGCTCGTTGATAGAAGGATCGGACCAAGGTGCAGCGTGGTAGGCGAACATATTAATTTATTAAATGAACACAGACAAAACAACAAAATACAAACGACCGTAAAGTTCTGCAGGCTACACAGCACCTATTCAAAAACAAGATCCCACAAACTAAGGTTGGAAAAAGGCTGCCTAAGTATGATCCCCAATCAGAGACAACGATAGACAGCTGCCTCTGATTGGGAACCATACCCGGCCAACAAAGAAATAGACAAACTAGAATGCCCACCCAAATCACACCCTGACCTAACCAAATAGAGAAATAAAAGGGATCTCTAAGGTCAGGGCGTGACACAGAGTAAATAGGCATTTTAACGTCATAGATTTAGCCGGTGGTAACTTCTGGAATAGACACCGGCTGGAATGCGGTTTTAATCAATCAGCATTCAGGATTAGACGCACCCGTTGTGTAATCTATATTATACAACGGGTGTGTCTAATCCTGAATGCTGATTGGTTAAAACCGCATTCCAGCCAGTGACTATTGCACAAGTTACCACCGGCTAAAGTGCAATTGTGTATTGCTTCTGTTTGTCTGATATCCAACAGTCCATGATCATCTCTTTTGACCATGAGAGCATTTAGCAGAGAAAATGGGTTGAGGCATACTATTTAGGCTCAGAATGACGTGGCCCATTCTTGTCATCAATGATATGTGGCCCATTGTTTATCTTGTTAGCTGGCAACGACCACAAGGGTGTATCAAAGAGCTGTCAATTAAGGCGAACTCATGAATATAAGCTCCCTGCCCACTCAGCCTGTTCTTCAGGCTTCCTGATAGTTAGAGATGGGAGTAAAGGTAAGATTTCTTGAATTCTGAGCATTCTAATAGCGTACAAATATTATGGGTGATGTTTAGGTCATTCAAATTTTATTTTTTACTTGGGAAATAGGATGACTGTGTGGGACCTTCAATGACTTGTGTACCAGACTTCACAGGATACAGAGTCAGGCGGAAGATGCTACACCTTTCCACTCGTTGCAGCTCTGTGATGAGCTGTGTGGTGGTATGATGGGGCCCAGGCTTGGCTGCTGAAGCCGAGTGCTGCCAAGAAACACGAACAATTGACATTAGACCGGTGAAAATCTGTCCTTTGGTCTAGAGTCCAAATTTGAGATTTTTCGTTCCAACCACCGTGGCTTTGTGACACGCGGTGTGGGTGAACGGATGATCTCTGCATGTGTATTTCCCACCGTAAAGCATGGAGGAGGAGGTGTTATGGTGTGGGGGTGTGGGGGTGGGGGGTGCTTTGCTGGTGACACTGTCTGTGATTTACAGTGGGGAAAAAAATTATTTAGTCAGCCACCAATTGTGCAAGTTCTCCCACTTAAAAAGATGAGAGAGGCCTGTAATTTTCATCATAGGTACACGTCAACTATGACAGACAAAATGAGATTTTTTTTCCCAGAAAATCATATTGTAGGATTTTTAATGAATTTATTTGCAAATTATGGTGGAAAATAAGTATTTGGTCAATAACAAAAGTTTCTCAATACTTTATTATATACCCTTTGTTGGCAATGACACAGGTCAAACATTTTCTGTAAGTCTTCACAAGGTTTTCACACACTGTTGCTGGTATTTTGGCCCATTCCTCCATGCAGATCTCCTCTAGAGCAGTGATGTTTTGGGGCTGTCGCTGGGCAACACGGACTTTCAACTCCCTCCAAAGATTTTCTATGGGGTTGAGATCTGGAGACTGGCTAGGCCACTCCAGGACCTTGAAATGCTTCTTACGAAGCCACTCCTTCGTTGCCCGGGCGGTGTGTTTGGGATCATTGTTATGCTGAAAGACCCAGCCACGTTTCATCTTCAATGCCCTTGCTGATGGAAGGAGGTTTTCACTCAAAATCTCACGATACATGGCCCCATTCATTCTTTCCTTTACACGGATCAGTCGTCCTGGTCCCTTTGCAGAAAAATAGCCCCAAAGCATGATGTTTCCACCCCCATGCTTCACAGTAGGTATGGTGTTCTTTGGATGCAACTCAGCATTCTTTGTCCTCCAAACACGACAAGTTGAGTTTTTACCAAAAAGTTATATTTTGGTTTCATCTGACCATATGACATTCTCCCAATCCTCTTCTGGATCATCCAAATGCACTCTAGCAAACTTCAGACGGGCCTGGACATGTACTGGCTTAAGCAGGGGGACACGTCTGGCACTGCAGGATTTGAGTCCCTGGCGGCGTAGTGTGTTACTGATGGTAGGCTTTGTTACCTTGGTCCCAGCTCTCTGCAGGTCATTCACTAGGTCCCCCCGTGTGGTTCTGGGATTTTTGCTCACCGTTCTTGTGATCATTTTGACCCCTAGGGGTGAGATCTTGCGTGGAGCCCCAGATCGAGGGAGATTATCAGTGGTCTTGTATGTCTTCCATTTCCTAATAATTGCTCCCACAGTTGATTTCTTCAAACCAAGCTGCTTACCTATTGCAGATTCAGTCTTCCCAGCCTGGTGCAGGTCTACAATTTTGTTTATGGTGTCCTTTGACAGCTCTTTGGTCTTGGCCATAATGGAGTTTGGAGTGTGACTGTTTGAGGTTGTGGACAGGTGTCTTTTATACTGATAACAAGTTCAAACAGGTGCCATTAATACAGGTAACGAGTGGAGGACAGAGGAACCTCTTAAATAAGAAGTTACAGGTCTGTGAGAGCCAGAAATCTTGCTTGTTTGTAGGTGACCAAATACTTATTTTCCACCATAATTTGCAAATAAATTCATTAAAAATCCTACAATATGATTTTCTGGGAAAAAAAATCTCATTTTGTCTGTCATAGTTGACGTGTACCTATGATGAAAATTACAGGCCTCTCTCATCTTTTTAAGTGGGAGAACTTGCACAATTGGTGGCTGACTAAATACTTTTTTCCCCCACTGTATTTAGAATTCAAGGCACACTTAACCAGCATGGCTACCACAGCATTCTGCAGCGATACGCCATCCCATCTGGTTTGGGCTTAATGGGACTATAATTTGTTTTTCAACAGGACAATGACCCAACACACCTCCAGGCTGTGTAAGGGCTATTTTACCAAGAAGGAGAGTGATGGAGTGCTGCATCAGATGACCTGGCCTCCACAATCCCCTGACCTTAACCCAATTGAGATGGTTTGGGATGAGTTGGACCGCAGAGTGAAGGAAAAGCAGCCAACAAGTGCTCAGCATGTGTGGGAACTCCTTCAAGACTGTTGGAAAAGCATTCCAGGTGAAGCTGGTTGAGAGAAAACCAAGAGTGTGCAAAGCTTTCATCAAGACAAAGGGTGGCTACTTTGAAGAATGTCATAAAATATATTTTGATTTGTTTAACACTTTTTTGTTTACTACATGATTCCATATGTGTTATTTCATAGTTGTGATGTCTTCACTATTATTTTACAATGTAGAAAATAGTAAAAATAAAGAAAAACCCTTGAGTGAGTAAGTGTGTCCAAACTTTTGACTAGTACTGTATATAAAATACTGAGTATGTCCATAGATACAGAATATGAAGACGATCATGCATCTTAAACATTTACTCTGGCATGTTGTTCATTTGTGCAGCCCCTTTACTCTTGCAGTAGGTGTTTAGATTAGATTTTATGGTCCTTCAAGGGGGAAATTCATTTCCACATGCTCGTACAGACATAGAGACCACCAACAATCCCACACATCCAGTCATAACAGTTACAATACCAAACCAAACTTCCCTACGCCCAAGACAGCAGATAAAACAGACAGAAGACTAAAACAGTACATAAACAGTGGGATATAGTCCATTAGCTGTTGAGGGTGATTGTGGCTGTGGAGATGAAGTTTTCTTATAGATATGCCTATATGAACTATCCCAAACTGTGCCATAAGAAGCAAGTCCCCATCCTCTAGTCTGGTTGTACACACCCTGAGAGCTGAGGAGAGAGCTTGTTCAACTTCTTAATCTGCACTGCTTCTCCCCCTGCCGTCCTGCCCACATAATCTGCTGTTGCTCCATTTTAAGCTGCAGTGTACCGAGGGTTTGGAGTTGGGACTACATGATGATGGGGACTGTCATATCACCCATCAATAGGAGCTGCCAGTGTGCCGCCCGGCAGGGCTTCTAATCCCTGGGGTAATCCTGGACTACAGAGAAATCATCCACACCAAGGCAGAGAGGACAAGGCCACAGCTGATAGACCGCCAGAGCAAGCTTCTTTTTCACACACACACTACCCTTATTGAGTCTGTCCAATAAGATGGGCTTTATGCATAAAGAATGCATCAGAAGAAAATGCTAACTATCACTTGAATACGTTTATACATCGATGCTTCTTGCACAACCCACAAACATACTGTATTTCAGTATTGTGGCTTTTGGGAAATATGTATGGATGTGTGTTGTGCATGCTTAATAAACAATTTTGGCTTTGAGCTGGTAAAACTCTCTAGTAAGATGACAGAAAACTAAACATGGAGATAGATTCGCTGTTGATTTGCTGACATTTCCTATTGAGTCCACTGGGCACAGACGTCAGTTCAATGTCTAGTTTTGATTTACATTTGAATTAGTTGTCAACTAACATGAATTCAAAAATAAACCAATTTCTTTTGACCGATCTCATTGGATTTAGCTTAAAAGTTGGATGAATCAAATACAAAAAATCCAGAAAAATGTTTACGTTGATGACTTTCAAATCCAAATCAGTATGTTGATTCAACATTGGTTCAATGTCATCAAAAATATATATTTTTTGGTTGAATACATCGTTGATCCAACCAGTTTGTGCCCAGTGGGTTATTTTTTTATGTAATGGAACATTGTCTTGAAAAACAACTTGAGAAAATCATATATTTACTGTACGTTTTCTAAAATCGCTCAGTATATGTTTTAGCAGTAATATAAATGGATACATGGATAACTTAATTGAATTTAAATATACATGGTAATAAATACAAAAAACATACAAAGTAAACACAGCGGTTTATTTAGAACATATATGAAACATTAAACTGTACGCAGTGCAGATTTAAGGAATAAACATCTACAAATGTTGGGTCTTATATTCTGCTCTACTGAAACAACAGGCTCAGAATCAAAATAATGACAAAGCGAAAACAGGTTTTAGAAATGTTTGCAAATGTATAAAAAATATTAAACAGAAATACCTTATTTACATAAGTATTCAGACCCTTTGCTATGAGACATACAATTGAGGTCAGGTGCATCCTGTTTCCATTGATCATCCTTGAGATGTTTCTACAACTTGATTGGAGTCCACCTGTGGTAAATTCAATTGATTGGACATGATTTGGAAAGGCACACACCCGTCTATATAAGGTCCCGCAGTTGACAGTGCATGTCAGAGTAAAAACCAAGCTATGAGGTCGAAGGAATTGACCGTAGAGCTCCGAGACAGGATTGTGTCGAGGCACAGATCTGGGGAAGGGTACCAAAACATTTCTGCAGTATTGAAGGTCCCCAAGAACACAGTGACCTCCATCATTCTTAAATGGAAGAAGTTTGGAACCACCAAGACTCTTCCTAGAGGGGGGGAAGGGTCTTGGTCAGGGAGCTGACCAAGACCACGATGGTCTCTCTGACAGAGCTCTAGAGTTCCTCTGTGGAGATGGGAGAACCTTCCAGAAGGACAACCATCTCTGCAGAACTCCACCAATCAGGCCTTTATGGTAGAGTGGCCAGACGGAAGCCACTCCTCAGTAAAAGGCACATGACCGCCCTCTTGGAGTTGCCAAAAGACACCTAAAGACTATCAGACCATGAGAAACATTCTCTGGTCTGATGTAATCAAGATTGAACTGTTTGGCCTGAATGCCAATCGTCACGTCTGGAGGAAACCTGGCACCATCCCTACGGTGAAGCATGGTGGTGGTGGCAGCATCATGCTGTGGGGATGTTTTTCAGCGGCAGGGACTAGGAGACTAGTCAGGATTGAGGCAAAGATGAACGGAGCAAAGTACAGAGAGATCCTTGATGAAAACCTACTCCAGAGCACTCAGGACCTCAGACTGGGAGCAAAGATTCACCTTCCAACAGGACAACGACCCTAAGCACACAGCCAAGACAACGCAGGAGTGGCTTCGGGACAAGTCTCTGAATGTCCTTGAGTGGCCCAATCGGAGCCCAGACTTGAACCCGATCGAACATCTCTGTAGAGATTTGAAAATAGCTGCGTAGCAACACTCCCCATCCAACCTGACAGAGCTTGAGAAGATCTACAGAGAAGAATGGGAGAAACTCCCCAAATACAGGTGTGCCAAGCTTGTATCTGTAATCGCTGCTAAAGGTTAAGATGGGCAGTCTGAGATATGGCATCCCCACACCATAACACCTCCTCCTCCATGCTTTACGGTGGGAAATACACATGCGGAGATCATCCATTCACCCACACTGTGTGTCACAAAGCCACGGCGGTTGGAACGAAAAATCTCAAATTTGGACTCCAGAACAAAGGACAGATTTTCAACGGTCTAATGTCAATTGTTCGTGTTTCTTGGACCAAGCAAGTCTGCAACACCACTAAGCAAGGGGCACAACCAAGCAAGTGGCACCATGAAGACCAAGGAGCTCTCCAAACAGGTCAGGGACAAAGTTGTGGAGAAGTACAGATCAGTTGGGATATGAAAAAATATCTGAAACTTTGAACATCCCACAGAGCACCATTAAATCCATTATTAAAAAATTGAAAGAATATGGCACCACAACAAACCTGCCAAGAGAGGGCCGCCCACTTAAACTCACGGACCAAGCAAGAAGGGCATTAATCAGAGAGGCAACAAAGAGACCAAAGATACAGTTGGAAGTTTACATATACCTTAGCGAAATACATTTAAACTACGTTTTTCACAATTCCTGACATTTAATCCTAGTAAAAATTCCCTGTCTTAGGTCAGTTAGGATCACCACTTTATTTTAAGAATGTGAAATGTCAGAATAATAGTAGGGATAATTATTTATTTAAGCTTTTATTTATTTCATCACATTCCCAGTGGGTCAGAAGTTTACATACACTCAATTAGTATTTGGTAGCATTGCCTTTAAATTGTTTAACTTGGGTCAAACGTTTCGGATAGCCTTCCACAAGCTTCCCACAATAAGTTGGGTGAATTTTGGCCCATTCCTCATGACAGAGCTGGTGTAACTGAGTCAGGTTTGTAGGCCTCCTTGCTCGCACACGCTTTCTCAGTTCTGCCCACAAATGTTCTATAGGATTGAGGTCAGGGCTTTGTGATGGCCACTCCAATACCTTGACTTTGTTGTCCTTAAGCCATTTTGCCACAACTTTGGAAGTATGCTTGGGGTCATTGTCCATTTGGAAGACCCATTTGCGACCAAGCTTTAACTTCCTGACTGATGTCTTGAGATGTTGCTTCAATATATCCACATAATTTACCTTCCTCATGATGCCATCTATTTTGTGAAGTGCACCAGTCCCTCGTGCAGCAAAGCACCCCCACAGCATGATGCTGCCACCCCCGTGTTTCACGGTTGGGATTGTGTTCTTCGGCTTGCAAGCAGCACCCTTTTTCCTCCAAACATAACGATGGTCATTATGGCCAAACAGTTCTATTTTTGTTTCATCAGACCAGAGGACATTTCTCCAAAAAGTACGATCTTTGTCCCCATGTGCAGTTGCAAACCGTACTCTGGCTTTTTTATGGCAGTTTTTGAGCAGTGGCTTCGTCCTTGCTGAGCAGCCTTTCAGGTTATGTCGATATAGGACTCGTTTTACTGTGGATATAGATACTTTTGTACCTGTTTCCTCCAGCATCTTCACAAGGTCCTTTGCTGTTGTTCTGGGATTGATTTGCACTTTTCGCACCAAAGTACGTTCATCTCTAGGTGACAGAACGCGTCTCCTTCCTCAGTGGTATGACGGCTGCATGGTCCCATGGTGTTTATACTTGCGTACTATTGTTTGTACAGATGAACGTGGTACCTTCAGGCATTTGGAAATTGCTCCCAAGGATGAACCAGACTTGTGGAGGTCTACCATTTTATTTCTGAGGTCTTGGCTATTTCTTTTGATTTTCCCATGATGTCAAGCAAAGAGGCACTGAGTTTGAAAGTAAGCCTTGAAATACATCCACAGGTACACCTCCAATTCACTCAAATGATGTCAAATAGCCTATCAGATGCTTCTAAAGCCATGACATCATTGTCTGGAATTTTCCAAGCTGATTAAAGGCACAGTCAACATAGTGTATGTAAACTTCTGACCCACTGGAATTGTGATACAGTGAATTATAAGTGAAATAATCTGTCTGTAAACAATTGTTGGAAAAATTACTTGTGTCATGCACAAAGTAGATGTCCTAACCGACTTACCAAAACTATAGTTTGTTAACAAGAAATGTGTGGAGGGGTTGAAAAACGAGTTTTAATGACTCCAACCTAAGTGTATGTAAACTTCTGACTTCAACTGTAACCATGAAGGAGCTGAAAAGCTCCACAGCGGAGATTGGAGTATCTGTCCATAGGACCACTTTAAGCCGTACACTCCACAGAGCTGGGCTTTACGGAAGAGTGGCCAGAAAAAAGCCATTGCTTAAAGAAAAAATAAGCAAACTCGTTTGGTGTTCGCCAAAAGGCATGTGGGAGACTCCCCAAACATATGGAAGAAGGTACTAAATACAGGGAAATTCTTGAGGGAAACCTGTTTCAGTCTTACAGAGATTTGAGACTGGGTCGTAGGTTCACCATCCTGCAGGACAATGACCCTAAGCATACTGCTAAAGCAACACTTGAGTGGTTTAAGGGGAAACATTTAAATGTCTTGGAATGGCCTAGTCAAAGCCCAGACCTCAATCCAATTGAGAATCTGTGGTATGACTTAAAGATTGCTGTACACCAGCGGAACCCATTCAACTTGAAGGAGCTGGAGCAGTTTTGCCTTGAAGAATGGTCAAAAATCCCAGTGGCTAGATGTGCCAAGCTTATAGAGACATACCCCAAGAGACTTGCAGCTGTAATTGCTGCAAAAGGTGGCTCTACAAAGTATTGACGTTGGGGGTGAATAGTTATGCACGCTCAAGTTCTCAGTTTTTTTGTCTTATTTCTTGTTTGTTTCACAATAAAAAATATTTTGCATCTTCAAAGTGGTAGGAATGTTGTGTAAATCAAATGATACAAACCCCCCAAAAATCCACTTTAATTCCAGGTTGTAACGCAACAAAATAGGAAAAATTCCAAGGAGGGTGAATACTTTCGCAAGCCACTGTACATGATTCCATATGTGTTATTTCATAGTTTGATGTATTCACTATTATTCTACAATGTACAAAATAGTCAAACTAAAGAATAACCCTTGAATGAGTAGGTGGGTCCAAACTTTTGACTTGTACTGTATGTAAATGTGATTTTTCCGTTTTAATTTTTTATTAATTTGAAAAAAATTCTGCAACCTGTTTTTGCTTTGTCATTATTGGGTATTGTGTGTAGATTGATGAGGGAAAAAACAATTCAATCAATTTTAGAATCTGTCTGTAACCTAACAAAATGTGGAAAAAGTCAAGGGGTCTGAATACTACACAATTATTTATTTGTCAACATTCACCAATGTGTGCCCTGCTGATTGCAGCCCTGGCATGCCAATGCCCCACCCCTTATTTATCTGTCATTCAGAATGGGGAGGGAAACTGTACACCACTTTTATGTGACCTAGTTTCTCTAAGCTCCACCCCTTGACTTGATATCAGAATACAGGAAGACAAGCTCATCTCTCTCAAGCGTCAGGTTTCATTTCCGGGGTTTACTCTCTCACTCCATCTGACACACAACACAAGACTGCGATTTAAATTTTTAGTAATAACAGATAGAAAATTGTAAACACCAATAACGGACTGTTAGAAGGGAAGGTTATTAAAAAGGCACGTAAATCATTCTGTAGTCCTGTATCTGCAGCTCGATGATGGCGACACCCATTCCCGTTCCTGAGCTGCTGCGGGCCATTTTGGAAGACCTAATCAATGAAGACCTTAAGATATTTCAGTGGTACCTGACTCAGGACGTACTGGATGCTTTTCCTCCCTTCCCTAAGAGCAAGCTGGAGAACACGGACAGGCAAGCCACTGTGGATAAGATGATCAAGACCTCCAGCCATCAGGGAGCTGTGAAGGTGTCACTAGAGATCCTGAGGAAGATGAACCACAACAATCTTGCTGAGAAACTACAGAGAGACAGCCAAACATCCTGTCCTATGTGCCATGACATCCTCAGGGATCCTCTTATACTGTCATGCCGTCACACAGTCTGCACAGCCTGTATACATGAATGCTGGAACCAGAAAGGTTCTCTGGAATGCCCCGTGTGCAAGAAGAGTTTCTCAATGGATACAGCAAGGTCTGAGGTGCTCTGCAGTCTGCACAGTGAGAAATACAAACTCTTCTGCCTGGAGGATAAAAAGCTAATCTGTGTGGTATGTCAGACTTCTAAAAAACACTAAAAAACATAACTGTAGCCCCATAGATGAAGCTGCACAGGATCAGAAGGAAGAACTCCAGACTGCACTGAATTCCTTAAAGGAGAAGCTTGGGGTCGTTAGTAAAAATTAACCAAACCTGTGCTGAACACATCTTGAGCCAGGCCCAGCACACAGAGGGTCAAATTAAGGGTGAGTTTGAAAAGCGTCACCTGTTTCTACGAGAGAAAGAGGCAGCCATGATAGCTGAACTAAAGGAGGAAGAAGAGCAGAAGAGTTGAGTGATGAAAGAGAAGATTGAAGAGGTGAGCAGAGAGATATCATCACTTGCGAACACAATCACAGCCCTAGAGGAGGAGCTGAAAGCTGAAGACATCTCATTTCAGCAGAACTATGAGTCCACAATGGAAAGATCCAATGCTGGTCTCAGGAGTGCTGATTGACGTGGCCAAATACTTGGGCAACCTGCAATTTAGAGTCTGGGAGAAGATGCATGAGATTGTGCAATACACTCCTGTCATTCTGAACCCCAATACTTCCCAACCACATCTCATCCTGTCTGATGATTTGACCAGTGTGAGACACAGTGATGAAGACAGCATTGATGACAGTGATGAAACACTGCAGCTTCCTGACAACGCAGAGAGGTTTGATACCTTTAGAATGGTCCTGGGCTCCGAGGGCTTTAACTCAGGGACACACAACTGGGACATTGAGGTTGGGAACAATACTCACTGGTCACTGGGTGTGATGACAGAGTCTGTCCAGAGGAAAGGAGAAGTACAGAATGGATACTGGCAATTCCGATTCACTGGTGGTAAATATGATACACATTCTCCATCAGGGTCAGAATCTCTCCATGCTGTGAGACAGAACCCTCTGAAGATCAGAGTGCAGCTGGACTGGGATGGAGGTAAGCTGTCATTCTCTGACCCTGATAATAAGACAGTTCTATACACATTCACACACACTTTCACTGAGAAAGTCTTTCCTTTTTGCCTTAATGGCTGTAAACTCCACCCTGTGAGGATCTTACCAGTGAAGGCCTGTGTGACAGTGGAAAAGCACAATGAGACCTTTTTACAGGACACAAGTGTCGGAGGCTTAACAGTGAACACCAACTATGGTCTTTATAGTGACTATGATTTATACAATGATAGTCATGAGGACTCTGATGAATCTGAGGACGAAGAAGATGAATATTCAGAACCCGAAGATAATTCTGAAGACGAAGAAGATGATTATGAATATAACTAAGATGACAAATATGATACAGTCTTGATCTCCAACAGTGGAACAGCAGTTAAGAGCCAATATCAATGTTTTTGTCTTAGTAAACTAAGTACAATATATGCAAGGTGTGGGAATGGATTTGGATGTTCTTATGAAGAAACTGAATGACTGTAGGTTCTTTTTTTATGTATGTCACACTCTGGCTCCGGGACTGTTTATGTTGAGTCAGGGTGTGTAGATTTCCGTGTGTTTTGTACTGTGTTTAGTGTCTAGGTGTTCTCGTTCTATGTTTGGTCAAGTGACTCCCAATCGGAGGTAACGAGTGTCAGCTGTCGGCTCGTTATCTCTGATTGGGAGCCATATTTAAACTGTCTGTGTTCACCTTGTGGTTGTGGGTTTTTGTTCTATGTTCAGTCGGTGTACTAAGAACTTCACGGATCGTGTTTTGTTTTGTCGTGTTTCTACATTAAAGTCATCATGTTCACTCCCAACGCTGCGCTTTGGTCGTATTTCATAGGCGATCGTGACAATGTAACTGAATATTTTTTTTGAAAATCAACTGCATGGAACAATATCTTTACTATATTATTTTTTATATGACTCCAAATGTTTTAACAGTAATATCAATGGCTGAGAGTATTCCTTAATTTAGTCTCACTGTAATTGTTAATAAAAACATTGGTTTGGAAAAATAAAATCTAACACAGTGGCTCATTTAGTTAAGAACATACTTTACAGCCCTATGGAAGCATTCAGCTGGGGGTAACGTGACGCAGAAGAGGTTGCCTGGTGTACTGGCAACACTGAGGTATAGGAACGGATGGCAGCAAGTCTCGTTCGGTAGTAGCTGTATCGATGTGGCGTGTTTTTAAACTGTCCCGGTAACAACTGCCAGTATGACACCCACAGAAGAAGAAGCAGACCAGTAGCACAGATGGAACAATGAGACGTATGTCACCCACTCACTATCAAATATGGTAGTAAGAGGAAGCCCACTGGCCGGCTGTGGGAGAAGATGGAACGAGATGGATTTTGGCTAACATTCTGCAAATGTTCTCATCGATGAAACATTTGATCTCAATACAGTTGTGTGTTCCCAAAACTATAATCTGTTATGAACAGAGTGGGCTAAATTTTGTAGACTGTACCCTTTGCAAAAAAAAATTTTAAATCGCGATGTTTTGAAAGGAGTGTTTAGTTACTGCACACGCGCACTTCAAAGGAGGCGTTCCCTAAAGGAAATATGCAGATGTAATAGAACGCGCCAATAGGATCTCGCTAGCTCGAGCTTGGCTCTGCCCACCTCCTTGTTTGTTCTGCCTATTACTCATTTGTTCATATTTGAAATGACAGGCTGTGGTCTATCTTGGTTTAGTTATACAAATCTTTGACAGTAGCCAATGTGATGGGTAGCCATCATTGCTAGTAGCAAGCAAATATGATCTATCTCAGTTATTCAGTATATCGTAGTTTCGCCTTTCTCTCCGATCCAGAAATGAAGTTACGGGTGTTTCTGTCTGAGCATAGCCAGCGAGCCCAGGCAACCTCTTCCGCCTTATGTTACCTTGATTGACAGGTCTAACACATAATGAAAAGGAAATAGCAAAATGAAGCATTGCGATTGATTTATCGAATTTGATTGATCATTTTAATTTTGACAGCAAATCAAACCACGCAGAGTATGGACAAGGGTCCGTGTTCTTGAGGATAATTCGTATTTCCTTTTGTTAAGTTGCGTCAATTCAAATCTGGTATTGGGAACAAAAGAGGTCAATACACGTCTTCTAAAATAGACTAGTATTTTAATTAATGCAAACCACTTCAATGGTAAATGTGATGTTCGTATATACAGGTCCACTGAAATACCACGCAGGGCACTCAAAGAACTGATCGAAGTTCTTCTCCAAATACTCTGACAGAGATAGTTCCCGCTCCCTGCTGGCCAATCAGAGTAGAGACTGAGCGTGGTTTAGACTTACTCAGCCTATCGTTGGCGCACAGGCTGGTCCCAGCCCCTTGGCGCTTCACTGTTGCCAGGTGTTTAGTTGTTTTGCAACTTCAGACATAGTCTGTTCCTCTCCACTGTAGCAGAACACATGTCCTTGAGCGCGGTTTAACAAAGAGGCAGTGTGTATGTGTCTGTGGGAAATACAAGTCTGTCTCACCCTACTCCCTAACATTCCTCACATGAATCACAGCTTGTTATGTTAAACAATTTATATCAGTACAGCACAAACCTTTTATGTTGAATCATTAATGCTTTCTTTCTAAACTAGGCATCACATCTAGTTATAAGAAAATAGAACCCCACACTTTCATCTCGGCAAGGCGAAACATGAGGAAATTAATCGTTTTATCATTTTCCTTGTTGAAAACAAAAAGAAAATTGCATATCAACTAGTTTTCTCGTTTATGGTTTCCAAATTGGGCATTGAGTAACAGAAAACAAATAACGACAAATGTATGCAATTTTTCTTTTTGTTCATACCTGGAAGTACAAACACCCTGATTTAATATTCCCGGTGCATAGTGGGTGTGTTTACAGTTTGGGTTTAGCTGCAGTGTCGGCAGCACGGAGAACGGATTAGACATTTGTGTGACAGGAAGATAAAAATAGTAATGTTAGCTAAGATGCTTTACTTATCATGAAGGTAGTATGCCAATAGTACGAACTCAAAAACAACTGAACAAAGTTGGCTTGCACTACCTGGCTAGTTAGCATTAGCCGGCTAATGTTACTGCTGACTAGCTAGCAGGCTGGCTAGCTAGCCCTACCTGGCTACTGGCTATAGTCATACTAGCTAGTGGAAGTAAATTAGTCCCTCATGCTAGCTTGTAGTAGCTAGCTAGTGGAAGTAAGTTAACGTTAGTCCCTCAAACTGTTACAAAATGAAGTGGCCCGGCCAGAGGTACCTGCTGCAGAAATGTGAGATTTCAACAGTACTTTCTGTAGCTAATTTAGCTAGATCTTCTGTCTGGTTTGTGTTTATTGACTGAGTAGGCTAATAATGTTACTGAAAATGGTTACCTACCTGTCCCTTTGCGTAGCTATTTCTTACACATTCCATACAACAATATCCAGTTAAGCGACAGTCAATGCTGATATTGTGTGTGTGGGTTCAGAATGCGCCCGCAGTATGGCATCTGAGCATATGATCATGAACTTCATCCAGTTACATCAGCCAACACAGTAAGTTAAAATCAGCATTTTTATTGGTGTGGGCATAATTCACAAACCTCCTTTACTGCTTACTGAATATAGAATAATTATATTGAACAGTAATGACTAGGGACGTGGGTTATAAGATGAAAGCATATTTTTAGTAATAATACTTATTCACGTTACATTTGGCCACTTTAGATTCTACAAAACAATTTTTAAAAGTTGCTAGCGAAAGCCAGGATAATCACTTGTACAGTGGCTTGAGAAAGTATTCACCCCCCTTGGCATTTTTCCTATTTTGTTGCCTTACAACCTGGAATGGAAAATTGATTTTTGGGGGGTTATATCATTTGATTTACACAACATGCCTACCACTTTGAGGATGCAAATATTTTTTATTGTGAAACAAACAAGAAATAAGACAAAACTTGAGCTATTTTTTTCTTTAAGCAATGGCTTTTTTCTGGCCACTCTTCCGTAAAGCCCAGCTCTGTGGAGTGTACGGCTTAAAGTGGTCCTATGGACAGATACTCCAATCTCCGCTGTGGAGCTTTGCAGCTCCTTCAGGGTTATCTTTGGTCTCTTTGTTGCCTCTCTGATTAATGCCCTCCTTGCCTGGTCCGTGAGTTCTGGTGGGCGGCCCTCTCTTGGCAGGTTTGTTGTGGTGCCATATTCTTTCATTTTTTTAAATATTGGATTTAATGGTGCTCCGTGGGATGTTCAAAGTTTAGGATATTTTTGTATAACCCAACCCTGATCTGTACTTCTCCACAACTTTGTCCCTGACCTGTTTGGAGAGCTCCTTGATCTTCATGGTGCCGCTTGCTTGGTGGTGCCCCTTGGTTAGTGGTGTTGCAGACTCTGGGTCCTTTCAGAACAGGTGTATATATGTACTGAGATCATGTGACAGATCATGTGACACTTAGATTGCACACAGGTGGACTTTATTTAACTAATTATGTTACTTCTGAAGGTAATTGGTTGCACCAGATCTTATTTAGGGGCTTCATAGCAAAGGGGGTGAATACATATGCACGCACCACTTTTCCGTTATTTATTTTTTAGAATTTATTTCACTTCACCAATTTGGACTATTTTGTGTATGTCCATTACATGAAATCCAAATAAAAGTCCATTTAAATTACAGGTTGTAATGCAATAAAATAGGGAAAACTGCAAGGGGGATGAATACTTTTGCAAGGCACAGTTTTTTCTTACTTCCTGTCGCAAGGCATTCTGATACTGCAGTCAATAGCGTAATCCAATACTAACCAATACAACAGAAATATGTACATAGTTCTCTCAATCTCCATCACATGAATTATAATACAATTACTCTTGTACATATGTAAATAACTGTAAAAGAAAAATATCTTTAGATACATCTCAATGAATGAACTGTAAACATTAACTCTTTAACCCATTCAAGTTACAACATCCTCCCCCTGATGAACAACTGTGTTCATCTAAATCTCTAAACAGTGAATCAACTGACCAGGTCTCCTCAACAAAGTCCCTGAGGTAGTACAAACTGAACATGACCTAACTAGGCCATCTCAGCCTGGAAACAGTTCCTCAATCTTCCTTAGTTTCCAGGTTTGTCTGGGTGTGTTATCTTGTCCGATGAGTGCAACGTCACCCACTTGAAGTGGGGTGGGCTGTGGTGTGTCACAGCGGTTTGCTGACTTTAGATCCAGCAAGTAGTCTCTTCCCCAGCTGTTCCAGAAGCTGGTCACAAGGCTCTGCCTGTACTTCCATCTGCTTGTCATTTCCTCCTTGTTGAGCGTTGGGTGCTGAGTGTCAGCTGGAAATGGCTTTGGTGGCAAAGAGGTTAGTGTTTTACCCACCAGGAAGTGTGCTGGTGTCAGGGGTTGGGGTTCATCCACTTCATTGTGCATGAAGGTCAGAGGCCTATAATTTAGGATAGCTTCAACCTCTGTCAGGACTGTGCACATCTCTTCAAAGTTGAGCGAAGCTCTCCCGAGAACCTTTCTCAGGAATGTTTTTATTGACCTGACGAGTCTTTCCCAGAATCCGACCCACCAGGCTGCTCGCTCGGCGATGAACCTGCAGGTGATGCCCTTTTCTGAGAAGAATGCCAAGAGTTTTCTCTTTGATTGCCTTCCACAGCCTTCCTTCCTGATCAGCTCTCTTGAATGTTTTTGCATTGTCCGAATACATTACCTTGCATAATCCTCTCCTTGAGATGAATCTCTTCAGAACTAACAGGAATATCTCTGACTGATTTGAAACCAGTTCCAAATGCACTACTCTGGTAACAGCACAAGTGAACAGCGCAACTTATGACTTCTTCACAGAACTATTTTCTTTCACGTAGAGCGGTCCTGCGAAATCCACACCTGTGACTTCGAATGGTGGGGATTCAGTTATTTTGTGATGGTGGGGATTCAGTTATTCTGTTATTCTGTCCGGTCCTTGACTTGAATCTCTTGCAGACTATACATCTTGCCACTGTGCTCTTGACTAGCACGTAAGATCCAGTATCTCTCTCTGATTTGAACTCCAGAATGCATCACCTTCTCATGATGGTACTGTATCAGCATTTCTGAGTATCTGTGCTTGTTGGGCAGAACCCATGGGTGCTGGCTCTCTGAATGTGAAGACTGTTGCAGTCTTCCTTCTACACTGAGTAGTTCGTGTTCGTCCAGGAACGTTTTCAGTTATCTGATTTTACAGTCATTGTTTAGGCTTTTTCCTGCCTTTGGTAGTTTGATCTCCTGACTGAAACTCTGTTGTTGTGTTACCTTGAACCAGTACTTTTCTGCCTCGAACAGTTCGTCAGCAGTCAGTTCACCTTGCATCTTTATGTTTGTGCGAGCATTGGCTATGAATCTCTTTATCCATGCGGTCACTCTGAACACCCTTTTCAGTTTGCTGTACCTTTCAAGCTCCAACACGGGTACAGTGATGTCTGTGCTGTTTGCTGTGAGCTGTACAGTGACCTGGCGACTGGATTTGAGTTCTGTATTCACTTCTTCTGGAACCTTGTCTTCATCAGTCTCCTCCGACTGACTGTGTGATGTCAGAATGCTGGGTCCGCTCCACCATAGCTTGCTCTTTGTCAAGTTTTAAACAGCTCGCTCCCTTCACAGCTCCCATGAGATCCTGGCGTGGCAGCGCCATTTTCTTGAGTGGGGCTACCCTGGACTTGGAGGCGACTAGACTTGTCGTTGTTTCCCCGTCTTGTGTTTCACCTTGCACGTAAGCTACTGCACTGTAGGACCTTTCACTTGCATCACAGAACACATGTAGTTTCAGTATGTGGCTGTTCTGCGGCTGCATGTCTGTTCTCTACCACCTTGATATGGCGAGCTGGTGTAGCTGGGGTAGTTCTGAGCACCACTGTTGCCGTATTCGTGTCAGATCAGGTGGTACCTCTTTGTCAGAAAGCCAAGAGGGTCGAAGATGTGTGCAGACGACTGCAGAACTCTTCTCTTCATGTTTTCCTTTTGCTTTAGAATGGTAAGTAGCGGCCTGAGGTCAAACACAGTCATCTGTTGCTGGTCTCCACACTAAACCTAAAACATTCAGCACTACTCCTTGTGTTTCTAGCGCCAACGTGTTGGCAGGTGTCGTACTCTCCTCCCATTTTGTTTTCCGTTCAGGAGAGTTGGTCATCCACTTGCAGAGGTCCATGCCTGCAGTCGACAGCATTCACCTTGTAGTTGTTGTCACAAAGTAAGCCTCTTCAACATCGTGTGAACTTGCAATGAAGTCTACAGTGAGGGATAAAAGTATTTGATCCCCTGCTGATTTTGTACGTTTGCCCACTGACAAAGACATGATCAGTCTCTGAATCATTCAGATGTTCATTGGCAAACTTAAGACGGGCCTGTATATGTGCTTTCTTGAGCAGGGGGACCTTGCGGGCGCTGCAGGATTTCAGTCCTTCACGGCGTAGTGTGTTACCAATTGTTTTCTTGGTGACTATGGTCCCAGCTGCCTTGAGATCATTGACAAGATCCTCCCGTGTAGTTCTGGGCTGATTCCTCACCGTTCTCATGATCATTGGAACTCCACGAGGTGAGATCTTGCATAGAGCCCCAGGCTGAGGGAGATTGACAGTTCTTTTGTGTTTCTTCCATTTGCGAATAATCGCACCAAATGTTGTCACCTTCTCACCAAGCTGCTTGGCGATGGTCTTGTAGCCCATTCCAGCCTTGTGTAGGTCTACAAACTTGTCCCTGACATCCTTGGAGAGCTCTTTGGTCTTGGCCATGGTGGAGAGTTTGGAATCTGATTGATTGCTTCAGTGGACAGGTGTCTTTTATACAGGTAACAAACTGAGATTAGGAGCACTCCCTTTAAGAGTGTGCTCCTAATCTCAGCTCGTTACCTGTATAAAAGACACCTGGGAGCCAGAAATCTTTCTGATTGAGAGGGGGTCAAATACTTATTTCCCTCATTAAAATGCAAATCAATTTATAACATTTTTGACGTGTGTTTTTCTGGATTTCTTTGTTGGTATTCTGTCTCTCACTGTTCAAATAAACCTACCATTAAAATTATAGACTGATGATTTCTTTGTCAGTGGGCAAACGTACAAAATCAGCAGGGGATCAAATACTTTTTTCCCTCATTGTAAGTATTCAGACCCTTTGCTATGAGACTTGAAATTGAGATCAGGTGCATCCTGTTTCTATTTATCATCCTTCAGATGTTTCTACAACTTGATTGGAGTCCACCTGTGGTAAATTCAGTTGATTAGACATGATTTGGAAAGGCACACACCTTTCTATATAAGGTCCCACAGTTGACAGTGCATGTCAGAGCAAAAACCAAGCCATGAGGTCGAAGGAATTGTCCGTAGAGCTCCGAGACAGGATTGTCCGTAGAGCTCCGAGACAGGATTGTGTCGAGGCACAGATCTGGGGAAATTTAACAAAACATTTCTGCAGCATTGAAGGTCCCCAAGAACACATTGGTCTCTATAATTCTTAAATGGAAGAAGTTTGGAACCACTAAGACTCTTCCTAGAGCTGGCTGCCCGGCCAAACTGAGCAATTAGGGAGAAGGGCCTTGGTCAGGGAAGTGACCAAGAACCCGATTGTCACTCTGACAGAGCTCCAGAGTTCCTCTGTGGAGATGGGAGAACCTTCCAGAAGGACAACCATCTCTGCAGCACCACCAATCAGGTCTTTATGATAGTGGCCAGACGGAAGCCACTCCTCAGTAAAAGGCACAAGACAGCCCGCTTGGAGTTTGCCATAAGACACCTAAAGGACTCAGACCATGAGAAACCTGATTCTCTAATCTGATGAAACCAAGATTGAACTCTGGCCTGAATGCCAAGCATCACGTCTTGAAGAAACCTGGCACCATCCCTACGGTGAAGCATGGTGGTGGAAGCATGCTGTGGGGATGTTTTTCAACAGCAAGGACTGGGAGACTAGTCCGGGTTGAGGCAAAGTTCAACGGAGCAAAGTACAGAGAGATCCTTGATGAAAACCTGCTCCAGAGTGCTCAGGACCTCAAGACTGCGGTGAAGGTTAACCTTCCAACAGGACAATGACCCTAAGCACACAGCCAAGACAACGCAGGAGTGGCTTCAGGACAAGTCTCAATGTCCTTGAGTGGCCCAGCCAGAGCCCGGACTTGAACCCGATCTAACATCTCTGGAGAGACCTGAAAATAGCTGTGCAGCAACGCTCCCCATCCAACCTGACAGAGCTTGAGAGGATCTGCAGAGAGGAATGGGAGAAACTCCCCAAATTCAGGTGTGCCAAACTTGTATCGTCATACCCAAGAAGACTTGAGGCTGTAATCGCTGCCAAAAATACTGAGTAAAGGGTCTGAATACTTATGTAAATGTGATATTTCAGTTTATTATTCTTTTAAAATTAGCAAAAAATATATAACCTGTTTTTGCGTTGTCATTATGGGGTATTGTGTGTAGATTGATGAGGGAAAAAAACAAATCCATTTTAGAATAAGGCTGTAACCTAACAAAATGTGGAAAAAGTCAAGGGGTCTGAATACTTTCCGAAGGCACTGTAGATCTTATTTGTTGGAAAGATATCAGTTTTTCTCTGTGGATGGTTTGTACTCTGACAAACAAATTGTACGTTTCTGTGTTCACCAAGTTTTTAGGACCACTATTGTTTTCACTATATACTCTACCTCTTGATGTCATTCGGAAACACAATGTCAACTTCCACACTTATGCGGACGACACACATCTGTACATTTCGATGAAACATGGTGATGCCCCAAAATGTCCTACCCTGGAAGCCTGTGTTTCACACATAAGGAAGTGGATGGCAGCAAAGTTTTACTTTTTAACTCAGACAAAGGAGATGCTAGTTCTAGGTCCCAAAAAACAAAGAGATCTGCTGTTGGATCTGACAATTCATCTTGATGGTTGTACAGTCGTCTCAAATAAAACTGTGAAGGACCTCAGCGTTACTCTGGACCCTGATGACGAACATATCAAGAATATTTCAAGAGCAGCTTTTTTCCATCTATGTAACATTGCAAAAATCAGAAACCTTTTGTCGACAAATTATGCAGAAAAGCTAATCCATGCTTTTGTCACTTCTAGATTAGACTACTGCAATTCTCTACTTTGCAGCTACCCAGATAAAGCACTAAATTAACTTAAGTTAGTGTTAAACACAGCTGCTAGAATCATGACTAGAACCCAGAAATGTGATTATATTACTCCAGTGCTTCCTGTTAAGGCTAGGGCTGATTTCAAGGTTTTACTGCTAACCTACAAAGCACTACATGGACTTGCTCCTAACTATCTCTCCGATTTGGTCCTGCCGTACATACCTACACGTATGCTATGGTCACAAGACGCAGGCATCCTTATTGTCCCTAGAATTTCTAAGCAAACAGCTGGAGGCAGGGCTTTCTCCTATAGCGCTCAATTTATATGGAATGGTCTGCCTATCCTTGTGAGAGACGCAGACTCTGTCTCATACCTTTAAGTCTTTACTGAAGACTCATCTCTTCAGTAGATCCCCTCTCACCACTGGGATTCTCTACCTCTGACCCTATTACGGGGGCTGAGTCACTGGCTTACTCGTGCTCTTCCATGCCAGTCCCTAGGAGGGGTGCGTCACTTGAGTGGGTTGAGCCACTGACATGATCTTCCTGTCCGGTTTTGTGCCCCCTCGGGCTCATGCGGTGGAGATCTTCGTGGGCTATACTCAGCCTTGTCTCAGGGTAGTAAGTTGGTGGTCTGTTGATATCCCTCTAGTGGTGTGGGGGCTGTGCATTGGCAAAGTGGGTGGGGTTATATCCTGCCTGGTTGGCCCTGTCTGGGGGTATCATCGGACGGGGCCACAGTGTACCCCGACCCTCCCATCTCAGCCTCTATGCTGCAATAGTCTATGTGCTGGGGGGCTAGGGTCAGTCTGTTATATCTGGTGTCCTCTCTCTCCCTCCCCTCCCGGAGGACCTGAGCCCTAGGGCCATGCCTCAGGACTACCTAGCCTGATGACTCCTGGCTGTCCCCAGTCCACCTGGTCGTGCTCCTGCTCCAGTTTCAACTGTTCTGCCTGCAGCTATGGAACCCTGACCTGTTCACCGGACGTGCTACCTTGTCCCAGAGCTGCTGTTTCCGACTCTCCCTATCTCTCTACCGCACCTGCTGTCTTGTCCTCTGAATGCTTGGCTATGAAAAGCCAACTGACATTTACTCCTGAAGTACTGACTTGTTGCACCGTCTACAACCACTGTGATTATTATTTGACCCTGCTGGTCATCTATGAACATTTGAACATCTTGAAGAACAATCTGGCCTTAATGGCCATGTACTCTTATAATCTCCACCCGGCACAGCCAGAAGAGGACTGGCTACCCCTCCAAGTCTGGTTCCTCTCTAGGTTTCTTCCTAGGTTCCTGCATTTCTAGGGAGTTTTTCCTAGGCACCGTTCTTCTACATCTGCATTGTTTGCTGTTTGGGGTTTTAGGCTGGGTTTCTGTACAAGCACTTTGTGACATCTGCTGATGTAAAAAGGGCTTTATAAATACATTTTATTTGATCAGAGCACAGCAGGTAAAACGTTTCAGAAGTGTGGGTTTAATGACTTCACCACCTAGTAATGGCACTCATTTGCTCGATTTGGATTATAGCAGCGTTTCCCGAACTCGGTCCTCGGGACCCCAAGGGGTGCACGTTTTTGGTTTTTGCCCTAACACTACACAGCTGATTCAAACTATCAAAGCTTGATGATTAGTTGATCATTTTAATCAGTTGTGTAGTGCTAGGGCAAAAACCAAAACATGCATCCCTTGTAGTCCAGAGGACAGAGTTTGAGAAACCCTGGAATATAGGCATTTTGTGAAAATTCAAGGCCTTTGGATCTCAAGCCTAAACCTGATGCACCCTGCTCTCTGCCCATACTCATTTGGGCTGCTCAGTATATGATCCAGACATCTGCTGGATCATAAAAATACTGCAGCTGTAAATCATTTCATTACCACTCTTACATTCGTACTGTTGATCACAACCATCAAAACAACATTCCCAATGCAAATGAAGGGCATTTCATTAATTTGGACATTTGCTCAGTACTTGAAGGGTGTCATTTCCAATGCTATCAAGTTGCCAACACCGATTGGAAGGTGAGTGTTTAGCCAATATCTTCTCTGTATCTATCTGCAGATCCAGAGGCATCAGGCAGTAAGTCCTCTGTTATCCTGGTGAAATTAATTGTGGTACAATATTTCCGTTACATTCTGATTCATAATCTAGCTTTATTGTGGCCTTGGAACCCTTGGGCCAGCATAGTGCCCACCAAAGTTCTAATGACAAACACCATACAAGAGCTTTTATACCTAAGCCCTACTTTCAGCGTTGTACACTTTTGTAATGACTAAATTATATCCTATGGGAGCAGCCAGAACATTTTGGATACTGAAGTTATGACAAAAAATATGACTGTGTTTCCAGACAAGGGGCACAAATTAGCAAGATTTACTACAAAAAATAATATATTGGTACACATTGTTGAAATTAGGACAGAGATTGGTGTGTTTTACTTTGTTTTACTGAGCAAAAACCAACTGGAAAATGGGCTTTATGCTTCAAGTTACCCTTTGAAATGTCAAACTCTATACAAGTGTCATCTGTCAACTTTCAGTAAAAAAATCACACTTGAAGCTAATTTAAACCTTTAATTAAACCGATTTAATCAAAAGAGCAGTTGAACAAGAGTTAGCAAAGTTTAGGATGAGGGGGATAAAGTCGTTGATGTTGCCTGGCAGCGGATTGGTGCAACTTCCCCTAATGTATTCTGGAGAGAAAGAGAGAGCGCATGTGGCAGTGGAGGGAACATTGAAATTATTTGAAAGGGACGCAGTATTCTAACAAACAGGTAACAAGTAAATAGCCTGATGTGGACACCAATTCAGAGGCAAACTATGTGAAAGTGTGTAGGAGTCATCTATAGGTAATACCACACAACATGAAAGAGACACACCTTTAGAGCATCATGCCTAACAGGAAGTGTAAAAAAGGGCTTTCTTTGAAAGACAGGGAAGGAGACGAGGGTCTCAGCTGAGGTCCGAGAATTCTGATATGTTCTGTCCAGTTGTCCCTCAAACAGACCTGTAGGTGCCATCAACCACCCTACATACCATCTGAGTGAGTGACCTGTGAGGATGGCAGAGAGAGAGAGACAGAGAGAGCGAGAGCGAGAGCGAGAGCGAGAGCGAGAGCGAGAGCGAGAGCGAGAGCGAGAGAGAGAGAGAGAGAGAGAGAGAGAGAGAGAGAGAGAGAACAATAATCACTGTTGAACATTCCATTAAAAAATACTGTAATACTGTTCTAGAGTCAGATTGTCTCAGCACTGTAGGGTACAGCAGGGTTAGAGAGATATGCAAACTTACAGTCATGGGGACAGGACTTTTGCTTCTCATCAGGGTGTTGTAGGAGGGAGTAGTGTAGGACCTTACATTTTAGTCATTTAGCAGACACTCTTATCCAGAGCGACTTACAGTTAGTGAGTGCATACATTTTTCAGACAGGCCCCCCGTGGGAATCGAACCCACAACCCTGGCGTTGCAAATCGCCATGCTCTACCAACTGAGCTACATGGGGCCTGAGAGGGTCTGGATAGGGCTCAGTGACTGGAATGTGTGAATGAGAGAGAGTGTGGGGGGAATCAGTAATGAAGTAATATCAGACTTTCTCCCTGAAAGTTGGTAGGTATACATTCAGAAAAGTAGGCTAATTGTCGTAGCAATTGCTGTTTTATCCTCACCATTATGCCTTTTCTACATCTGGGTTAGTAGACAGTAGACACCATGTATACATTGGTGATGTTACAGGCTTTGGTTTTTCCATTTATGTTTTGAGGTTGGACTTTTTGAGGTTAGCACGTATAGCTCATTAGCATGTATGCTGCACCGATTGGTGTCACCTCGTTTGATTTCTAGACAAACAATCCTTTATTGGATTTCCCTGATTTCGTTTTGCTCCACCTTTTTGGTTTGCTTCCTGTCTTTAAGTTTGGTGTGGGTTTTTCTTTTGTTTGCCTCTTCAGGTTCCAGTTGTTGTTGCTAGTCAACTTTCAGTGGACACCCCCATGAGTGTCTTTCAGAACCCCTCCTAAAACCCCACCTGTTTCGTTTTGGTTGTTGGTCAGTGACTCTTTATTAGTTCCTTCTGTTTGAGCGACATTTTTGGTTTTCTTGCTGGGGAACGTAACAAAATGGGGGCTCGTCTGGGATGAATACTGAACAAAAATATAAACGCAACATGTAAAGTGTTGGTCCCATGTTTTCATGAGCTGAAATAAAAGATCCCAGAAATTCTCTATACGCACATTAAGCTTATCTCAAATTGAGCACAAATTTGTTTACATCCCTGTTAGTGAGCATTTCTCCTTTGCCAAGATAATCCATACATCTGTAAGGTGTGGCATATCAAGAAGATGATTAAACAGCATAATCATTAGAGGTGCACCTTGTGCCGGGGACAATAAAAGACCAGTCTAAAATGTGCAGTTTTGTCACACAACACAATGCCACAGATGTCGCAAGTTGTAAGGGAGTGTGCAGTTGGCATGCTGACTGCAGGAATGTCCACCAGAGCTGTTGCCAGAGAATTTAATGCTAATTTCTACCATAAGCCACCTCCAATGTCGTTTTAGAGAATTTGGCAGTACGTCCCACCGGCCTCACAACCACAAGCCATGTGTAACCATGCCAGCCCAGGACCTCCACATCCGGCTTCTTCACATGCGGGATCATCTGAAACCAGCCCCCCGGACAGCTTATGAAACTGAGGAGTATTTCTGTCTGTAATAAAGCCCTTTTGTGGGGAAAAACTGATTCTGACTGGCTGGGCCTGGCTCCCCAGTGGGTGGGCTTGGCCCCCAAGTGGGTGGGCCTATGCCCTCCCAGGCCCACCCATGGATGCGCCCCTGCCAATTCATGTGAAATCCACAGATTAGGGCCTAATGAATGTATTTAAAGTGACAGATTTCCTTATATGAACTGTAACTCAGTAAAATTGTTGAAATTGTTGCATGTTGCATTTATATTTGTGTTCAGTATAGTTTCCCATGAGTATGATAGTCACTGTAGTCACCTACTCTGAAGCTCTGCTGTGCCCAGATATTTTAGTGTTCAAAATACACTTTTGTGGTAGAGTTTCTGTCACTGACATCCACCCATAGGGGTTATTTAGATTGGTGGAATCATTTTGAAAGTTGCATAAAAACACAGGCTAATAAAATAAAAATAAAGCCATGGACTTTAAGTTGGAAGCATTTGTGGAAAAACCTACATGGGAGATGCTAGATAAATGTACAAATGGGAATCTGCTCGTCATTGCAAAGCATTACGACATTAGGTGAGATCTGGTGATCCAAAAGCATTAGTCAAAGAGTTGATCGTTACTGCTGTGGTAGAGGAGGAAATTATTCCGTAGAGGGAGGATGATGAAAAGGGTCCTACGGGTGGTAGAGTACACCCCATAGACTTGCAACTGCGAGAGGTAGAACTAAAGGTAAAATGGGAACAATATAAATTACAGCTCGAGCACAAGGAAGAGGAAAGAACAGGAGGAGAGATTGGAGCAACACAAATTAGAGTTGGAGCACAGGGAAAGACAAGATGAGTGTGCAGCCAGACAACAAGAACAGGAACCTGAGCATACTATATGACAAAGGGAGATACTGTAGATCTGGAAGCACTCCGAGTCCAGTCAGGCCATCCTGCACCCTCAGAGTTTGATCTTGGTCGGAACAGCAGGCATGTACCGCTTTTAACAAGAAAGAGTTGGATGTATATTTTACTCTGTTTGAGCGGATTGCCACATCCCTAAAATAGCCGCTAGACATTTGTTTTGCAAATGACTTTGCTCCTCCAAAGTGTTCTGGTGGGAAAAGCTCAGAAAGAGTACGCTGCTTTATCTCTTGACCAGAGCTCAAATTGTGACACTGTTAAAGCTGCTATCCTTTGGGCTTATAAGTTGGTCCCAGAGGCATACAGACAACAGTTCCGTAAATTACAAAAGACAGAATCACAAAGTCATGTTGAGTTCGCAAGGGAACAAGCATGTCTTTTTGATCGGTGGTGTGGTTCTCAAGAGGTCAAGGATGTTAAGGATTTAAAGACACACGCTTCTCGAGCAGTTCAATAATTGCCTTCACGAAAGGTTTGCGACCTACATTTGAGCACAAGGATCTCACTCTTCAGAAAGCTGCAGTTCTTGCATATGAGTTTGTGTTGACTCATAAAACTACCTTTACAAACAAAGCACCCAGTAGTTATATTTATGCAAAACCTACTGCGAGGTTTCAGTCCATTTCTACAGTGCCCAAAGATCGGCAGAAAACTAGTTTTTCGAATCTGCCAGTTTGTCATTACTGCCGTGAGAAAGGACACATTGTCTCCGTGTCCTAAGTTGAAACAGAAAAATGAGAGCGAGAAAAAGCAATTTGTTGTGGGAACACTCCAGCCCATTATGTCTCTGGTTGGGACTGGTGTATCTCCTAAACAAGATTTTGGTTCAGATGTGTATGAACCCTTTGTTTCAGACAGGTTCGTGTCTCTGCAGAGTGGCGATGATGTTAAGCAGCCGGTGAGGATACTGCGAAACACTGGGGCAGCCCAGTCCTTCATTTTGGAGGGTGTTTTGCCTTTGTCTGACACTTCAGCAACTGGTTACAGTTTGTTAGTACAAGGCGTGGAGATGAGTTGCATGGAAGTTCCTTTATATAATGTGGAACTCGAGTCTGATCTTATTTCTGGTTCCGTTGTTGTTTGAGTAAGGCCTAGCCTACCGGTGAAAGGTGTCTCATTCATTTTGGGATTTGGCTGGAGGGAAGGTCGTGCCAAATCCTGTCATTTGTAAGGAACCCAGAGTAGAGGAACCTGATGGGCTATCAGAAAAGCACCCTAGAGTGTTCCCAGTGTGTGCCATTACACATGCTATGTCTAAGAAAGTCACCGGGAGCAAGTCTAGTGTTGAGGAGGATATCAGCGATCCCACCATGGTCGATCTGTCCGAGATGGTTATGGGTGATCCTGATTTCGCTAAACCGGAGTTGATCTCTCCTTTGAAAACCCCAAAGGTGAGCGAGTTTGTAGGACCGCTGAAGGAAGAGATGGTCCCTACAGTTGACGCTTCGATTTCTAAGAAACAGCTGATTGCGGAACAGAGTAAAGATGTTTCCTTCTCCCCTCTTTTTTCTGAGATACGTCCAGTGAAGGAGTTTGAAGTTCATGTGGGTTACTTTGACAGAGATTGTGTTCCAATGAGGAAATGGCATTCTCACGTCACTTCTGGGCAAGACGATTGGCCCAGTGTATCTCAAATTGTCATTCCAGTTACGCTTCGACAAGAGATACTGAGGTTGGCTCACGATGGTAGTATGGCAGGCCATCTTGGGGTCAACAAGACGTATGACCGTATCTTGCGTAACTTTGTCTGGCCTGGTCTGAAACAGGATATTGTGGCTTACTGTAAATCCTGTCGCGTTTGCCAGCGGTTGGGTAAACCGAACCAAGCTGTACCGGTTGCACCTTTGCAGCCTATTCCTGCTTTTGAGAAACCTTTCAGCAGGGTTCTGGTGGACTGTGTTGGTCCTTTGCCCAAAGCAAAGGGTGGTAACCAGTTTCTCTTAACCAAAATGTTTGCTGCCATTCGTTTCTCTGAGGCCATTCCACTGAGGAAAATCACAGCTCCCAGTATTCTTAAGTGCCTGGTGAAATTAATTTTAACGTTTGAACTTCCGCAGGTAGTGCAGTCAGACCAAGGATCGAATTTCATGTCAAAGGTCTTCCAGCAAGTGCGACAACAGTTGGGTGTAACCCACTGCCCCTCTAGTGCCTACCACCCAGAGTCTCAAGGTGCTCTTTTATCAGACTATGAAGTCTGTTGCGAGCTTAATGCTTTGAGTTTGAGAAAGACTGGGATGAAGGGGTCCCTCTTGTGCTGTTTGCAGCGCATGAGGTTGTTCAGGAATCTCTTGGTTTTAGTCCAAATTAGCTTGTGTTTGAACATCATGTCAGAGGTCATTTGAGCTTGCTGAGAGAGAGATTGTTGCAGGGCAACACCTTAAACCCCAAATCAAATCTGTTGGAGCACATTAGCACTTTTCGATACAGATTGTACCGTGCCTGTGAGTTTGTCAGTGAGAATCTGGAGAAGGCGCAAAAGAAAATGAAAGTTGGGTACGATCGGAAGTCCCGAAACTGCACTTTCGATGTGGGTGACCAAGTCCTGGTTTTGTTGCCCATTCTGGGGTCACTGTTGCAGGCTCGCTTTTCAGGCCCTTACCCCATAGTGAAAAAAATAATTGCCACACCGGAGCGAATGAAAAAAAAACAGCTGTGTCTTGTCAACATGTTGAAACCAGTGCTTAAATTGAGCCACCTCTCTGTTTTGGACTGTTTCATTCCGGAACGTATTTGGCCGGATCCGGTACCTTTCACGGCATGAAAAATAATTTGCACTTTTTTCAATGTAAGAATTAGAATAAAATATGTTACAAACAAAGACACAAAGTTCATTCGAGCTACCTCTTAATTACCATGCTCCCCAAAAATAACATATTGTGAAAAAGTTGATTTTCTAAGAGTTGATTTGGGCTGGGTTGGCCCAGGCTTATGGTTTGCGTAATATTGAGACCAACGCGTGGCCGTCTCTGTGTGAGAAGTGCGCCTGTATCGCTCACAGAACTAGAATGAGATTCACGTTCTATGATCTCTCTCTGCTCTGATAGAGATGAGCCTGCAACTCATCTCTCCAGCGTTGCACATCATCATTTATTTCCTTATAGAATCATAGCCACGCAAAGGGTTCTGGAGGAGCTACAGCACCCCTGATAAATGTAAATACATTCGCCAAAGTTATAGAATTACTGCTGTCTTTTCTAAAATAAATGAAATAATTCAGAATAGCTTACTACATCATGAGAAGGCCTATAATTTAGCCACATAGGATCAATAACTACTTTTTTTTTAAAGCCCTGGATGTAGCCCAATAACCAGGCATAGTCTACAGTCGGGAACGCTCAGCAAATCTGTCAGTAAACAAACAGCATGCAGACAACAGGCCTTTCGCAATATTTCAAATAAAATAGCAGGAAAACACAGGTTGGAAAGCAAATGGCTCCTGATGAAAAGAGAAGACTAATCTGCCTGCTGTAGGCTACCAAAATATTTGATCAACTTCCAAATATTGTTTTACTTTTTACAAAGCTTTTGGCATGAGCGCCACCTGCCATCACCAAGGAGTGAGTTGCGCATCATTGGGTGAGTCAGTGAAACTGGAAAGCATTTTTAGGACTATACAGTGGGGAAAAAAAGTATTTAGTCAGCCACCAATTGTGCAAGTTCTCCCACTTAAAAAGAAGAGAGAGGCCTGTAATTTTCATCATAGGTACACGTCTACTATGACAGACAAAATTAGGAAAAAAAATCCAGAAAATCACATTGTAGGATTTTTTATGAATATATTTGCAAATTATGGTGGAAAATAAGTATTTGGTCAATAACAAAAGTTTCTCAATACTTTGTTATATACCCTTTGTTGGCAATGACACAGGTCAAACGTTTTCTGTAAGTCTTCACAAGGTTTTCACACACTGTTGCTGGTATTTTGGCCCATTCCTCCATGCAGATCTCCTCTAGAGCAGTGATGTTTTGGGGCAGTCGCTGGGCAACACGGACTTTCAACTCCCTCCAAAGATTTTCTATGGGGTTGAGATCTGGAGACTGGCTAGGCCACTCCAGGACCTTGAAATGCTTCTTACGAAGCCACTCCTTCATTGCCCGGGCAGTGTGTTTGGGATCATTGTCATGCTGAAAGACCCAGCCACGTTTCATCTTCAATGCCCTTGCTGATGGAAGGAGGTTTTCACTCAAAATCTCACGATACATGGCCCCATTCATTCTTTCCTTTACACGGATCAGTCGTCCTGGTCCCTTTGCAGAAAAACAGCCCCAAAGCATGATGTTTCCACCCCCATGCTTCACAGTAGGTATGGTGTTCTTTGGATGCAACTCAGCATTCTTTGTCCTCCAAACACGACTAGTTGAGTTTTTACCAAAAAGTTATATTTTGGTTTCATCTGACCATATGACATTCTCCCAATCCTCTTCTTGATCATCCAAATGCACTCTAGCAAACTTCAGACGGGCCTAGACATGTACTGGCTAAAGCAGGGGGACACGTCTTGCACTGCAGGATTTGAGTCCCTGGCGGCGTAGTGTGTTACTGATGGTAGGCTTTGTTACTTTGGTCCCAGCTCTCTGCAGGTCATTCACTAGGTCCCCCCGTGTGGTTCTGGGATTTTTGCTCACCGTTCTTGTGATCATTTTGACCCCACGGGGTGAGATCTTGCGTGGAGCCCCAGATCGAGGGAGATTATCAGTGGTCTTGTATGTCTTCCATTTCCTAATAATTGCTCCCACAGTTGATTTCTTCAAACCAAGCTGCTTACCTATTGCAGATTCAGTCTTCCCAGCCTGGTGCAGGTCTATAATTTTGTTTCTGGTGTCCTTTGACAGCTCTTTGGTCTTGGCCATAGTGGAGTTTGGAGTGTGACTGTTTGAGGTTGTGGACAGGTGTCTTTTATACTGATAACAAGTTCAAACAGGTGCCATTAATACAGGTAACGAGTGGAGGACAGAGGAGCCTCTTAAAGAAGAAGTTACAGATCTGTGAGAGCCAGAAATCTTGCTTGTTTGTAGGTGACCAAATACTTATTTTCCACCATAATTTGCAAATAAATTCATTAAAAATTCTACAATGTGATTTTCTGGAAAAAAAATTCTCCATTTGTCTGTCATAGTTGACGTGTACCTATGATGAAAATTACAGGCCTCTCTCATCTTTTTAAGTGGGAGAACTTGCACAATTGGTGGCTGACAAAAAATTGTTTTCCCCAATGTAAATTTTCTCCTCATATTGTAGCCTACAATATGTCTCCCCACACCTAGGCCTAGGCTATTGATGGATTCAAGACAAGGTCGTTTTTATTGATCTCAGTTTTTCAGTGTCAAAGTAGCCTGTCATTACGATCACTTGTGCGGTATTCAAAAAGATTCTGCCAAAGTCTCCAGTCGCGTAAAATTACATAGAATTGCACGAAATGCGTTAATAAAAGGCCACATTTTTCCCCGGACCCTAGGCTCCTAGAAATTTGCCCCATGTGTACAACTTCTGTAAATGCCTCTACTCCACCGCTCTATGCCACTACGCAAATCCTATGATATGTATGCAATGTTGTTGTTTTTTGCTCATGCGTTCCAGTACCTCAGAGCTCCCCAGGTCACGCTCCTCTCGTGCTCACTTTTTGTTCCGTCACCTCCCGATTTACAAATTAAGCATTGGTTGAAACCATACTTCACCAGCTACGATCGGGCGGCGAAGTCGGTGGAAACCGGTAGTGATGTTCTGCCTGTGGCCACTGTTGTCACCGTTGACTATAGTCTTCCTCAAGAATACGAGGAAAGCCCAATACATCCTGTGCCGGTTGGACGGTTGAGGAACTCTGGGAAGTCCGACCAGTCCTGGCAAAAGTGGAGGCCATCAATAGTCTTCCAGTGGCAGCTTCTCGCCAGGAACTGCATCGATTCTTGGGAATGGCCGGTTACTACCGGGCTTTTTGCAAGAACTTTGCCCAGGTTGTTGCGCCACTCACAGATTCGACAAGTCTGAAAGTCGTTTTCTGTTGGAGCCTTGACTGTCAGGTGGCTTTTGAGACGACAAAGACCCTTTTGGTCTCTGCACCGGTGTTAGCTGCTCCGGATTTCGGCCGTCCATTTGCTTTGTATACCGATGCCAGCAATGTAGGAGCAGGGGCTGTGCTCCAACAGAAAGACGAGAACAATGTTGAGCACCCTGTGGGGTACTTTTCAAAGAAATTGTCCTCATATCAAAAACACTACTCGACTATCGAGAAGGAGACGCTCGATTTGGTACTGGCTCTTCAGTACTTCGAGGTTTATGCATCGGTCTCTACACCTCTGGTGGTCTATACCGATCATAACCCTCTCGTGGTCCTGCAAAAGACGAGCTCTACGAGTCACCGACTCTTTCACTGGAGTCTTATATTGCAGGAGTTTCCACTTGAAATCAGACATGTCCGTGGTAAGGACAACTTGGTTGCTGATTGTCTTTCAAGGGTGGGCAGTCAATACGTTTTGTGTTTTGCGTTTAGCCAGTGTGTAGCCCTGACTCCATTTATTTTGACTGATTGGAACTGTGCTGCTGGCAACAATTTAATTACAATTTTTTGCCGACGTTTACTGACACCAGTCAAATTCAACAGGTGTTGAGCGTTAGTAAATTAATCAGTTATTCTGCGCTCTGGCACACTCAGACGAGAGTGCTCTGAAATCGGAGTAGATAGCCAGAGCGAATTTATTTCCATTGAGAACGTATTGACTACTGTACCACTTAGCGAAGAATGACGTGAATAATCAAGTCAATAAAGTTGGGTAGTTAGTTAGATATCATATAGTTAGTATACTGGCAAGTTCGATGTATTAGTAGCCAACTAACGTTAGGTAGCTAGCTAACATACCGGTACATAGTACTGCTGTAATGATATGCTATGCGGTGCATAAGGATAGGGTAGCCAACAAATTATCAGCCAACATAACATGTAGCGTAATTTATTTGAAAAGTTATTACTTTATTACATTGCTCAACATTTTCTTAACATCTGTCATAATTAGTTAAAACAATGAATTTCTATCCACTCTCGTCGGACTTCGGCTGCATATTTTCTGCATAAATCTGAAAAAGTTGTGAAGCCACGCCTATTTTCGGAAGAATTGCATTATGGGCCCTAAAAGCACGGAAATAGTGTCCATTGCTTGTATACTTCGGATTTTGGCGAATGTAGTAAGACATCCGGGAACTTTTGGCATACCAACTCTATCCATACTATGACCAATAAGCATACTACATACTCAATTTACGTCACAAATAGTATGGTTAGTGCAGTTAGTATGAGTATTCGAACACAGCTTTTGTATTTTTTTCTGTTACTAGATGGCAGTGTTGCCATGTTTGCAGTTTTCCTGCCAAATTGGGCTACTTTGAAAACGATGTAGTGGGTGAAAATGTATGGCCAGTTGTAGGTAAGCTATTTAGATTGTCATTATGGAGACACCTATTTCCAACACTTTTCCATAAAACATAATAATACGCTAGAACTGAAATAATGGAGACAAAGCACTGGAAAACGACTTTGGCCGCACTAGAGCGCATTACATACATTCGCTCGGAGGTGGTTTAAACTGCATTCTAATGTTGATTGCTTAAAGAAAACCGCATCAAGCGAAGTGCTTTATGCATGCTCAGTTCTTGGGTCTCGGGGGCTGCCCAAGTGGAAATTTGAAATGGAAGTTATGGAACTTTCTCGCGTAGTTATTTTTATGGGGAAAAAGTCCTCAATGAAACTGACATTAGGCTCAATGTGGAGAATTATACATTTGCCTCTGTTGGCCATCAAGTTGCCTATTAATGTATATGCCATTGTTTTCTACCATTTGATACAATAAATATGTTGAAATGACGATATCACTGGAGTCATTGCAAATCAATTTGTGCCACTTGTGTAGCCTACCTGCAGCTGGCAAATCAATTTAATAAATAACCTATGACTACAGTTTGTTGTAGCCTTGTGTTATTATGAACACATTAGATTGACAGTAACAGTAGTCAGATTAGGCTACAGGTAAAACAATTTTTTTAAATTAACACTGGCTGTTGTTACATATTCAGTTCATATAAATATCATTCATATTTAATTCAGTGATTGAAATGATGACCCCATCCTCAATACCCCATTCCAGCAGGCTATTGGGAAACACAAGCACTTCTTATTGCGAAAAAGCAATGCTATTCATGAATAAATTAGTCTGTTAATTTGAACTAAGCAAGCTGCTAAATCGTTAAGTTTACGTCTTGCCTATGCTACTGTAGACGATCTCAAATGAGATGTAGGCCTGTCAGGGGCTATAGGCTACCTGCCTTTAGCTAAGCAAACTATGGCAAAATGTAATTACAATCATAAACCCCGATTTTTGTCTGTAGCCTATGCCTATTGAAATGACAAGTCAATCTCGCAAATGGGCTATTTATAACAGTTTGTAGTCTTAACATCTGGCACATAATAACAGCACTATTGCCTAAACGTAGACTAACATTAGTTTTTTTTTTAATATTCATCCAAGTGTTTCTTGCTCAGAGATTTCGAGATCCTCTGTCCAACTTTAACCACTCAAACTCTCCTGTCGGATTTATCTGTAGTTATGCACATGCGCAAAGGGGATTTATTTACATTTATAAACCTGGTTTGAGCCCTGAATGCTGATTGGCTGAAAGCCATGGTATATCAGACCATATACCACAGGTATGACAAAACATTACTTTTTACTGTTCTAATTACAGTGGTAACCAGTTTATAATAGCAATAAGGCACCCTGGCAGTTTGTGGTGTATGGCTAATATACCGTGGCTAACGGCTGTATCCAGGCACTCCGTGTTGCATCGTGATTAAGAACAGCCCTTAGCCATGGTAAATTGGCCATATACCATACCCCTTGTGCCTTATGACGTAATGAAAGGAATTTGAATATGTGGCAAGAGAAAAGATCATTCACCCTTATTAAACTCGCCAGATGGGTGTGGATGTCGATTTAACTCGTTTGACTGCTATGATTAAGCTATGTCATAGCTTGCAATAATTATTATTTTGAGGCAACCCTAATTTAGCTTCTAACATCGTTACAAGTTACTATTATATTCCTTCGTAATTGGCTCGATAACGTAATGGGTGTTCATTGGGCTAGACATTTTTGCTTGACCTGGCAACCCTGCTCGATTCCCAATTTGGAAAACATAAACGAGAACAAGTTGATATTCAATTGGTTTTCAACTAGAAAAATGATAAAACGATTAATCCTCGTTTGGCCTTGCCAAGATGAAAGGAAATAGGAATTATCCATAAACAAACAGATCGAAAAGCATTGTCAATTGCCAATTGAGAATTGCAAAACATGATATTGATTTATAATTTGACCATTTGCATTTCCAATTGCATTTCGGCAGCTAAATGCTTCCATACAGCCCTACTGCAACATTAAACTGCACTCTTAGAGGGTTCCAAAAGGGTTCTTTGGCTGTCCTCATGGGAAAACCCTTTTGGGTAACAAGTAGAACAATTTTGGGTTCCAAGTAGAACCCTCTGTGGAAAGGGTTCTACATCAAACCCAAAAGGGTTCTTCAAAGGGTTCTCCCATGGGGAGATGCAAATACACCTTTTAGGTTTAAGAGTGTATGTAGTACAGATTCATTAAATAAACATCTACAAATGTTGGGTATTATGGTCATCTGTATTGAAAAAACAGGCTCAAAATTATAAGTTGTCATTACAGGGGCAATCTGCTGCAATTGCTACATCAGTTTGTGTCTTTTAAATTAATTATATATACGCATTGATTCTTGAAGAATTTAACTTCTAAATGTCAAACTTAGTTCAACTGTGTACACCATCAGAACCCAAAATATATTTTAATTTTTTACTGTATTGTTTGTAAACAATGTCATTGTAAACACACACATAGCTCAAAACATGGTTAAAACGATCATTTTTATCTCTTGGATGTTCAGTCCTTGCATCCATAGCTCTGTTTATGAATTTGAGTGGTTACAGTCCCACCCATCAGCTGTTTACCAAATCAGTGGTGGGGTGCCTGCTTTGTTGTCATTTGAACTGCAGAAAGAAAAAAAAATGAAATAGTTTCTATGTTACATTCTGTTCATTCACAGTCACACACTAAACAATCATTGACAGAACCCATAAAAAAACATAAAACACAACTCTACCATATACTGTATCAGAGGCTACAGGGTGAAGATTCCCCTATGTACATATCTAGGATCAGCTCCCCCTCCCCCAATCTTAACCTTAACCATTACTGAGGAAAATGCTAAACTGACCCAAGATAAGCGTTGAGGGCAAAGCTCAGTGTGTGAAACTCATCTCTCTCAGGCATCAGGGTTCACTCTCTCTATCACAACACTGGGATTAATCTTTTTAATAAGACAGAATAAGAAAATTATAAACAACATCAAAACGGTGACTTACAAAAACTGACTGTTTGAAGGGAAGGTTATTAAAAAGTAAGGTAAACCATTCTGTAGTCCTCTATGATAGCAACACCCGTTCTTGTTCCTGAGCTGCTGCTGGCCACTCTGGAAGAGCTATTCACTGGCGACCTCAAGAAATTTCAGTGGTACCTGACTCAGCATGTGCTGGATGCTTTTCCTCCCTTTCCTACGGGGCAGTTGGAGAACTCTGACAGGCAAGACACTGTTGATATGATGGTGAAGACCTACAGCCATGAGGGAGCTGTGAAGCTCTCATTACCCACTGGGCACACCATGTCATTTCAACGTGGACAATTGTGAATATATTTGGTTGAGATGTTGATCAATGAGATTACAACCCACTGGCGTAGTGCAGCACCTGCAAGGTGGGGGGCCCGTGAGCCAATGTGTTATCAGTACAGTGGGGGAAAAAAGTATTTAGTCAGCCACCAATTGTGCAAGTTCTCCCACTTAAAAAGATGAGAGAGGCCTGTAATTTTCATCATAGGTACACGTCAACTATGACAGACAAAATGAGAAAAAAAAATCCTGAAAATCACATTGAAGGATTTTTTATGAATTTATTTGCAAATTATGGTGGAAAATAAGTATTTGGTCAATAACAAAAGTTTCTCAATACTTTGTTATATACCCTTTGTTGGCAATGACACAGGTCAAATGTTTCCTGTAAGTCTTCACAAGGTTTTCACACACTGTTGCTGGTATTTTGGCCCATTCCTCCATGCAGATCTCCTCTAGAGCAGTGATGTTTTGGGGCTGTCGCTGGGCAACACGGACTTTGGAACAGGTTGAGAGCTTCAAGTTCCTTGGTGTCCACATCACCAACGAACTATCATGGTCCAAACACACCAAGACAGTCGTGAAGAGGGCACGACAAAGCCTATTCCCCCTCAGGAGACTGAAAAGATTTGGCATGGGTCCTCAGATCCTCAAAAAATTATACAGCTGCACCATCGAGAGCATCCTGACTGGTTGCATCACCGCCTGGTATGGCAACTGCTTGGCCTCCGACCGCAAGGCACTACAGAGGGTAGTGCGTACGGCCCAGTACATCACTGGGGCCAAGCTTCCTGCCATCCAGGACCTCTATACCAGGCGGTGTCAGAGGAAGGCCCTCAAAATTGTCAAAGACTCCAGCCACCCTAGTCATAGACTGTTCTCTCTGCTACCGCACGGCAAGCGGTGCCGGAGTGCCAAGTCTAGGTCCAAAAGACTTCTCAACAGCTTCTACCCCCAAGCCATAAGACTTCTGAACAGCTAATCATGGCTACCCGGACTATTTGCACTGCCCCCCCACCGCATCCTTTTTACGCTGCTGATACTCTGTTAATTATTTATGCATAGTCACTTTAACTCTACCCACATGTACATATTACCTCAACTACCTCAACTAGCCGGTGCCCCCGCACATTGACTCTGCAACGGTACCCCCCTGTATATATAGGCTCCCTACTGTTATTTTATTTTACTTCTGCTCATTTTTTTCTCAACACTTTTTTTGTTGTTGTTTTATTTTTACTTTTTTTGTTAAAAATAAATGCACTGTTGGTTAAGGGCTGTAAGTAAGCATTTCACTGTAATGTCTGCACCTGTTGTATTCGGCGCATGTGACCAACATTTTTTGATTTGATTTGATTTGATTGATTTGACTTTCAACTCCCTCCAAAGATTTTCTATGGGGTTGAGATCTGGAGACTGGCTAGGCCACTCCAGGACCTTGAAATGCTTCTTACGAAGCCACTCCTTTGTTGACCGGGCGGTGTGTTTGGGATCATTGTCATGCTGAAAGACCCAGCCACGTTTCATCTTCAATGCCCTTGCTGATGGAATGAGGTTTTCACTCAAAATCTCACGATACATGGCCCCATTCATTCTTTCCTTTACACGGATCAGTCGTCCTGGTCCCTTTGCAGAAAAACAGCCCCAAAGCATGATGTTTCCACCCCCATGCTTCACAGTAGGTATGGTGTTCTTTGGATGCAACTCAGCATTCTTTGTCCTCCAAACACGACGAGTTGAGTTTTTATCAAAAAGTTCTATTTTGGTTTCATCTGACCATATGACATTCTCCCAATCCTCTTCTGGATCATCCAAATGCACTCTAGCAAACTTCAGACGGGCCTGGACATGTACTGGCTTAAGCAGGGGGACACGTCTGGCACTGCAGGATTTGAGTACCTGGCGGCGTAGTGTGTTACTGATGGTAGGCTTTGTTACTTTGGTCCCAGCTCTCTGCAGGTCATTCACTAGGTCCCCCGTGTGGTTCTGGGATTTTTGCTCACCGTTCTTGTGATCATTTTGACCCCACGGGGTGAGATCTTGCGTGGAGCCCCAGATCGAGGGAGATTATCAGTGGTCTTGTATGTCTTCCATTTCCTAATAATTGCTCCCACAGTTGATTTCTTCAAACCAAGCTGCTTACCTATTGCAGATTCAGTCTTCCCAGCTTGGTGCAGGTCTACAATTTTGTTTCTGGTGTCCTTTGACAGCTCTTTGGTCTTGGCCATAGTGGAGTTTGGAGTGTGACTGTTTGAGGTTGTGGACAGGTGTCTTTTATACTAATAACAAGTTCAAACAGGTGCCATTAATACAGGTAACGAGTGGAGGACAGAGGAGCCTCTTAAAGAAGTTACAGTTCTGTGAGAGCCATAAATCTTGCTTGTTTGTAGGTGACCAAATACTTATTTTCCACCATAATTTGCAAACAAATTCATTAAAAATCCTACAATGTGATTTTCTGGCGAAAAAAATTCTCAATTTGTCTGTCATAGTTGACGTGTACCTATGATGAAAATTACAGGCCTCTCTCATCTTTTTAAGTGGGAGAACTTGCACAATTGGTGGCTGACTAAATACTTTTTTTCCCCATTGTATGTATTATTATCACCATGTCCGATTCTTGGTTTAGTTGTCATCTAAAATGTGGTATCAATGCGCTTTTAATTATTTAAAACCACAACAAAGTTAAAATGGGAAAACAATGTCATATCTACAGTACCAGTCAAAACTTTGGACACACCTACTCATTCAAGGGTTTTTCTTTATTTTTACTTTTTTCTACATTGTAGAATAATAGTGAAGACATCAAAACTATGAAACAAAACATATGGAATAATGTAGTAACCAAAAAAGTGTTAAACAAATCAAAATATATTTTATAGTTTTATTTTTAAGTAGCCTTGACGACAGCTTTGCACACTCTTGGCATTCTCTCAACCAGCTTCATGAGGAATGCTTTTCCAACAGTCTTGAAGGAGTTCCCACATATGCTGAGCACTTGTTGGCTGCTGTTACTTCACTCTGCGGTCCAACTCATCCCAAACCATCTCAATTGGATTGAGGTCGGGTGATTGTGGAGGCCAGGTCATCTGATGCAGCACTCCATCACTCTCCTTCTTGGAGCCCTTACACAGCCTGGAGGTGTGTTTTGGGTCATTGTCCTGTTGAAAAACAAATGATAGTCCCACTAAGCACAAACCAGATGGGATGGCGTATCGCTGCAGAATGTTGTGGTAGCCATGCTGGTTAAGTGTGCCTTGAATTCTAAATACATCACAGACAGTGTCACCAGCAAAGCACCCCCACACCATCACACCACCTCCTCCATGCTTCACGGTGGGAACCACACATGCAGAGATCATCCGTTCACCTACTGTGCGTCTCACAAAGACACGGCGGTTGGAAGCAAAAATCTCAAATTTGGACTCCAGACCAAAGGACAGATTTCCACCGGTCTAATGTCCATTGCTCGTGTTTCTTGGCCCAAGCAATATTCTTATTGGTGACCTTTAATAGTGGTTTCTTTGCAGGAATTCGACCATGAAGGCCTGATTCACGCAGTCTCCTCTGAACAGTTGATGTTGAGATGTGTCTGTTACTTGAACTCTGTGAGGTGCAAATGAGATGCAGTTAATTGCCGATTTCTGAGGCTGGTAACGCTAATGAACTTCTCCTCTGCAGTAGAGGTAACAGTTTACGTCGATTACTTTTGCAAACCCAATGTATTTTACAAGTAGATTCCACGTCACAATACATTGACAAATTAAGTTGAAATGTTGATTCAACCAGTTTGTGCCCAGTGGGAGAGGCGTTTTGATAAATTAATGGGGAATGTCAATGCTGATACTGTAGCAATGTGACATTTACCTCGCGCTGGTATTTGTATTTTTTGTATTCATTAAGGATCCCCATTATCTGCTGCCAAGGCAGCAGCTACTCTTCCTTGGGTCCAGCAACATAAAGGCAGTTATATATGATTTAAAATATTACATGACACACAATCTACACACAATACCCCATAATGACAAAGCAAAAACTGGTTTTTAGACATTTTAGCAATTTTTTTATAAAAGAAACTGATAATACATTTACATAAGTATTCAGACCCTTTACTCAGTACTTTGTTGAAGCACCTTTGGCAGCGATTTACAGCCTCGAGTCTTCTTGGGTATGACGCTACATGCTTGACACACCTGTATTTGGGGAGTTTCTCCCATTCTTCTCTGCAGATCTTCTCAAGCTCTGTCAGGTTGGCTGGGGAACTATTTTCAGGTCTCTACAGAGATGTTTGATCGGGTTCAAGTCTGGGCTCTGTCTGGGCCACTCAAGGACATTCAGAGACTTGTCCCGAAGCCACTCCTGCATTGCCTTGGCTGTGTGCTTAGGGTCATTGTCCTGTTGGAAGGTGAACCTTCACCCCAGTCTGAGGTCCTGAGCACTCTGGAGCAGGTTTTCATCAAACATCCCCACAGCATGATGCTGCCACCACCATGCTTCACCGTAGGGATGGTGGCAGGTTTCCTCCAGACGTGACGCTTGGCATTCAGGCCAAAGAGTTCAATCTTGGTTTTATCAGACCAGAAAATGTTGTTTCTCATGGTCTGAGAGTCTTTAGGTGCCTTTTGGCATACTCCAATCGGGCTGTCATGTGCCTTTTACTGAGGAGTGGCTTCCGTCTGGCCACTATCATAAAGGCCTGATTGGTGGAGTGCTGCAGAGATGGTTGTCCTTCTGGAAGGTTCTCCCATCTCCACAGAGGAACTCTGGAGCTCTGTCAGAAGTGACCATCAGGTTATTGGTCACCTCCCTGACCAAGGCCCTTCTCCCTCGATTGCTCAGTTTGGCCAGCTCTAGGAAGAGTTTTGGTCATTCTAAACTTCTTCCATTTAAGAATGATGGAGGCCTCTGTGTTCTTGGGGACCTTCAATGCTGCAGAAATGTTGTCTCGGAGCTCTACGGACAATTCCTCAGACTTCATGGCTTGGTTTTTGCTCTGACATGCACTGTCAACTGTGGGACCTTATATAGACGGGTGTGTGCCTTTCCAAAACATGTCCAATCAATTGAATTTACCACAGGTGGCCTCCAATCAAGTTGTAGAAACATCTCAAGGATGATCAATGGAAAAGGATGCACCTGAGCTCAATTTAGTCTCATAGCAAAGGGTCTGAATACTTACATAAATAAGGTATTTTTGTTTTCGTTCTTTATAAATGTGCAACATTTCTAAACCTGTTTTCGCTTTGTCATTATGGGGTATTGTATATAGATTGATGAGAAAAAATAAATATTTCAATTTTAGAATAAGGCTGTAACGTAACAATGTGGAAAAAGTCAAGTTTTCTGAATACTTTCCGAATGCACTGTATCTACAATACAGAATCCACATACATGTGTGTAGAGTGTGTGTGTGTGTGTCTCCTCACAGTCCCCGTTTTTCCATAAGGTGTATTTTTATCTGTTTTTTTTCAATCTGATTCTATTGCTTGCATCAGTTACATGATGTGGAATAGAGTTCCATATAGCCATGGCTCTATGTAGTACTGTGCACCTCCCATAGTCTGTTCTTGACTTGGAGATTGTGAAGAGACCTTTGGTGGAATGTCGTGTGGGGTATGCATGGGTGTCCGAGTTGTGTGCTATTAGTTTAAACAGACACCTCGGTGCATTCAGCATGTCAACACTTCTTACAAAAACAAGTAGTGATGAAATCAATTTCTCCTCCACTTTGAGCCATGAGAGATGTACATGCATATTATTGATGTTAGCTCTCTGTGTACATTTAAGGGCCAGCCGTGCTGCCCTGTTCTGAGCCAATTGTAATTTTCCAAGGTCCCTCTTTGTGGCACCTGACCACACGACTGAACAGTAGTCCAGGTGCGACAAAACTAGGGCCTGTAGGATCTGCCTTGCTATTGTGTTTTTAAAAAGGCAGAGCAATGCTTTATTATGGACAGACTTAGCTACTGTTGTATCAACATGTTTTGACCATGACAGTTTACAATCCAGGGTTACTCTAAGCAGTTTAGTCACCTCAACTTGCTCAATTTCCACATTTATTACAAGATTTAGTTGAGGTTTAGGATTTAGTGAATGATTTGTCCCAAATACAATGCTTAGTTTTTTAAGTATTTAGGACTAACTTATTCCTTTCCATGCATTCTGAAACGAACTGCAGCTCTCTGTTAAGTCTTGCAGTGATTTCACTTGCTCTAGTAGGTGATGTGTATAGTGTTGATTCATCCGCATACATAGACACACTGGCTTTACTCAAAGCCAGTGGAATGTTATTAGTAAAGATTTTAAAAAAATAAGGGGCCTAAACAGCTGCCCTGGGGAATTCCTGATTCTACGTAGGGCTGTTACGGTGACCATATTACCGCCACACCGGCGGTAACGAGTCATGATGGCAGTCAAATTCCACGTGACCGTTTAGTCACGGTAATTAGGCTTCTCCAAGCTCTGATGCTGCTGATGGCCATTAGTAGCCTACCAAACTTGCTAACTGCCTGGTACACTGCACTCTATTGTCGCTCTGATCACTCTGACATCAATGCAAAATCAAACACTTAATGAGAGCCCATGAGCTGATGTTGCGCAACATTTCTATAGGCTATGCAATTGCGTGAGAAAACAGAGTGATGGCTGTCACGAACCGGCTCAAGTTCGTAACAAAAGGGAGACACGTGGAGACAAGGAATACTTAAAGTATATATTTATTAACTAAAGTAAACTAACTGAAATAACAATGGGGTGTGTAATCAGTAATCAGTAGTGTAAGTGAGTGTTTGCTTGCATAAATGTAATATGGAAAAGTGTTGAGAAGTGCCAAAGCAAACAACCAAAAAGGCCACAAAAATACCACAACCAAAGTCAAAGTATCTGCCTGGAGAGAGTCTCTTTCATGAATGTGGAAGAGGTCCATTTATGCTGGGACACACCCGGCCCAGGTGTTTCCCATGTAGCTGACGACCCTCCAAACTCCGCCCACCGGCATCCCAATAAGGAAACAAGAGCAAAGAGAGAATACGGCAGACAGAGTGGGAGGGTCGTCACACCCCCCCCATAAGACCGGGACCAACAAGGACCCCGGACCAACGTACCAGCCCCTGCGTCCCAAACCGACAAATTGTACATGTTCACACCTCCACTTGCCCCCCCATCATCCTCCTCTCCAGACCTCAGCAACCTTTACACAGGAAGCAACCTTTAAGAGGAAAGAAGAACACAAGACTAGGAAGGGACAAACAGGAAAGATAGAACATGACAAAATCAAACAATGGTCGGTCACATCAATATTCATGAACAGGGCGCACGAGAGAGCGCATCAGCAATCACGTTATCAGTCCCCCGGATGTGCCGCACATCTAGATGGAATGATTGTAAAAATAAACACCATCTCATTATCCTCTGATTAGGGCACCTCATGGACCTCAAAAAGGTGAGAGGGTTATGGTCGGTGTAGACCACAATAGGTACTACACCCGACCCAACATACACTTCAAAGTGTTGTAGCGCCCATATAAGTGCTAATGCTTCTTTTTCAATGACCGAATAGTTCAACTGATAATGGTTAAACTTTTTGGAAAAGAAACTAACAGGCCTCTCAACCCCAGCCACATCTGCTTGCAGCAAAACTGCACCCGCCCCCACATGACTAGCATCCACCTGCAAGGTAAATGACAAATCCACACGAAGAGCAGCCAGTACCGGAGTTGAAGTAAGCAACCTCTTTGCATCTTCGAAAGCCTGTTGACAATGAGAAGACCATACGTACACAGCCTTAGCTTTCAGCAAATCTGTCAAGGGAGCGACCACAGTAGAGAAGTTTCTACAAAAACCACGATAATACCCAATCATTCCCAAGAAACGCATCAGTTCCTTTTTAGTAGCTGGTAGTGGAAAAGCATCAATAGCTACCACTTTAGCCCGAACAGGACGCACTTCACCCTGCCCAACCACCTTTCCAAGGTATGTAACAGTCGCCTGAGCAAACTCACATTTAGACAAATTTATCGTGAGGCGACCCGCAGCCAGACGTCCAAACAAGGCTCGGGACAGATGTTCCTCCCAAGTATCTGCATATATCACTACATCGTCCAGATAAACAGCGCACCCGGCCAGACCAGAGACAACCCTGTTCATAAGTCGCTGAAAAGTGGCAGGCGCATTACGCAGTCCGAAACTCATAACCGAATACGAGTACAGACCAAAAGGTGTAATAAAGGCAGAGATTTCACGTGCCCTACTCGTCAGTGGCACCTGCCAATAGCCCTTTAACAGGTCAAATTTGCTCACAAACTTAGCTGCGCCGACTTGATCAACGCAGTCCTCCATCCGAGGAAGAGGAAATGAATCCGGCTTAGTGACATCGTTTACCTTACGGTAGTCCGTACAAAATCTATTTGTTCCATCCGATTTACTGACCAAGATACAGGGAGAAGCCCAACTGGAGAAAGAAGGCTCTGCTATTTTACTCTCCAGCATGTACCGGACCTCAGCATCCAGACAACGCAGTTTCTCTGAAGAAACTCTATAGAACCGTTGACGAATGGGGTCAGCATCTCCAATGTCAATATCATGTTCTATTAAGTTTGTACGTGTAGGTGTATCAGAAAACAACCCTGGAAATCTCAGAATCAAACCAACTATCTCTTTCCGCCCATCAACAGGTAGATGAGTAAGAAGGCTATCTAAAATCTCCAGTGTCTCTGAATTTTTCAATCTACCCTGCAGTATGCAATCGTCGGGACCAGAAACATCTTCCTGCTCCTGCACAGACCTAGCATGACCAGAACTCTTGGAATAAACAGTATCAGCCAAAAGAACAGCCTTACCGTCCTCTGTAGACTCCCACTGTTCAGTCTCAGAGGAACGTGCATAATAGGGTTTTAACAAATTTACATGGCACAGTTGGTGTGCTTTCCTCCGTTCTGGAGTGGCAACTAGATAATTTTGCTCAGTGTACTGGCGCACCACTGTATATGGACCTTGAAACTTGGCTTGAAAAGGAGAACCAACAATTGGCAGCAGAGCCAGAACCTGATCACCTGGACTAAAGTGACGAGGCTCAGCTCGGCGATCATATATGCTCTTCATCCTGTCCTGTGAAGATGATAGCTTCTCTTTAGCCATTTCACCAGCGGCATACAAGCGTCGCCGAAAATCACACACATATGATAACAGGGACTGAGGAGGCTCGGGAGACTTCCAGTCATCCTGGAGAACAGATAAAAGCCCACGCACCCGATGTCCAAACACTAGGTCATTTGGGCTAAAACCCGTGCTCTCCTGTGAAACCTCCCTAGCAGCTAACAATAACCAAGGCAACCCCTCCTCCCAATCCTTTTCCATCTCAGTACAATAAGCTCTCAACAAAGACTTAAGTGTTTGATGGAAACGTTCCAGTGCTCCTTGACTTTGGGCATGATAGGCGCTAGACAAGTTGTGTTTAATATGGAGTTGTTGGAGAACCTGACCAAAGAGATTAGAGGTGAAATTAGATCCTTGATCACTTTGAATGACCTTAGGGATTCCAAACAGTGAGAGAAACTGAGTCAAAGCTTTTAACACAGCCTTAGTCGTGATAGACCGGAGAGGATAGGCAGCAGGAAACCTAGTGGTCTGACACATCACAGTCAACAAATAATTACTACCCTTCCTAGAACGAGGCAGAGGACCAACACAATCAATAATCAAATACTCAAAAGGTTTACTGAGTACAGGAATAGGGAACAGTGGTACCGGCTTAATAGCTTGATTAGGTTTACCAGTTAATTGACAGGTGTGACAAGTTTTGATGAAATCAGAAACATCCCTCTTTAATCTTGGCCAAAAGAAATGTCGTAATATACGATTGTAGGTTTTTCTCACACCCATATGCCCAGCAACGTCATTGTGAGAAGTTGTTAGCACCAACTCACGAAGCTTAACTGGTACCACCACCTGACTAATCGCCTCCCCAGAAAACAACTACCATGAGACATCCACTTTCTCATCAGGACCTCTTCTTGGAGAAAATAGCCCTGTGCGACATCTCCCAACTGTTCCACAGGCACAATTTGGTCCCGCAACTCTTCTAATGTAGGGTCAGTCCGTTGCGCCTCGATTAAATCGGAGCGGGATATAGATAACGGGATAACAGGGAAAACAGTAACAGACTTCTTTGTGGTATTCTCGTTAGCCAGCTCCGTGACCAGGTCGTCATGGATCATAGAACGCGTCACTGCACACGCAGAAAACACCTCTGGGAAATTCTGCGCACTCTCATCAGGAATCCCTACAATTGACGGCTTAGTGGAAACCACTAAAGATGGAAACGCGATAGGCCACACACGCTCCCCAGCCAAGTTATTTCCAAGGATCACGTCAATACCCTCAATAGGCAATGAAGGACGCACCCCCACAACAACCTCACCTTTCACCAGTCCACAATCCAACATCAGTTTATGCAATGGAACTGACAGAGTGTTCAAACCTATTCCCCTAATTAGAACACTATTCCCCGAATCAGTCTCCGCAGAGAAGGGTAACACAGATTCCAACACAAATGATTCAGAGGCACCTGTGTCTCTTAGGATCTTTACTGGCACTAGGTTCTTACTTCCTACCATAGACACAAAACCCTCCGTAACGAAAGGTAAATAGTCGGGATCAATATAACCTTTCACCTGGCTCTGGGCATGAGACAATGCGTCAGGAGTGAACTGATGTGGAACAGGCGCTGCTAACGCTGCAGGCCTCGATTTACCATAAGCACCTGTACTGAATTTACCCCTAGACCTAAGAATCGGACATTCATTTTTCCAATGACCTAATTCTTGACAGTAGTGACACTCTTGACCAACGTCAGTTTTACCACGGGTATCAGGCTCAACCCTAGTTGAATGAAACTCTGCCCGGGAACCGAAGTATCTCGGCGAGCGAGGCCCAAATCTCTGCGAACGCCCCCACTCACTCCGAATACGGGGTTCTGCAAAAACATTTTTGTGAGTCAACACATATTCATCTGCCAAAACCGCAGCTTCAGCGACAGTCTTTATTTTTCGTTCGTTAATGTAAATATAATCAGATCACACAGCCCTTGGAAAGTCATAACTGCAGAGGCAGAACACCAGCGATTGAACTGTGAAGATAATATTGGCGCAAACTCAACATGAGTCTGCTGATCATCCCTTTTTAAAGTTCTAAATCGTTGGCGGTAAGCCTCAGGGACCAATTCATAACTCTGTAACACAGCCGTTTTAACCTAAGAGCTGAATATGCTTCTTGCGCTTTACCAGTCAGCACACACTGCAACATCAAAGTGCGATCAGAATCAGGCCAACTCCTAGCGTCAGCAACACGCTCAAACAACGAAAAGAATGTCTCCGGGTCCTTTTCATTAAACTGGGGCAACAACCGTAAATTCCCAACAATATCAAATGTGTCTGGATTACGACCAAAAGAGGAACGACCCCTAGGTAACTCTGGGTCACCTTCCCAGAGCAAACTCTCCCCTGAGAGCTTTCCTTCCCTAACCAACTCTAGTCGCTCTTGTTGCAGCTTGATTTTAGCACGCTCCATATCCTGTTTAAATTCCAATTCCCTTTCATATTTTACACGATCATGCTCCATTTTAGCTCTTTGTCCATTTTGTTCATGCTCTAGCTGTAACAGAAGCAGTTCTTTCTGCTGTTCAAAAGAAGACTACTATGACTAACCGATGGAGCGGTCATTGTAACATATCGGGGAGACAATGTGTCCTCAGCAGAGGCTGCCCCAGTGGTAACATCCAGAATACCACTCTCCATCAAATTGGCCTTCAATATTAACCTAATATAATTTTTTTGGCGTTTATCACTAATTTCAACCTTGTAGTGTTCAGCAACCTTCAACAGCTGTTCTTTAGTACATAATTCTAACAGTTCTTCTGATGGAAAGCGAATGAACTCGTCTACATTAGACGCCATAATCAGGAAAAAAAAAAATATATATATATATATCATAATAATCTTGCTCAACCCCTCTGCTGAGCACACCAGACACAAGAGAAATGACAATCACACCGAGCACCACAGAAGAGAGCTGGGATATGGAGCTTCCCCATAACCTACAATAACTCAACCCTAGTCTTCGTGTGGATTCGCGGTGGGTAATTACGCACTGTAGCCCGCTGGCAAGGAATTAAACCCCCCAGCACGCTGGTAGATTCCGCCAAGCCACGGATGTGCCCCCGAGACAACTGCTCAGTCCACAGACACCACACAAAAATAACAAACATTTAACCATGCCCAACGTATCCCAAAACAGAACACGTCACTAAGCCTATCAGGGGAAAAAGCTATAACTCCGGGTAGAAAATGTCACTACCCTACCCAATCTCCCACTGAGGTACACAGCCGATTGTACTCACCTCCTAAGACCGATGCCCCAACAGCGAGTAGAGCAAGAGTTTCCAGGCTGGGCAGGGACTGGAAACCAACCAATGTACTCTCTCCAACGTAGTACACAACCCAAAGGAAACCAATACTGGGCCTATCAAACTCAAACAAACTAACAAAATTTACAAAAAAAAAACTACAGAATTGGACATTAACTCCACGTTCTCCCAAACACAACCAGTTCAAGATCCCGGACGAACCCCCACTTGTCACGAACCGGCTCAAGTTCGTAACAAAAGGGAGACACGTGGAGACAAGGAATACTTAAAGTATATATTTATTAACTAAAGTAAACTAACTGAAATAACAATGGGGTGTGTAATCAGTAATCAGTAGTGTAAGTGAGTGTTTGCTTGCATAAATGTAATATGGAAAAGTGTTGAGAAGTGCCAAAGCAAACAACCAAAAAGGCCACAAAAATACCACAACCAAAGTCAAAGTATCTGCCTGGAGAGAGTCTCTTTCATGAATGTGGAAGAGGTCCATTTATGCTGGGACACACCCGGCCCAGGTGTTTCCCATGTAGCTGACGACCCTCCCAACTCCGCCCACCGGCATCCTAATAAGGAAACAAGAGCAAAGAGAGAATACGGCAGACAGAGTGGGAGGGTCGTCACATGGCCTCTATTAAAAAGAGGAGGATCCCATCAGCTTTCTATAGGCGAGGCCTATTATATTTATTTCTCAACTTTCCTAATATTAAGCACATTGCTTCTCTTTAAAACAGGAGTATAGCCTACCTGGCTGGCATGAAAATGAACCACGGAAAAGCGTCCTCCATTCGCTATTTAAGTGCATAGATGACATGTATTTTTTTTCCACTGCCCCTTTTTCGAGACAGGATCATGATAATGGTCCATTGTAATACAAACAAATTTCACACATATTATTTAGTATATGTAAAGAGCCTAACTGGCATACATACGCAGCGCGTGAGTTTCAAGTTTGGGGAAGATAATTTTCACCATAAAAATGCACCTTTATAATAAAAGCATTCCATGCATAATCGCATTTGTGGTCACTTTTGAGAATAGTGTTTTCCTGCTAATGGAACATACTTATAGCCTACTGCCGTGTGTGCATTGCTGCGCTTATAATGTGAAGAAATATCCTAATAGTTTATCAATGTTTTAAGCTAAACATTCTCAGCTGATGCATCAGGCTCAACACAGGTTTTTTTTATGCTAGTGATTGTATTAATTTGGGATCTATCGCATCACACAACTGTCACAGACTATGTTTGGAATATTTATTTCTCGCACAGAATAGAATAGGTCAACTTTTGTACGATGGGGGATAGTACATTGACGTGGGCTAGTGCTTTTGCTAATCCTTAGGCCTTCTCATCTTGTTGGCTGTCGAAAAGTACATGAACTTCTTCCAATATCTTCAGTATGCACCTCGGAATTAGATAAAGACTTGCGCAGTTGTGTCCCCGATGTGTCTGTCACTTGTAGCCTGTGAGAAAGACCCAATCACGTGATGGAGAGCCATGTGTGTGAGAGATGCTTCAGAGCGCGCAGCACTCAGGGAGACGGGCACAACGGCCACTGGCCGCAAAAGGCATAGATTTTTTTATGGTGCGTTACGGCCATACAAAGGGGATGCCGCCGTGAAATTCGAGGCATTACCAAGTGCTTGGCAAATTGTGAATGAGAGACTGATGAATTGTGTACAGCCTGCGCAAAAACAAAGCGGAGCTCATGCCTTTCAAGCAACTTTTTTCAAATAATCATTAGAGTCGCATCATGCAGCCTTACAATGTATAAAAAAATCTAAACATATAGCCCAACGTTTGTAGAACAACTAAAGTTACATTGATAACTCTTAATTAAGCATATCGGAGTACCTAATTTTTTGTTAAGCGCTCAACAAAGAATAGCCGCATGTGCGCACTCCCTCAAATCGTTTGGAGAAAATATCCTTTCTATTTTATTCAGCTTTCTTCAAATTGTATTCTTCGTACTATAAAATAATATAAAATTATGCCATGGAATTCTAAGCAAGTCTTGTCTGCTAAATGAACTAGTGTAGGCCATAGCCATTTGGCATAGCCAGATCAGGACCTAACATAAGGACAACTCAGAGTATTGTGAGGGAAAAATGATATGTTTGCAGGATTTATTAGATGTATCTATATAATTATTTGTAGCTTTATAATAGGAGCTTAGTAATGGTAAAGAGCTCTCTGCTTAAAGGAATAAAGGAGGCGTATTACTGTGCACATATGAAGGGGTGAAACTACAAGCTGGTTTTACCACTTCCCCCGCCCAGGGTTGGTTCCATTCTCCCACTTTCACTCCACACAGCCGTTCTGAGCGTACAGCCAAGGACACATCTGGCAACCATAGATAGCTCAAGGAGCAGAAACAGACTCGTTATTGTTCTAAAGCATCCTCTTCCTGAGAAAGTAAGCCAGGGTAGAGTAAACAACCCCCAGTGCACTCGACCAAAAGGTTGACACAAAGTGATTGTGGAGCCCAGGTGCGCCAGGGAAGGGCGGAATCAACCATGCCTAAGCAGTTTTGGGGTTTCTATATAAATCCCTTGCATTCTCTGTATTGTCAAGCTCTCAGCCCTCGACCTCAGGGTGTACTGTGACCAGCTTCATTATTGCAATAATTAAATAAAGATGAATTGTTTGAAGAAATCACTTGGTTAGAATTTCCACGACAGTATGCTATTCTGTTCTTCTGAAATAGACTACATTTTCTTCATATCATGCCTCTTTAGACGTGTCTAAAATAAATAATGGATTTATTGTGAAGGTGTAGGCTATATAACATGGATTTATTAGACTTTTTTAAATGTGGATGTTCTAAAGGTCTGCATCAGTGGCTTGTAGGCTATGTGTGGAAGCCAGGAGATATTAAATGTGTTTATGTTAATTAACGGTCAATTACCATGAGACTGACAGTTATTTGCTTGACAATCACCGGCTGACAATGTTGTGACCGCCACAGCCCTAGCCATAACACATATGTTTTTACATCAGCAGACTATGCTCGATAATGGCAAAAGCCGCACTGAAGTCTAACAAAACAGCTCCCTCAAACGTTTTATTATCAATTTATCTCAGCCAATCATCAGTCATTTGTGTAAGTGACATGCTTGTTGAATGTCCTTCCTTATAAGCGTGCTGAAAGTCTGTTGTCAATTTGTTTACAGTAAAATAGCATTGTATCTGGTCAAACAATTTTCTTTCCAGAAGGTTACTAAGGGTTGGTAACAGGTTGATTATCAGCTATTTGAGCCAGTAAAGGGGGCTTTACTATTCTTGGGTAGCGGAATTAGTTTTACTTTCCTCCAGGCCTGAGGGCACACACTTTCTAGTAGGCTTAGATTTAAGATATGGCAAAAGGAGTGCCAATATTGTCCGCTATTATCCTCACTAATTTTCCATCCAAGTTGTCAGACCCCAGTGGCTTGTCATTGTTGATAGACAACAATTTTTTCACCTCTTCCACACTCATTTTACGGAAATCAAAATTACAATGCTTGTCTTTCATAATTTGATAAGTTATACTTGGATGTGTAGTGTCAGTGTTTGTTGCTGGCATGTCATACCTACGTTTGCTAATCTTGCCAATTAAAACATATTTTTTGCCTTTTTGCCCAAAATTTCATTTAAGGTGCTCCCAATCTTTTTACCATCGTTCTTTATATCATTTATCTTTGTTTCATAGTATAGTTTCTTCTTTTTATTCAGTTTAGTCACATGATTTCTCAATTTGCAGTATGTTTGTCAATCGGTTGTGCAGCCAGACTTATTTGCCATTCCTTTTGCCTCATCCCTCTCAACCATACAATTTTTCAATTCCTCATCAATTCATGGGGATTTAACCATTTTTAAAGTCATTTTCTTCATGGGTGCATGCCTATTAGTAATTGGAATAAGCAATTTTATAAATGTGTCAAGTGCAGCGTCTGGTTGCTCCTCATTACACACCACAGACCAACAAATATTCTTTATATCAACAACATAGGAATCACTACAACATTTCTGTATGACCTATTATACACTATATTAGGCCCAGCCTTTGGAACTTTGGTTTTCCTAGATATGGCTCCTATATTGTGATCACTACATCCAATGGATTTGGATACTGCTTTAAAACAACTTCCTCCAGCATTAGTAAAGATGTGATCAATACATGTTGATGATTTCATTCCTGTGCTGTTTGTAACTACCCTGGTAGGTTGACTGATAACCTGAACCAGGTTGCAGGCACTAGTTACAGTTTGAAGCTTTTTCTTGAGTGGGCAGCTTGATGAAAGCCAGTCAATATTTAAATCACCCAGAAAATATACCTCTCTGTTGATATCACATACATTATGAAGCATTTCACGCGTTATCCAGATACTGACTGCTAGCACTTGGTGGTCTATAGCAGCTTCCCACAATAATTGGCTTTAGGTGAGGCAGATGAACATGTAGCCATATTACTTTAACAGTATTTAACATGAGATCCTCTCTAAACTTTACAGGAATGTGGTTCTGAATAGAAACGGCAACACCTCCACCATTGGTTTTCTGTAGATGATATAACCATGTATTGCTACCACTGTATCATCAAAGGTATTGTCTGAGTTTCAGAGATTGTCAAAATATGAATGTCATCTGTTACTAGCATATTATTGATTTCATGAATTGTTTTCATTGCTTTACTGGGATGCTTAGCAGAAGTAGACATGCTCATGTTGTATATGTTAGTGCAGGGTGAGCTGCACACAGTGGACTTCCTACTAGGGCACACCGCCTCAGTGCTTACAGTATAACTCTGGTTCATTTGCACATGATTACTGCATACAGTGCATTCGGAAAGAATTCAGACCCCTTCACTTTTTCCACATTTTGTTACGTTACAGCCTTATTCTAAAATTGGTTAAATTAATTAACACACAATACCCCATAATGAACGAGTGAAAACAGGTTTTTAGAAATGTTTGCAAAAAAAACAAATACCTTATTTACATAAGTATTCAGACGTTTTGCTATGAGACTCGAAATTGAGCTCAGGTGCATCCTGTTTCCATTGATCATCCTTGAGATGTTTCTACAACATGATTGGAGTCCATTGATTGGACATGATTTGGAAAGGCACACACCTGTCTATATAAGGTCCAACAGTTGACAGTGCATGTCAGAGCAAAAACCAAGCCATGAGGTCGAAGGAATTGTCCGTAGAGCTCAGAGACAGGATTGTGTTGAGGCACAGATCTGGGGAAGGGTACTCAAACATTTCTGCAGCATTGAAGGTCCCCCGAGAACACAGTGGCCTCCATCATTCTTAAATGGAAGAAGATTGGAACCACAAATACTTTTCCTAGAGTTGGCCGCCCGGCCAAACTGAGCAATCGGGGGAGAAGGGAGGTGACCATGAACCCGATGGTCACTCTGACAGAGCTCCAGAGTTCCTCTGTGGAGATGGGAGAACCTTCCAGAAGGACAACCATCTCTGCAGCACTCCACCAATCAGGCCTTTATGGTAGAGAGGCCAAACGGAAGCCACTCCTCAGGAAAAGGTACATGACAGCCCGCTTGGAGTTTGCTAAAAGGCACCTAAAGGACTCTCAGACCATGAGAAACAAGATTCTCTGGTCTGATGAAACCAAGATTGAACTCTTTGGCCTGAATGCCAAGCGTCACATCTGGAGGAAACCTGGCACCATCCCTACGGTGAAGCATGGTGGTGTCAGCATCATGCTGTGGGGATGTTTTTCAGCGGCAGGGACTGGGAGACTAGTCAGGATCGAGGGAAAGATGAACGGAGCAAAGTACAGAGTGATCCTTGATGAAAACCTGCTCCAGACTGGGGTGAAGGTAGTCCCTGTAGCTCAGTTGGTAGAGCATGACGCTTGCAATGCCAGGGTTGTGGGTTCATTTCCCACAGGGGGCCAGTATGAAAATGTATGCACTCACTAACTGTAAGTCGCTCTGGATAAGAGCATCTGCTAAATGACTAAAATGTAAAATGTAAGGTTCACCTTCCAACAGGACAACGACCCTAAGCACACAGCCAAGACAACGCAGGAGTGGCTTCGGGACAAGTCTCTGAATGTGCTTGAGTGGCCCAGCCAGAGCCCGGACTTGAATCCCATCGATCATCTCTGGAGAGACCTAAAAATAGCTGTGCAGCGACGCTCCCCATCCAACCTGACAGAGCTTGAGAGGATCTGCAGAGAAGAATGGGAGAAACTCCCCAAATACAAGTGTGCCAAGCTTTTAGCGTCATACCCACGAAGACTCGAGGCTGTAATCACTACCAAAGGTGCTTCAACAAAATATTGAGTAAAGGGTCTGAATATTTATGTAAATGTAATATTTCTGTTTATTTTTAATAAATTAGCAAAAATAAAAAATACATGGTTTTTGCTTTGTTATTATGGGGTATTGTGTGTAGATTGATGAGAAAACCAAACAATTTAATCAACGTCAAGGGGTCTAAATATTTCAAGGGGTCTGAATACTTCCCAAATGCACTGTAGACGTGGGAACACGTTCGATTGGAGAACCATCTAATGAGTGAACATGTAGTTCATCTGAAACTTTCTTATGAAAGTTTAAAAACATGTATTTTTTGTTTTTCCTGCATTAAGCACACATTTTAGATCAGCAAGGGATTCCTGCATAGCTATAAAATCTGACTGTAGTTTTGACACAGCCAGAACTCCACAGTCGGGGCAATAGCATACAGTGGGGAAAAAAAGTATTTAGTCAGCCACCAATTGTGCAAGTTCTCCCACTTAAAAAGATGAGAGAGGCCTGTAATTTTCATCATAGGTACACGTCAACTATGACAGACAAAATGAGGAAAAAAAATCCTGAAAATCACATTGTAGGATTTTTTATGAATTTATTTGCAAATTATGGTGGAAAATAAGTATTTGGTCAATAACAAAGGTTTCTCAATACTTTGTTATACAGTGGGGGAAAAAAGTATTTAGTCAGCCACCAATTGTGCAAGATCTCCCACTTAAAAAGATGAGAGAGGCCTGTAATTTTCATCATAGGTACACGTCAACTATGACAGACAAATTCAGGAAAGAAAATCCAAAAAATCACATTGTAGGATTTTTTATGAATTTATTTGCAAATTATGGTGGAAAATAAGTATTTGGTCACCTACAAACAAGCAAGATTTCTGGCTCCCACAGACCTGTAACTTCTTCTTTAAGAGGCTCCTCTGTCCTCCACTCGTTACCTGTATTAATGGCACCTGTTTGAACTTGTTATCAGTATAAAATACACCTGTCCACAACCTCAAACAGTCACAATCCAAACTCCACTATGGCCAAGACCAAAGAGCTGTCAAAGGACACCAGAAACAAAATTGTAGACCTGCACAAGGCTGGGAAGACTGAATCTGCAATAGGTAAGCAGCTTGGTTTGAAGAAATCAACTGTGGGAGCAATTATTAGGAAATGGAAGACATACAAGACCACTGATAATCTCCCTCGATCTGGGGCTCCACGCAAGATCTCACCCGTAGGGTCAAAATGATCACAAGAAACGGTGAGCAAAAATCCCAGAACCACATGGGGGGACCTAGTGAATGACCTGCAGAGAGCTGGGACCAAAGTAACAAAGCCTACCATCAGTAACACACTACGCCGCCAGGGACTCAAATCCTGCAGTGCCAGACGTGTCCCCCTGCTTAAGCCAGTACATGTCCAGGCCCGTCTGAAGTTTGCTAGAGTGCATTTGGATGATCCAGAAGAGGATTGGGAGAATGTCATATGGTCAGATGAAACCAAAATAGAACTTTTTGGTAAAAACTCAACTCGTCGTGTTTGGAGGACAAAGAATGCTGAGTTGCATCCAAAGAACACCATACCTACTGTGAAGCCTGGGGGTGGAAACATCATGCTTTGGGGCTGTTTTTCTGCAAAGGTACCAGGGACGACTGATCCTGTAAAGGGAAAGAATGAATGGGGCCATGTATCGTGAGATTTTGAGTGAAAACCTTCCATCAGCAAGGGCATTGAAGATGAAACGTGGCTGGGTCTTTCAGCATGACAATGATCCCAAACACACCGCCCGGGCAATGAAGGAGTGGCTTCGTAAGAAGCATTTCAAGGTCCTGGAGTGGCCTAGCCAGTCTCCAGATCTCAACCCCATAGAAAATCTTTGGAGGGAGTTGAAAGTCTGTGTTGCCCAGCGACAGCCCCAAAACATCACTGCTCTGCTCTAGAGGGAGATCTGCATGGAGGAATGGGCCAAAATACCAGCAACAGTGTGTGAAAACCTTGTGAAGACTTACAGAAAACGTTTGACCTGTGTCATTGCCAACAAAGGGTATATAACAAAGTATTGAGAAACTTTGTTATTGACCAAATACTTATTTTCCACCATAATTTGCAAATAAATTAATTAAAAATCCTACAATGTGATTTTCTGGATTTGTTTTCCTCATTTTGTCTGTCATAGTTGACGTGTACCTATGATGAAAATTACAGGCCTCTCTCATCTTTTTAAGTGGGAGAACTTGCACAATTGGTGGCTGACTAAATACTTTTTTTCCCCACTGTATACCCTTTGTTGGCAATGACACAGGTCAAACGTTTTCTGTAAGTCTTCACAAGGTTTTCACAAACTGTTGCTGGTATTTTGGCCCATTCCTCCATGCAGATCTCCTCTAGAGCAGTGATGTTCTGGGACTGTCGCTGGGCAACACGGACTTTCAACTCCCTCCAAAGATTTTCTATGGGGTTGAGATCTGGAGACTGGCTAGGCCACTCCAGGACCTTGAAATGCTTCTTACGATGCCACTCCTTCGTTGCCCGGGCGGTGTGTTTGGGATCAATGTCATGCTGAAAGACCCAGCCACGTTTCATCTTCAATGCCCTTGCTGATGGAAGGAGGTTTTCACTCAAAATCTCACGATACATGGCCCCATTCATTCTTTCCTTTACACGGATCAGTCGTCCTGGTCCTTTTGCAGAAAAACAGCCCCAAAGCATGATGTTTCCACCCCCATGCTTCACAGTAGGTATGGTGTTCTTTGGATGCAACTCAGCATTCTTTGTCCTCCAAACACGACGAGTTGAGTTTTTACCAAAAAGTTATATTTTGGTTTCATCTGACCATATGACATTCTCCCAATCCTCTTCTGGATCATCCAAATTCACTCTAGCAAACTTCAGACGGGCCTGGATATGTACTGGTTTAAGCAGGGGGACACGTCTGGCACTGCAGGATTTGAGTCCCTGGCTGCGTAGTCTGTTACTGATGGTAGGCTTTGTTACTTTGGTCCCAGCTCTCTGCAGGTCATTCACTAGGTCCCCCATGTGGTTCTGGGATTTTTGCACACCGTTCTTGTGATCAGTTTGACCCCACGGGGTGAGATCTTGCGTGGAGCCCCAGATCGAGGGAGATTATCAGTGGTCTTGTATGTCTTCCATTTCCTAATAATTGCTCCCACAGTTGATTTCTTCAAACCAAGCTGCTTACCTATTGCAGATTCAGTCTTCCCAGCCTGGTGCAGGTCTACAATTTTGTTTCTGGTGTCCTTTGACAGCTCTTTGGTCTTGGCCATAGTGGAGTTTGAGGTTGTGTGTGACTGTTTGAGGTTGTGGACAGGTGTCTTTTATACTGATAACAAGTTCAAACAGGTGCCATTAATACAGGTAACGAGTGGAGGACAGAGGAGCCTCTTAAAGAAGAAGTTACAGGTCTGTGAGAGCCAGAAATCTTGCTTGTTTGTAGGTGACCAAATAGTTATATTCCACCATAATTTGCAAATAAATTCATAAAAAATCCTACAATGTGATTTTCTGGATTTTTTTTTCTAATTTTGTCTGTCATAGTTGATGTGTACCTATGATGAAAATTACAGGCCTCTCTCATCTTTTTAAGTGGGAGAACTTGCACAATTGGTGGCTGACCAAATACTTTTTTCCCCCACTGTACATAATAGTATCATCCGCATTTAGATTAAGCTTAAAATGTAACAGATTGACCAATGGTGTTTATATAAATAGTGAAGAGAACAGGTCCCAAAATCGACCCCTGTGGTACACCTTTATATACATCAAGAAATTCTGACTTAACCCCATCAATCACGATGGCCTGAGTTATGTCACTAAGATAATCATTAAACCATGAACAGGTATCAGAGTTCAGGCCTATCGAGGACAACTTATTGACATGATCAATAGTATCAAAAGCTTTTGACAGGTCCAAAAACAAAGCAGCATATTTCATTTTAGTGTCTAAATCATTGACAAGATCATTAACAACTAAAGTGGTTGCGGTAATAGTGCTATGCCCAGGCCTAAACCCTGAATGATTCAAAATACATTTCTCACATACAGAAGAGCAAGTTGTACATTTACCAATTATCCGAGAATCTTAGCTAGACAAGGGGTGATTTACATTTTAGTCATTTAGCAGACGCTCTTATCCAGAGCGACTTACAGTTAGTGAGTGCATACATTATTATTATATATATATTTTTTCATACTCGCCCCCCGTGGGAATCGAATCCACAACCTTGGCGTTGCAAACGCCATGCTCTACCAAATGAGCTACATCCCTGCCGGCCATTCCCTCCCCTGGACCAATTGTGCACCGCCCTATGGGTCTCCCGGTCGCGGCCGGCTACGACAGAGCCTGGATTCGAACTAGGATCTCTAGTGGCACTTAGAACACTGCGCCACTCGGGAAGTTAAGATCACTACTATCCCCGCCCTTATGGAGTGGCAGCACAAGAGTTGATTATCGTACTTTTGGAATATTTCCTGATAAGAATGTTAAATAAAAAAAAGTGGGTTATTAAGCACGTTGATTGGCGCTGCACACTTAAGCAGACCGGGATCCAATTGGTCGGCCCCTGTTGATTTCTTGTTGACCCAAGCATCATCTCTTTTATGAATTACTTCTGATAATTCCGGAGTGTAGCAGGCATTCAATCTACCTTTAACCCTTAATTTTTTTAAGGGAGCATGATTATCCACAATATTATTGAAGACATCTGAAAAAAGGCTCAACACTAAATCAGGTTCAGGGATAGCTGAAATTCAATCAAGGTAATTAAAGACAATGTAAAAAAGCCTACTCACTGAAGTTTTTAAACGTCCTCTTTGTGATGACACGGGGCTTAGATTTTTGTATTCTCACATCTCTAACACAAAAATAATAAGGATTTTTATTGTTGGGATAATTTGTATGGTAAGCTAATTCACAGAAAACGGAATTGTCTTCTTTTTTTTTTTTGCCTTTTTACCAAGAATCAATGGAATTTGACAACATCTGTATCTTCATCAGTTTATGTCTTGCTATAATTTTCCCATCCTGCATTCTGAGACCTTGTAGGAATCTAGGGTAGAGAAGAAGAATGTATGACAATTTAGCAAAGACACTACAATTAGCCTACTCACATTAGCTAGCTATCATCAGAGACGGTATAGCTAAAGACCTTCCTCCAATATGTCTTCTGTCTTCATTATCAAGATTTCTATCACTTGGGGTTTAGGCCTATAGCTATGCCTAGCCACTGTAGTTACCAGTAGTTTATGTTATCGAGCTAGCTAGCATTAAACTAATAATGGTGCTTGCTAACACTAATAAACTAGCTAGTGTTTACATGGAACTACTCATAGTTGTGTGTTGACACAAGTAGCTAGCTAACGTTAACATGCTGGGTGTGTCTCACGTTGGGTACCGTATGGATACCCTGAGAACAAGGTTCAGTGAAGATAAGACCATCGAGCCCAGCTAACGTTAAATAGCTAGCTATTTGCCAGATTTAGGTAGTTAATGTTAGCTAGCCAACGTGTTAGCTGTCGAGGCATAAAATGTATATTCTGTAGATGTTAACTGACCTACTGGATAACGTTTGCTAGTTAGCTAGTTTTTGGCAGAGCCAGATAGCTAGCTACCTGTAGCCATATGGCAATGGGTTTTGGTATTCTGCTGGACGATTTAGCATAGGTAACATTAGCTAACGTTAATTGGCTAGCTAGCTAGCATCCATTACACATTGTAATGGAAAAGGGGAAGAAAATAAATGACCCTGCCAACTAACCCTTCACTTATAAAACATTTAATAAAACCCACCACCCCATTCCACTACTTGGACCCTTTCTGATCCTAAACCAGGCCAACAGCCTGTGAGGAAGAGACACTACCATTCAACGCTCCCGGTAACTCCTCTGCAGTAAAATATCATAAACCCACATCCTTCTCTGCAGCTGGGAGATTTGAAATCAGCTTGCTCCAAACATGTTCTCAATGTCAGTGCACATGAAATGGCTTGATCTATGGGTCGTTCTGGCGACCAAACATTCTTATTTGCGGTACATGCTTCAGTCACTTGGATACTTTTGCTTTATCCCCGTTCTTTCAAAGTTGGGAAGACATTCTTGCTTGATTGAACATACATTGAACAACATTGAACATTGTCCTCTTCTTTGTATTTCAAAGGCTTACTGAGAAACAATTTCACTATTTTAATTAAATTACACATTATTTTGCATTAATAACTTTGTTGTGTCACTGGAAATATTAGTGAATAGCTTGATTTAAAAAATGAGAACACAGACAGAAGGGGTAATCCAGACACGTCACAGGGACTATAAAGCTGAAGCATTAGTTTAGAACGTTTTATTTTTTGCTGAATTTTTTTTTTATTGAACACACACAAGAATGGTGTATAGGTAATTGTAGAAAAGACAAATTACTGCTGACGGGGCAAGCACATGCCGATTTAAAATAATGCAGATTAAAATAGTGAGTGCATTGAAATGTACAAATTCACAGCGCCGAATGGTCCAAATAAGAGAGGAGAGGTTGCCAGATTTGATACAATGTTGATAATTTATTGCTCAGAATATATTGAATTCTTTCTAAGTGTAGAGTGTTTGCCAAATCGCTGAGCCATAATTTGGTAGAGGGAACTTCCTTTTTCCAAAACAATATTATTTTTTTGCGGAAATTAGACTGTAAGAGATTAGTTGTTTTTAGGGGTTGGTTAATCTGTTTAGGGTTTCTGGAACTCCCAGGATGATCAGAAGCGGGATCAATTGAAGTCTCCAGAACTTCAGAGAGGAACCTAAGAATTCCACACCAATAACCATGCATGTTAGTGCAAAGCAGTGGAGTAGTGTCACCTCCGCAGCATGACATTTATCACACATAGGGGAGGTATCAGGAAATATCCTATGCAGCTTAGTTTTGGAATAGTGTCATCTGTGTAATATCTTGAATTGTATGAGACGATGACTGGAGTTAATGGAGCAGGTGTGGATATACTCCAAGCTATCTTCCCAGTCTGCTACAGAAATGTCAGTGCCTAGCACTTCCTCCAATTTTGCCTTAATGGAATCTGTAGAAGCTGTGCTAATAGATTGAAAAGCTTCATATAGTAGAGGTATCAGTTTGCCTGAGGTGGGTCAAATTTTTATGCATCCGCCAAACATGGAAGGTTTAGCATTTCCAAATGTTGGAAGATGTTTTCTAACATAGTCTCCAATCTGTAGGTATCTGAAAAAGTTACTTCTGGGAAGCTCAGAGGTTTCCCTCAGCAAATCAAAGAAGGCAAAGGTCCCTTCTATATATAGATCCCCTATGGTATTGATCCCTAGCTCTCCCCATCGCTCAAAGGTGTTATCAAGGTTAGAGGGGGCAATGGAGGGATTCCTCACAATAGGGAGCAGGAATGATATTGGTCTAAGGTCAAAATTGACCTTAATTTGCTTCCAGATATGGACTGTGCTATGTATAATAGGATTGTTACTATAAAGTGACATCTCCAAATTGACAGGAGACAAAATCACAGCGCCAATAGAGAAGGGGTGGCAATCCTCACGCTCCGTACTAAGCCAGCTGGATGACGGAGGTGCATCATCCAGCCAAAATGTAACAGCACGGAGGTTAGAGGCCCAATGGTAAAATATACAATTTGGGAGAGACAATCCTCCTTCCATCTTGGATTTACAGAGGTGTTTTTTACCTATCCTGTGTGTTTTATAATCCCAGATGAATGGATTAATAATTGAGTCCAGTTGTTTATGAAAGGACTTAGGTATGAATACCGGGATGTTCTGGAATAGGTAAAGCAGTTGTGGGAGGAAGACCATTTTAATGGCATCAATTCTTCCGAGCAGGGAAATTGGGAGAGTTCTCCAAAATGGTAAATTTGCCTTGAGTTTTTGCTTCAGGGAGGGAAAATTCTCTTTAAATAAAGAGGAGTATTGTTTGGTAACTACAATTCCTAGATAGGTAAATTTATCTGAAGATAACTTAAATGGAAGAAGTTCTAACCAAGAGGGGTTTTGCAACCGTATGGGCATTAATTGGCCAATTTATTCTATATCCCAAGAAGGTACCAAACAGGTTACATAGAGGAAAATGTCATCTGTGTACAGAGAAATCTTATTTAGAGTATCTTTAGTATTACAGCCGTGTATTGTTGCGTGAGGTTCAATGGCTAGAGCAAAAAGCAGAGGCCACAGCGCACAACCCTGCCTTGTCCCTCTATAAAGGTTAAATCGGGGCGACATTGATTGGTTAGTGAGTATTCTCGCACAGGTGTTCCTATATAGAAGCTGGATCCATTTTATGAACCCATCTCCAATATAACATTTCTGTAGGACCTTAAGTAGATAGGACCACTCAACGTGGTCAAAGGCCTTTTCGGCGTCAAGAGATACAGTGGGGAAAAAAAGTATTTAGTCAGCCACCAATTGTGCAAGTTCTCCCACTCAAAAAGATGAGAGAGGCCTGTAATTTTCATCATAGGTACACGTCAACTATGACAGACAAATTGAGAAAAAAAAATCCAGAAAATCCCATTGTAGGATTTTTAATGAATTTATTTGCAAATTATGGTGGAAAATAAGTATTTGGTCACCTACAAACAAGCAAGATTTCTGGCTCTCACAGACCTGTAACAACTTCTTTAAGAGGCTCCTCTGTCCTCCACTCGTTACCTGTATTAATGGCACCTGTTTGAACTTGTTATCAGTATAAAAGACACCTGTCCACAACCTCAAACAGTCACACTCCAAACTTCACAATGGCCAAGACCAAAGAGCTGTCAAAGGACACCAAAAACAAAATTGTAGACCTGCACCAGGCTGGGAAGACTGAATCTGCAATAGGTAAGCAGCTTGGTTTGAAGAAATCAACTGTGGGAGCAATTATTAGGAAATGGAAGACATACAAGACCACTGATAATCTCCCTCGATCTGGGGCTCCACGCAAGATCTCACCCCGTGGGGTCAAAATGATCACAAGAACGGTGAGCAAAAATCCCAGAACCACACGGGGGGACCTAGTGAATGACCTGCTGAGAGCTGGGACCAAAGTAACAAAGCCAACCATCAGTAACACACTACGCCGCCAGGGACTCAAATCCTGCAGTGCGAGACGTGTCCCCCTGCTTAAGCCAGTACATGTCCAGGCCCGTCTGAAGTGCATTTGGATGATCCAGAAGAGGATTGGGAGAATGTCATATGGTCAGATGAAACCAAAATATAACTTTTTGGTAAAAACTCAACTCGTCATGTTTGGAGGACAAAGAATGCTGAGTTGCATCCAAAGAACACCATACCTACTGTGAAGCATGGGGTTGGAAACATCATGCTTTGGGGCTGTTTTTTCTGCAAAGGGACCAGGACGACTGATCCGTGTAAAGGAAAGAATGAATGGGGCCATGTATCGTGAGATTTTGAGTGAAACCCTCCTTCCATCAGCAAGGGCATTGATGATGAAACGTGGCTGGGTCTTTCAGCATGACAATGATCCCAAACACACCGCCCGGGCAACGAAGGAGTGGCTTCGTAAGAAGCATTTCAAGGTCCTGGAGTGGCCTAGCCAGTCTCCAGATCTCAACCCCATAGAAAATCTTTGGAGGGAGTTGAAAGTCTGTGTTGCCTAGCGACAGCCCCAAAACATCACTGCTCTAGAGGAGATCTGCATGGAGGAATGGGCCAAAATACCAGCAACAGTGTGTGAAAACCTTGTGAAGACTTACAGAAAATGTTTGACCTGTGTCATTGCCAACAAAGGGTATATAACAAAGTATTGAGAAACTTTTGTTATTGACCAAATACTTATTTTCCACCATCATATGCCAATAAATTCATTAAAAATTCTACAATGTGATTTTCTGGATTTTTTTTTCTCATTTTGTCTGTCATAGTTGACGTGTACCTATGATGAAAATTACAGGCCTCTCTCATCTTTTTAAGTGGGAGAACTTGCACAATTGGTGGCTGACTAAATACTTTTTTTCCCCACTGTATAACGGCAAGGTCCACATTGGGTAACCTCTGAGAGTACATAATGTTGAACAGGCGCCTGAGATTGAAGAATTAGTTTCTGTTAGGGATAAAGCCGGTCTGGTCGGAATGGACCAATTTGCCCACGAAGGTGCTAAACCTGTTAGCCAGAGTTTTTAAGGAGAGATATTAGTCTTTATGACCCTACTTCTTCCAGATCTTTACCCTTTTTATGTATAACTGTAATAACCGCCTCATCCAAAGTAGGTGGGAGAGCTCCATCCTCATTGGCCTGAACAAATAGTTTGTGCAGGTAGGGAGAGAGAATGTTTCTGAATGTTTTATAGAATTCAGCAGGGAATCCATCTGAGCACGGGGTCTTGCCACTCTTTAGAGATGTAATTGTTTCTCGAATTTCTCTGAGAGACATTTCCTTATTCAGGAAGTTAGAATCTTCCTGGTTCAAGGCAGGGAGATTACAGTCCTCCAAAAAGTTTTGCAGAATTAAGGGGTTAGGATCTGCTTTTTGTTTGGACACACTTCTCATCAAGGGTCTTTCTTTATTTTTACTATTTTCTACATTGTAGAATAATAGTGAAGACATCAAAACTATGAAATAACACATATGCAATCATGTAGTAACCAAAAAAGTTAAAATAGCTACCCTTTGCCTTAATGACAGCTTTGCACACTCTTGGCATTCTCTCAACCAGCTTCACCTGGAATGCTTTTCCAACAGTTTTGAAGGAGTTCCCACATATGCTGAGCACTTGTTGGCTGCTTTTCCTTCACTCTGCGGTCCGACTCATCGAAAACCATCTCAACTGGGTTAAGGTCGGGGGATTGTGGAGGACAGGTCATCTGATGCAGCACTCCATCACTCTCCTTCTTGGTCAAATAGCCCTTACACAGCCTGGAGGTGTGTTGGGTCATTGTCCTGTTGAAAACAAATTATAGTCCCACTAAGCTCAAACCAGATGGGATGGTGTATCGCTGTAGAATGTTGTGGTAGACATGCTGGTTAAGTGTGCCTTGAATTCTAAATAAATCACAGACGGTGTCACCAGTAAAGCACCCTCACACCATAACACCTCCTCCTCCGTTCTTCACGGTGGGAACTACACATGCAGAGATCATCCGTTCACCCACACCGCGTGTCACAAAGCCACGGCGGCTGGAACCAAAAATCTCACATTTGGATCCAGACCAAAGGAAAGATGTCCACCGGTCTAATGTCCATTGCTCGTGTTTCTTGGCCCAAGCAAGTCTCTTCTTCAAATTGGTGTCCTTTTAGTAGTGCTTTCTTTGCAGCAATTCGACCATGAAGGCCTGATTCACACAGTATCCTCTTGTGGGGATCTATTTTCTCATAACTGGAGGGATGAATAGCTTAGAAGGAATGCATTGGTGATTAAACATAGAAGGTTTGTACTGTACTGATATAAATTGTTTCACATAACAAGCTGTGATTCATGTGAGGAACGTTAAGGGGTAGTATGAGATAAGAACTTGTGTCTCAAAATACTAGACTACACTGCTTCTTTGTGATCTGTGAACCGTCCTTGAACGTAGGTACTTAGAGTACAGTGGAACGGTGTCTATGGGTGCTGACTCTACAGGTTGTTATGATAACAACTTATGCCTGGCAACAGTGTGCATTAGTGGAGCGCCAAGGGACTGGGACCAGCCTGTGCGCCAACGGATGGGCTGAGTAAGTCTAAACCACGCTCAGTCTCTACTCTGATTGGCCAGCAGGGAGCGGGAACTATCTCTGTCAGAGTATTTTAAGAAGAACTCATAACAATGGTTCAGTTCTCTGTCTGCCCTGCGTGGTATTTCAGTGAGCCCGTATACGAACCATCATACTTATCATACATACATTTTGCATATAATAAATTTAGCTTGGATTGAATATCTCCTGATTGTGTTTTCTCTTATTCCAATACCAGATTTGAATTACGCAATTTCTAACAATTGGTGACCTCCGACTGTGATCTGGTAGCGGAACTTCGCTGAAATTCATCCAGCCCATTGGACATCGCTGTCGTCGAACGGTGTGTTTCACAAAGTGCCCGGGCTTCTAAAACAGGTAAGCAGACACCTATTGTTATGTAACTAAAGTTCTGCACATTGGCTTTATCCAAATTAATTTTGTGAAGCACCTGTTTGATGTAAGTGAACTCTATTACGCTATAAATAACGATTATATAATAATAATTCAATTTTATACAATTACCATGCAAATGTTTGATAATTCTGATGGTTAAACCCATGGGAAATAGAATTGGCTGTGTGCCCAGAGAGGAGGCTGTGTGCCCAATAGAAGCGGCTGTGTGCCCATAGAGGAGGCTGTGTGCCCAATAGAAGCGGCTGTGTGCCCATAGAGGAGGCTGTGTGCCCAATAGAAGCGGCTGTGTGCCCATAGAGGAGGCTGTGTGCCCAATAGAAGCGGCTGTGTGCCCAATAGAAGCGGCTGTGTGCCCATAGAAGAGGCTGTGTGCCCAATAGAAGCGGCTGTGTGCCCATAGAGGAGGCTGTGTGCCCAATAGAAGCGGCTGTGTGCCCATAGAGGAGGCTGTGTGCCCAATAGAAGCGGCTGTGTGCCCATAGAAGAGGCTGTGTGCCCAAATAGATTGTGTGTCGAGTGTAAGTGTGTCATTTATGACTGTGTGACATATTTGACTGTGCAATAGGATTATGACTGTGTATTGTGAGTGAGTGCGATAACTCTGTACTATTTTTGCTGTGTGATAACTGTATACTACGTTTAACTGTGTAATAACTGTGTACCATTTTGGCTGTGAATACAAACAATATTTTAAAACAGTAAATAATGAGAATTACAATTAGGAAATAAAGTTTAAATTGTGCAAAGCGTTAACAAAAAGACACCCATAGGAGGTACTTTAAATAGTTAGACAGTGCGAGTGTTGTCGTATGCATGAGAGTGTGAATGATAAACCTGTATACCTTGATAGAAAACTAATTGGAAATTAAAGACGTCTGTGGCTGTCCAAACTGTATAATTTGGGGATAACTGTTGGGTTTGTGGTTGCTTAAACCGTATAACCCGTTAATAACAATTGGGAACATAAAGCTAAAGTGATGAATGGCTAGTGTGACTGAACTGAAACGTTTGAGCTGATATGATTGAACTGTGGCGTTTGATGTTTGACATAGCATAATACTGGTTTTGAATAGTTGTGTTGAAGCAATTCGGTTTATTATTTTATTTAATGTTTGATGTTCGACATAGCATAATTTAGGTGCTTGGGTTGAGGCTATTTGGTTTATTATTTGATTTAACGTTTGATGTTTGACCCTGCAAAATATTGGTTAAACAATTAGACTGAAATAAATCGGTTTATCGTTGAAACATAAATATGCACCGACTTTAACTAATTAGGTGGGAATAATTTGATTTAAATAAATAGACTAAAGTACTTTAAATAACGGCAGAATATTGGAAACGAAAAACAGACAAAGCCTGTTCCGACTGGACACAGGAGGGGAGGGGCTGGAGACAGCGAGAGTGTGGCTTTTGAAGAGTCAGGAGAGAAAAGGGGGGTGATTTGTGTCGATTGAGAATTGGCTAAAAACACCACTGGGCGATTGTTTGAGAGGTGCCTGTGGGTTTCTGACGATATATACGTATGAACTTGCTCACCCGAACGTAGATGTACATCATGGGTGAGAAAGTAGAGAATATTGACATTTGCATTTTTGGTAATTTGGCAGACGCTCTTGTCCAGAGCGACTTATGGGAGCGATTGGGGTTGAGTGCCTTGCTCAGGGGCACATCGGCAGATTTTTCGCCTGGTCGGCTCGGGGATTGGAACCGGCGACCTCTCGGTTGTTGGCGCGGCACTATTGGTCACTAAGCTGCCTGCCGCTCCAAATGAGTTTAAGGTTGTGCCGTTGTTTGATCATGTGATAAGGTTTAATGGGTAATCGGACCATAACTAATGTGGTTATGGAAGTAATGTATAAATAGTGGAGAGCCAATAGGGGGCTCCATTGAGCTAATATGGTTTATTTGGCATTTCAATGGCATAAGGTGAAATCTGTATGTATGAGGGGAATTCGCTTATGTTTTATTATAGTATTATGGACACTCCGTAATAAATAAACTGAACCAAACAAGACGTTACTACAGCAATAGAGGATGGTTAATGTTGTTATGTTAGTTTTTAAACCCGATGATAGAGGTAAATGCAGAACGCTGTTAGAGAGTGTGTTTTATTTTTGCTACTAGGGTGTTTGAGATGAGAGGGCTGGCTAGACGGAGAGTGATGACGTGACTGGTTGTGCGACATGGAAGCTTTCACATTGGGGCTATAGACCTAGATTATTACATGGATTGAGAAATGTGGAAGGTTGAATTAGATGGCTTGAGTGGAAGTATTCTATAAAGGTCTATGAAAATATGTTACTAGGTCCCCGCCCCTTCCCCGTTGGATAGAAAGGAGCAAGGGGAGGGGTGAGAGATAGTTCAAATGTTAGGAACATCATTAAATGTATGCTTATCAATGATAGCAAGTATTTGTTTTATTAATCAGGGCCTAATCAGAGAGAACAGTTAAAGAAATTGAATAGCGAACTGAAATGGGTTAGCGGGAAAATACAAATAGTTGGTACATTTTAGAACGATAATTTATTTTCGTTACGGGGAAGCAAGTGGCATTGGCTGTTGTGCTGGGGGAATAGCGCCAGCCTGTGGTGGGTTCTGGATTTGTTATAAACAAACGTATATTTTAAACTAAAGTGATGGAATAGGCTACAATTATAACATTATCAGAAAAATGGCACAATTTAATGTGAAATAGTTATTACAATTATTATTAATAGTTATTACAGTTATTATCATTGATCCAGTAATGATAGAAGGATAGTAGAGGAAAGGCAAGGGATTAAATCTCATTTAGGGAAAGGAGAAGAGTATGAAGTTATACTAGGGAGAAAATACCATTTACTGAGGGAACATTTGATGTAACCGTGATTGTATTGGCTAAAAACTGAAATATGACATTTACAGGGGGGACAGGAACAATAGAAGGGGAGACAGATTTTCCTAGGGGGTTGAACAAATAATTGATAATGGATAATTTGAGATGAGATCACATGTAGCAGATTTAGGGTAATCAATTAAATAATCATTGTATACTCAAGGAATTTTGAGTGGTTTTATGGATTAGTTATGAGGAATTAGATTGATACAAACAATTATTGATGGGTTAGGACTGGGGATATCTGTATCATGTTTTGTGTGTACTACCATCTTTAGATTATAACCAGGAGAAAGAGATTAGCTCATCTCATTGGAATGTTGCCCAGGGCTAGGGGGAGCAGTAGTGAAGTTAGGCAGTATTTAGGTCATAAAAGTGAGCTACCAAATTAAGTGAGGCCTGGCTGTTTGTGGTTGTTGTTTTTCAAATTGGGTTTTTCAAACAAAAAACAACACACCTAGTATGATGTTTATAAAGCCTTGTTGTTTCAATTTTGGGGGGTTTTCAGCAGGTGAAGGGTGATAGGTCTTAGAGGAGCACGCACAATGAATTTTATGGAGTTTTTTAGGTTTTGGCTGAATTTGGGGTATATATGATTTCTTATGAGAATGAATGTCATGAGGACTTAATGAACACTTGGGATAACTAACATTTATGAAATATTTAGAATAATGGTAATGTTTAGTATACTATGGGATGGAACAGTTCGTTGAATGATTTCAATGGCCTCTGAACTCTGTTTTAACTTTCTGGTGTTAATTTATCATCAACACTAGTAAATTCTAAAGGCATGAGAGGAGGACTTTAAGATAGTTTATTTTACTAAGTTGAGGGTAATTTATAATACTGTGAAAAGTGTGAAGAGGATTGTAATTTGGTAATAATGTGTATGATTTGAACCATAAAATAACAGAAGAGAGAGTGGAGGGATGGCAATTGGATAATGAATTACCAATATTACCTAAGTGATTGTTTAGGTAGGTGGTAATATTGACACATGGGCAAATCATGTGTCAAAAGGGGAATGGTAGGATTAAATGATAAATATATACGAAGGAGAGGACAAAATACTTTTAAAAAATAATAATTGAGAGCTGAACATGTGTAAAGATAGTTTATTAACCACACCCGTATGTCAGAAGTTGACCCACTATCTAACCAGGTGACTGGTGAGCATCCAGTCCCTAAAGAAGAAAAACTGGAGGCAGGCCTGTTGGGAAGGGCCCTACCAAGTCCTATTGGTCACTGCCTTTGCCAGTAGAATCGCCGAAAGATCCACCTGGGTGCATGTCACACACTGCAAAAAGGTAAACCCAGTTACACCTGACGAACAAACACAGAGTTAGGAGAAAGAACCGATCACCACTAGGGCTCGGGGGTTGGCTCCTTAACGAAGATTCCCTTACGCTGTCTGATCATCCCTGTGTGAGTTCGATAGAAGGTAAAGCAATGGGTTGGCCTCTGGCGTTTGACATGTTCTCAGGGCGAGGGTGGGGATTCACAGGTCTCCTGATGGTAGGTAGCTGTTTGATTTTGGGGGCCATATTCCTAACACACTCAAACCCTCCTTATCCGCCAGAAGTAGTAGTTAACAAGTTGATAAAATAATACCTGAGCACAGTCTACGAAGGCATAGGAGACAGCTAGACATAGGGAAAGGGGAAGTACTAGGGACTTTAGGGAAGGACATCACCATATGTATGTCACCATGTACATCCTGGGACTATGTAGTTGCTCATACCAAGCGGGGGGATATGTCAATCTCCATACACAGTTTAAGGACAGGTGTAGTATTGTGAAAGTAGGGAATTACCAGAAATGGCAGTGCGACCCATATAAGGGTAGGTACTGTCTGAAAGTCTGAATTACGCTAAAACAGGTTACAGACCTGAACAAGTGAGATATCCTCTTCAACTGGGGCACCCTATAGAGTAAACCTCTCTGAGGGAGGTAGTGAGACCAGGGCTGTGGTGAAGATAGTGCAAACTGTAGACCTGAAGGAAGTAGTACAGGTGGAGACGGGGTAAAGAAATCTTAACCTGTGGTTGGAATGGATTCAGTTTACGGCAAGAACTATGTCTAAAGAGGACTGTTATGCCTGTGGGACAGCCAAACCAAGGTTAACAACTACTCCGTTCCCCTTGACAGGCTTTAACTCTGTCAGGTTTATCCTCCATGATTAAATTGTTCAAGCCACCTGGGAATGTGGTGAAGGAGTCTTGTAGTAACTTGCACTATCTGTATCCCCCGATAACAAAGTCACCCCGACCTAGGTTGCCTCCGTTTGAAGTCTCAGGGGATTCTTATTATTGTTTTCTAGGACTAGTAAGATAGGATACAGGGTAGGGCATCTTAGCGCCTGCTCCCACACAGAGAATGTCACAACTAAAAAGACCATGACTAATCTCTCCTCTTTGTTGCAGCCAGAGGATTTTAGGAGCCAAAACCAGGCCCGTGCTGACATCTGATGGTTGTGTGGTGATAACAGATTGTGAACTCACCTACATACGCAAACAATCAAACGTGTCAGAGACTGGTGAGTTGTCACATAGAAAGTAGGACCTCCTCCCGGGATCCTTTGATGAAAGGATATATATTGATGGGATAGGAGTACCTCGAGGGGTTCCGGATGAATTCAAAGCTAGGAATTAGATCGCAGCTGGGTTTGAATCAAGTATTTTCTGGTGGTCAACAATTAATAAAAACGTAGATTGGATAAATTATATTTACTATAACCAGCAAAGATTTATAAACCACACTCGTGATGCAATAAAGGGATTAGCTGAGCAGACAGCGGCAACTAGCTTAATGGCATGGCAGAATAGAATAGCTTTAGATATGCTTTTGGCTGAGCGGGGCGGAGTTTGTGTTCTGTTTGGATCTATGTGCTGTACTTTCATCCCCAAACAATACAGCACCGGACGGGTCCGTGACCAAAGCGCTTCAGGGACTCACCACGCTGACGAACGAACTGGCTGAGAACTCTGGTATTGATAGTTCCCTAAACGGTTGGTTTGATAACATATTTGGTAAATGGAAAACTATTGTTGTAACTATTCTGGGTGAAGTTATAGCTTCTATGGGTATACTTGTTCTTTGTGGATGTTATCTTATTCCCTGTGTCTGAGGGTTGGTGAGAAAAGAGATGGAGAAGGCGGTTTCCCAACAGATGGTGAGATACGGCCCAATCCCGGACTCCGACCTAAGGAATGAAGGATATGACCTACCAGGCTTGGTGGAGTGACACCCTAGAGGGTGTCTAAAGGGGGCCAAAATGTACTTCCCTGTTTGTGTTTTATGTTTTAATAATCTTGTGTTTTGTGTTCTATTAATCCTGTGTTTTATGCTTTATTAATCAAGTTAACTATTGTGAATGTTTGTCTTTCCTTATGTGAAGGTAAAGGATTCCTGGGTGGCTGGTAGCCAACTCAGTACATATTAGGTGTAGGGGAGGAATAGAGGGTTTACATTTATATTTTTTATGTTATTAACATTTTTTGATGTGATTTAATTTCCATATCATGTTATTCTCGGGGTTGTTTATATTCTGTTCAAACTGTTATTTGGAGTGACACCATAAATGGTGTCAAAAGAGGGAATCCTAAATTTTCCCTTTAAAAATTTTTTGAATCACACCCTAGTGGGTGTGAAAAGGGGGATTGTGGGGATCTATTTTCTCATAACTGGAGGGATGAATAGCTTAGAAGGAATGCATTGGTGATTAAACATAGAAGGTTTGTACTGTACTGATATAAATTGTATCACATAACAAGCTGTGATTCATGTGAGGAACGTTAGGGGGTAGGATGAGATAAGAACTTGTGTCTCAAAATACTAGACTACACTGCTTCTTTGTGATCTGTGAACCGTCCTTGAACGTAGTGTGACGTCACGAGAGGCTACACAGCTTTCAGCGGGATTGCTCAAGTAGTGCAAGGAGACAAGGTTCAAACAAAACAAGGATTTTATTATAGGTCTTGGGAAATTAACGAAAATATAACAAAATTCTGTTCTCTTGTGGCTCTTTAAGGGTTAACAGTTCAGGGATGTCTCTTCCACATCCAAAATCATAACTCTCACTCGCTCAGATAACTTTTCCCCAGCCTTACTGTAGTCCACGTTGCAGCTAGTGGCCAACCCAGCAAAAAGTCCTTCCAAATGTCTCTCACGTATTTCCACAGGTGCATATATCCAAAGGTGAGTATTTCCAAATCCTTATATTCCTCATGGAAGTGGACGGCAGCACTCTTGTCCTCCAGAGAGCCCAGGTTGGAGACTGTGTCTCTTCACCCCCCACACTCCCTCAGTGTGTCTCTTCCCTTCCCCAACCTTCAGCTCATCAGCTCCTCATTTGTTTCAGCTGCGTGGGAAGATTGGCCATAGAGGGGTGGAGTTCCCGACCATACCAGCAGATGGAGCCATAGCTGTCTGGGTTTGCAGCCACCTCAGGGGGATGTAACGTCCCTCCAGGACACAGCCTCTCGTGACATCACACAAGTCCATATTATGGCAAGAACAGCTCAAATAAGCAAAAAGTAACAACAGTCTGTCATTACTTTAAGACATGAAGGTCAGTCAATATGGAACATTTCAAGAACTTTGAAAGCATCTTCAAGTGCAGTCGCAAAAACCATCAAGCGCTATGATGAAACTGGCTCTCATGAGGACCGCCACAGCAATGGAAGACCCAGAGTTACCTCTGCTGCAGAGGGTAAGTTCATTAGGGTTATCATCCTCAGAAATTGCAGCCCAAATAAATGCTTCACAGAGTTTAAGTAACCGACACATCTCATCATCAACTGTTCAGAGGGGACTGTGTGAATCAGACCTTCATGGTCGAATTGCTGCAAAGAAACCACTACTAAAGGACACCAATAAGAAGAAGAGACCTTTTTGGTTCCAACCGCTGTGTGTGGGTGAACGGATGATCTCTGCATGTGTATTTCCCACCGTAAAGCATGGAGGAGGAGGTGTTTTGGTGTGGGGGTGCTTTGCTGGTGAAACTTTCTGTGATTTATTTAGAATTCAAGGCACACTTAACCAGCATGGCTACCACAGCATTCAGCAGCGATACGCCATCCCATCTGGTTTGGGCTTAATGGGACTATCATTTGTTTTTTAACAGGACAATGACCCAACACACCTCCAGGCTGTGTAAGGGCTATTTTACCAAGAAGCAGAGTGATGGAGTGCTGCATCAGATAACCTGGCCTCCACAATCCCCCGATCTCAACCCAATTGAGATGGTTTGGGATGAGTCGGACGGCAGAGTGAAGGAAAAGCAGCCAACAAGTGCTCAGCATATGTGGGAACTCCTTCAAGACTGTTGGAAAAGCATTCCAGGTGAAGCTGGTTGAGAGAATGTCAAGAGTGTGCAAAGCTGTCATCAAGGCAAAGGGTGGCTATAAAAAGAATCTCAAATATAAAATATGTTTAACACTTTTTTGGTTAAGACAAGATTCCATATGTGTTATTTCATAGTTTTGATGTCTTCACTATTATTCTACAATGTAAAAAATTAAGAAAAACCCTTGAATGAGTAGGTGTATCCAAACTTTTGACAGGTACTGTATCTATACACATAATTTAGATACATATACAAATACATCACTTTCCTTTACTAACTATACATATATATTCACATAAACACATACATACCTGAACCTCCAACCAAGATCTTAAGGTTTGGCAAGACTCCCCCCACCCAAAAAATAAAAGCTATGATAATAATAATAATAAGTAATAATTGAGAAATAAATAAATAACAAAACAAAAATGGGGGAATACAAGGACATCCACCGGACAGTGTCAATGATCAAACCTGGCAAGCCAATCAAACAGGCATTGCTCTAAACAAGTGAAAATCCAACTACAGGTCAGTCGTCCAGCCAGAATGAAAGTGAAATGAAAGCTCAGATCGCCCTCCAGTGGCCGGATCACGTCCTACATGTCCGGAAACAACAAAACTTCAATCGGCAGCCCTTGCTGAAAAAATTTAATAGATTTCCTCCACAATGTCACAGTATGGATTTGAGTACATGAGCAGGCACTAACAAACAAATGAAAAGGCACTCTAACCTGGTGTGGATTCCCGGTTAAACTTCTCTGCGTCCAAAACTGAGTAGAGACAAATCTTCTCACTAGAAGGAGAGGTAATTCTGAGTCTGGCAGGGAAGAGCAAGGCTGGGGGAAGATGGAGTTTGTAGAGTTTGGTCATGAATTCCCTGTAGCCGGCGCGCTGCTTTGCCACATTGGGCGCATAATCATCATAGACACGGAAGGGATGTCTTTTATGTAACAAGTTACCCCTCATTCGAGCCTCACACAGGATAAGATCCTTGGTCTTGAAACTGTGACATCAGATGATTACTGGGCGAGGACGTTGGCCCAGTCCAAGAACGGGGACAAGTGCGCAATGTGCATGGTCCAACTGCGGATCCGAAGCCAAAACTTCAGATCCCATTGTATCCCTCAGTAGCTTGGCGAAGAAGTCGGTGGGGCAAGAGCCAGCCACCACCCCCTCTGCCAGATCAACAATGCGAAGATTATGACGTCTGGACCGGTCCTCTAAATCGACCACTTTCACGGAAAGCATCTGCACACTCTCCTGCAAGGACGTGTATAGCTTCTCTAACTAATCGATCCTACCAGCGTTGAATTCAGAAGCCTTCTCAAGGTCCACAATACTCTGGCCCTGCGAAGCAACCGCTCGATTGGTGCTCTCGATTTTGGTGTCCAGTTCAGCAATAGCAGCCTTGAAATCCTCAGCTATAGCAACACGTAGTTCTCCCAGAGCCAGGGTAAGTTCTGAAAGTGTCACGTTATTACATGTGCCTTCCGCCATGGCTGTCTCGTTGTTTGGTGGGGAGGAGGCCTCCGATGAGGATTTCTCCTCCTTTAGTCGCCTATTAATCGACATGTTGAAATAAAAAGTTACACTATTGTATTAAAAATACACTTATGATGTAAACAGTGTGAGAAAGTAGGTTAAGTTAGATTGTTTTGTAAAAAGTTGCGGGAGCCTCTCTCAAACACTGTGACACTCTGGCTCCATGGACTTTGATATTTGAGCCAGGGTTGTTCATTTTCATTTGTTTGGGTGTATTTCTATGTTGGGGTGTCTAGGTTGTTGATTTCTATGTTTGGTGATTGTGCTTGATTAGTCATGTGACTCCCAATCGGAGGTAACGAGTGTCAGCTGTCGGCTCGTTATCTCTGATTGGGAGCCATATTTATACTGTGTGGTTTCTCCTTGGTTTTGTGGGTTTTTGTTCCAAGTTCAGTCTTTGTCACTGTAGGACTTCACTTTCGTCTTTTGTTTTGGATTTTGGTTACTTTGCTAAATAAAGTCATGTTTCTTGGACACGTTGCGCCTTGGTCATACTTGGACGACATAGACGACCGTGACAGAAAAACCCACCACAAAAAGACCAAGCAGCGTGTCAAGCGGCAACAGGACCTACCTACACAGGATTTATGGACTCCCATAAAGGATTCATGGACATGGGAGGAGATTCTGGATGGTGAGGGGCCTTGGGATCAACCGGGAGAATATCGCCGTCCTCGTGAAGAGCGGGAGGCAGCTAAAGCCGAGAGGCGGCGATATGAGGAGGCAGCACGGAGGCAAGGCTGGAAGCCCGAGAGTACTACCCAAAATTTCTTGGGGGGGCTAGAAGGGAGTGTGGCGAAGTCAGGTAGGAGACCTGCGCCTACTCCCTGGACTGACCGTGGAGAGCGAGATACGGCAGACACCGTGTTACGCAGTAGAGCGCATGGTGTCTCCTGTACGCAGGCATAGCCCGGTTCGGTACATTCCGGCTCACGTATCGGCCGGGCTAGACTGAGCATTGAGCCAGATGTCATGAGGCCGGCCCCACGCATCCGGTCACCAGTGCGTCTCCTCGGGCCGGCTTACATGGCACCAGCCTTACGCATGGTGTCCCGGTTCGCCTACATAGCCGGTGCGGGTTATTCCACCTCCCTGTACTGGTCAGGCGACGGGGAGCATACAACCAGGTAAGGTTGGTCAGGCTCAGTGCTCAAGGGAGCCAGTACGCCTGCACGGTCCGGTATTTCCGGCACCACCTCCTGTCTCCAGTCCAGTACCACCAGTGCCTACACCACGCACTAAGCCTCCTGTGTGTTCCCGAGTCCTGTGCGTCCTGTTCCTGCTTCCCGCACTAGCCCTGAGATGCGTGTCCTCAGCCCGGTACCTCCAGTTCCGGCACCACGCATCAGGCCTACGGTGCGTCCCCAGGGTCCAGTATGCCCTGTTCCTGCTTCCCGCACTAGCCCTGAGATGCGTGTCCTCAGCCCGGTACCTCCAGTTCCGGCACCACGCATCAGGCCTACGATGCGTCCCCAGGGTCCAGTATGCCCTGTTCCTGCTCCCCGCACTAGCCCTGAGAGGCGTGTCCTCAGCCCGGTACCTCCAGTTCCGGCACCACGCATCAGGCCTACGGTGCGTCCCCAGGGTCCAGCATGCCCTGTTGCTTCTCTCCGCACTAGCCCTGAGATGCGTGTCCTCAGCCCGGTACCTCCAGTTCCGGCACCACGCATCAGGCCTACGGTGCGTCCCCAGGGTCCAGCATGCCCTGTTGCTTCTCCCCGCACTAGCCCTGAGATGCGTGTCCTCAGCCCGGTACCTCCTGTTCCGGCACCACGCACCAGGCCTACGATGCGCCTCAGACAGCCAGAGTCTGCCGTCTGCCCAACGGGGCCTGAACTGTCCGTCTGCCCAACGCCCGTCTGAACTGCCCGTCTGCCCAACGGGGCCTGAACTGTCCGTCTGCCCAACGCCGTCTGAACTGCCCGTCTGCCCAACGCCGTCTGAACTGTCCGTCTGCCAAGCGCCGCAGGAACTGCCCGTCTGTACTGAGCCTGCAAAGCCGCCCGTCTGCCATGAGCCTTCAGAGCCGTCCGCCAGACCGGAGCCGCTAGAGCTCTCCGCCAGACAGGAGCAGCCAGAGCCTTCCGCCAGACAGGATCAGCCAGAGCCTTCCGCCAGACAGGATCAGCCAGAGCCTTCCGCCAGACAGGATCAGCCAGAGCCTTCCGCCAGACAGGATCAGCCAGAGCCTTCCGCCAGACAGGATCAGCCAGAGCCAGTCCGCCAGACAGGATCAGCCAGAGCCTTCCGCCAGCCATGAGCAGCCAGATCCGTCAGCCAGCCGCGAGCAGCCAGATCCGTCAGCCAGCCGCCATGAGCAGCCAGATCCGTCAGCCAGCCACGAGCAGCCAGATCCGTCAGCCAGCCATGAGCCGTCCAGCCAGGATCCGCCAGAGCCGTCCAGCCAGGATCCGCCAGAGCCGTCCCAGCCAGGATCCGCCAGAGCCGTCCCAGCCCGGATCCGCCAGCCAGCCAGGATCCGCCAGAGCCAGCCAGCCAGGATCCGCCATTCAGTCCGGAGCTGCCCCTCAGTCCGGTGCTGCCCCTTGGTCAGGTACTGTCCCTTAGCCCGGTGCTGCCCCTTATCCCGGTGCTGCCCCTTATCCCGGTGCTGCCCCTTATCCCGGTGCTGCCCCTTATCCCGGTGCTGCCCCTTATCCCGGTGCTGCCCCTTAGTCCGGTGTTGCCCCTTAGACCAGGTGGGGTTAGTTGGAGGGTGGTCATTGGGAGGAGGCTACTGAAGCAGGTTGTGACTGTGGTGGGGTGGGGATCACGACCGGGGCCAGAGCCGCCACCGTGGACAGACGCCCACCCAGACCCTCCCCTAGTCCTTATGTTGGTGCGCCCGGAGTTCGCACCTTTAGGGGGGGGTACTGTGACACTCTGGCTCCATGGACTTTGATATTTGAGCCAGGGGTTGTTCATTTTCATTTGTTTGGGTGTATTTCTATGTTGGGGTGTCTAGGTTGTTGATTTCTATGTTTGGTGATTGTGCTTGATTAGTCATGTGACTCCCAATCGGAGGTAACGAGTGTCAGCTGTCGGCTCGTTATCTCTGATTGGGAGCCATATTTATACTGTGTGGTTTCTCCTTGGTTTTGTGGGTTTTTGTTCCAAGTTCAGTCTTTGTCACTGTAGGACTTCACTTTCGTCTTTTGTTTTGGATTTTGGTTACTTTGCTAAATAAAGTCATGTTTCTTGGACACGTTGCGCCTTGGTCATACTTGGACGACATAGACGACCGTGACAAACACAGCCGTTCATTCCAACATGCTAGCTCTGCCCCGTTTAGAACATTTTCTAACCACCAAATACTGTATGGTAGTGAGAGGAAGTCTAGTCGGGGGTCGTGTGAGAGGATGGAACTAAGTGAAACTGGGCCGATATTCTGCTAATTTTCTCATTGATGAAACATCTGATCTCGATGCATTTTCTGTTCCCAAAACTAAAGTTTTATAGACTTGACGCTTTACCAAAGTAAAAATAATAATTGCTTTGTTTAGAGGGAGTGTAAGGTCGATTTGAGTTTGTGCACCCACGCACTTCACAGAGGAGGCGTTCCCTAACGGAAATATGCAAATACAGTGCATTCGGAAACTATTCAGACCCCTTGATTTTTTCCATATTTTGTTACGTTACAGCCTTATTCTAAAATGGATTAAATAGTTTTTTCCCCCTCATCAATCTACACACAATACCCCATAATGACAAAGCAAAAACTGTTTTTTAGAAATTTTAGCAAATGCATAAAAAATTAAAAACTGAAATATAACATTTACATAACTATTCAGACCCTTTACAAAGTACTTTGATGAAGCACCTTTGGCAGTGATTACAGCCTTGAGTCTTCTTGGGTATGATGCTGCAAGCTTGGCACACCTGTATTTGGGGAGTTTCTCCCATTCCTCTCTGCAAAACCTCTCAAGCTCTGTCAGGTTGGATGGGGAGCGTTGCTGCACAGCTATTTTCAGATCTCTCCAGAGATGTTCGATCGGGTTCAAGTCCGGGCTCTGGCTGGGCCACTCAAGGACATTTAGAGACTTGTCCCGAAGCCACTCCTGTGTTGTCTTGGCTGTGTGCTTAGGGTCGTTGTCCTGTTGGAAGGTGAACCTTCACCCCAGTCTGAGGTCCTGAGCGCTCTGGAGCAGGTTTTCATCAAGGATCTCTCTGTACTTTGCCTCGATCCTGACTAGTCTCCCAGTCCCTGCCGCTGAAAAACATCCCCACAGCATGATGCTGCCACCACCATGCTTCACCGTTGGGATGGTTCCAGGTTTCCTCCAGACGTGACGCTTCGCATTCAGGCCAAATAGTCTTGGTGGTTCCAAACTTCTTCCAATTAAGAATGTTGGAGGCCACTGTGTTCTTGGGGACCTTCAATGCTGTAGAAATGTTTTGGTATCCCTCCCCAGATCTGTGCCTCGACACAATCCTGTTTCTGAGCTCTACGGACAATTCCTTCGACCTCATAGCTTGGTTTTTGCTCTGACATGCACTGTCAACTGTGGGATCTTATATAGACAAGTGTATGCATTTCCAAATCATGTCCAATCAATTGAATTTACCACAGGTGGACTCCAATCAAGTTGTAGAAACATCTCAAGGATGATCAATGGAAACAGGATGCACCTGAGCTCAATTTTGAGTCTCATAGCAAAGGGTCTGAATACTTATGTAAATAAGGTATTTCAGTTTTTTATTTTAAATACATTTGCAAAATATTTTAACATCCTGTTTTCGCTTTGTCATTACGGGGTATTGTGTGTAAATCGCTAAGGAAAAAATTATATTTAATCAATTTTAGAATAAGGCTGTAACGTAACAAAATTTGGAAAACGTTAAGGGGTCTGAATACTTTCCGAATGCACTGTACATGCTACAACACGCCAATAGGATCTCGCTAGCTCATGCTTGGCTTTGCCCACCTCCTTGCTTGTTCTGCTCACTATGCTTCATTTGTTCCCACTGTAAACAACAAAGATGACCTATCTTGGGTTAGTTTGGAGCGAGCTGATTTCAAGTCTCCCATGGGCACTGCTGAAATCAATGGGCTTGCTCGACATTGCAGCCGACAGTGCAGGTGACTGCCGACTGACTGATCTACAAATCACCTTCCATCATATATAACTACTCATTGTTATTTGTAGATCAGTCAGATAGTCAGTCAGTCAGTCACAATTTACCCATGATAGATTATGGTTTTGATCCTTTCGAACACGACCAGTATCATTATACAGAGACTCTACAGCCGAATCCCAAACCACCCCCTTCCCCTAGCCCCTCGCCCCTCCATTTGCGCATCCTATGGTCATTTCCATGTAAAGGACCCATGACTCCAACGTGAAGTTCATAGGAGCATGTCAAATTTGGTGTCAAATGAAAGCAGAGTCTGTTTATTTATTTTATTAAGGCATATATACACTTTTCAACCATTTTCCATCCTAAAAATTATGAACTAGCAAAGGCTTTGATTTCTGGTCAAACAGATGGAAAAGCGGTCTTATAAAATATCTTCCAGAAAAAGTGTTAAAATGTATTAGAATTACATCAAAACACAATAATGTTGAAAGAAAGACCCCTACCAAATAATATCAAAACTTATATTTAGTCTTGGAGACATTTAGTCCTGCCTTCTGTAAGTTTAAGGAACATTGCCTTTTGCCTTGAAATTCGTTACCAAAAACCCACATATCTTTAAGATATTTTCTAATTTCTCTCCCTCATGAGGAGGGAAGATAATTAAAGTTCACAGAAGTAACAAATAAAGTTAGACCTCTCAATTAGTTAGTGATTTTACTGATATCAATTTTGTTTATGTATTAAGTGATTAAAACTAGGTCAGTACAGTGCTGTAGAGTTCAGTACAGTCAAGAAAAGTAGAGTATCGTTCAGTACAGTGCTGTACAGTAGAGTTCAGTACAGTACACAGTAGAGCACACTAGAGTTGAGTACACTATAATGTACTGTATTGTACTGTACTAAACTATACTCTACTTTACTGTACCTGACTGTATGCTACTGTACTATACTGAACTCTACTGTACTGAACTCTACTCTACTGTTCTGTGCTGTGCAGTACTGTACTCTACCAGTGGCATGTATTCATGGAAGCCAAGGGAAGCTAGGCTTCCCCAAATATTTGACCCCACAAAAAAATAAAAATTTCTCCATGAGGACGTTCGCATGGCTACTGCTTCAACTTCCACAGCCCAGCTAGCTCACCATCGCCCAGCCCCGCCTCGTCACGGTGAGCATGTCATCACGAGTCCACCTGCGGATTTGTCTGCAGTTGACGAACAACCCACACAACCAAAAATTCCCATCCCTTATTGAATTTTTGGACAGCTGCAGCCCTGACATTTTCCCTAACATCAATAGACTACTAGGGCCATCATCACCCTTCCTATTACTACATGTTGTGTTGAGAGACTCTTCTCCACTACAGGCCGTATCAAAACATCCATCAGATCTTGCATGTTGACTGCAGGTCTCAACAATTTACCCCTGTTGTCCTTTGAAAGGGAACTCAGTGACTCTTGGACTATGAAATAAACTCCATCTTCAACACCAAGCCTAGTCGTCTACGCCTTGTGCTGTAAAACATTAAACACACAATAAAGGTAAGCCTGAATACTGTTTATTTATGATTTCATGCCTGCCTTGGTAGGCCAGGCCTATATGTGTTTGATTCAAAGTGAGCTACCCACTGTTTTGTTAGGTTATGCATGAGGATATCCTGCTTTCATGCCTGGCTTGGTAGGCCAGGTTTATGTTTGCGGATTCAAGTGAGCTATTATGTATAATGATTTCATGTTTTTATGCCTGAATGCCTATACAGTAGCGTTTGCTTATTCAAAGTAAGCTATTCATTTCATACCCGCCATACAGCTCAAGATATAGGCCTAAAGTGTTTGCATTGTATTGTGTGTGGCTGTCTTCATAATGAAAACACTTTCAGGGCTTTCTATTCTTCCTTGCTTCTTTGTGCAATAGTGCAATAAGCTGTTTGTTTGCGCATGTTCCAATCCAGTGCCAAGCTGGTGTCCGGCCTTGGTCTGACCATGGTCCTGAATCTACCGGTCGTGCCTATACTGTGGATCGTTCCTTTGAGTGGGAGTGGTCGATCTGATCTGATAATATGTTGATTATTTCATGAGGTTGGACTGTTGGACTGAACACTTCATCTATTATCCGTATTTTTTGTGACAGTATAATTTTTCCCATTTTATCACTGCACTTGTCTGATGCTGTAGAATATCTCTCTTTCTCGTTCTCTTTCTCTCTCTCTGAATATTTAGGTGATAGACTTGTTGTGTATTTCATTGTTTGTTTACTGTCGGACAGTCGGCCTGTTTTGTCAGCGGTGTTGTTGTAAGCGGTTGTGTGGTTGCGCACTTGCGCTGCATACTTGGCAATAATAACGGGCTTGTTTGTCAAGGGAAATTTGTTGTGTTTTTTTGTCACATTTATCCTGTGTTATGTGTTAAATTATGCAATGTGATTGCACAATTTTCACACAAATATGTTGGCCATTGATTCAATCACAATTGCCACAGTAAAGGGAAATGTTGATAGTGTTAACTAACAAGGAAAGCTCTAGAAAGTTGAGTGAAGTTCAATCTCCTGCTTCTCTCCATGGGCTGTATTTCTTCTGTGCGTCAGTCCCAGGGAGCTGCACAGCAGTCTCAGGGCTACTGCGCGCCCGCGCACAGCTTAGAGGAAACATTGCCCACGGCCAAACCCTCCCCTAACCCGGACAGCGCTGGGCCAATTGTACGCCGCCCTATGGGGCTCCCGGTCACGGCGGCTGTGACACAGCCTGGGATCGAATGCCAGGCTGTAGTGGTGCCTCAGCACTGCGATGCGGTGCCGTAGACCGCTGCGCCACTCAGGAGGCCAAGGTCGGAATCTCCTTTGACAGGATTTCTTTCAATGCCTCGGCTGTAAACTCACTGAGTCACAAAAAAGTGTTCTGCTGCACTCACAATGATTCCAAATATCTCTAATTTCTTCTTTGTTTGTGCGTGCAGTTTATGACCATTGCAATAAGTGCTACAATGTCCACCTTTTTCACGTGTAATATATCAGGATCCCTTGATTGCCGAGAAACATTCACTGGCGCAGGCTCAATTACCATTGCATCATCAACGCCACTCGCTCCTTCCACTCTTCTCACCACCTCCAGATAGGAGACACGCTAGACAGCCCTTATTCTCACCACCTCAGTCTCTTTCACCCTAACTTGCGCATGTTCACCACCACAATTGCAGCATCTAACTTCCACTGGCATTCGATACACTTCCCGTCTGCATACACTTGACACATGACCAAATCTTTTGCATTCATGGCACTGAAGGGGTTTGTGCTCAAAGGCTCTTACAGGGTATCTCACATAGCCCAACTTTACACGACTTGGGAGAGACTCTTCATCAAAGAACCAAAGTATGGATGAAGTGAATTTCTTAATTCCATCTACCATACGGGTCAGTCGACCATTCCACCTACTTCCTCAGGTATTACATCTGCCACCCCAGAGATAACCTAGCCTCGTACGAACCATCCTGATCTCGCAAGCTTACATTCTGTTTCGCTACATGGATATCCGTGTAGCGAAACAGAATGTAAGCTCGCGAGATGAGGATGGTTCGTACGAGACCAGAGATAGCCCCCTTGATAGGTTCTCTGCTTTGAAGATCCATACACAAAACATTCTACCCATACAGTGCATTCGGAAAGTATTCAGACCCCTTGACTTTTTCCACATTTTGTTCAACAATTTTCCTCATCAATCTACACACAATACCCCATAATGACAAAGTGAAAACAGGCTTTACATTTTATTTGCATTACAAATAAAAAACTGAAATACCTTATTTACATAAGTATTCAGACCCTTTGCTATGAGACTCGAAATTGAGCTCAGGTACATTGTGTTTCCATTGATCATCCTTGATGTTTCTACAACTTGATTGGAGTCCACCTGTGGTAAATGTAATTGATTGGACATGATTTGGAAAGGCATACACCTGTCGATATAAGGTCCCACAGTTGAAAGTGCATGTCAGAGCAAAAACCAAGCCATGAGGTCGAAGGAATTGTCAGTAGAGCTCCGAGACAGGATTGTGTCGAGGCACAGATCTGGGGAAGGGTACCAAAATATTTATGCAGCATTGAAGGTCCCCAAGAACACAGTGGCCTCCATCATTCTTAAATGGAAGAAGTTTGGAACCACCAAGACTCTTCCTAGAGCTGGCCGCCTGGCCAAACTGAGCAATCAGGGGAGAAGGGCCTTGGTCAGGGAGGTGACCAAGAACCCGATGGTCACTCTGACAGAGCTCCAGAGTTCCTCTGTGGAGATGGGAGAACCTTCCAGAAGGACAACCATCTCTGCAGCACTCCACCAATCAGGCCTTCATGGTAGAGTGGCCAGACGGAAGCCACTCCTCAGGAAAAGGCACATGACAGCCCGCTTGGAGTTTGCAAAAAGGCACCTAAAGGACTCTCAGACCATGAGAAACAAGATTCTCTGATCTGATGAAGCCAAGATTGAACTCTTTGGCCTGAATGCCAAGTGTCACGTCTGGAGGAAACCTGCCACCATCTCTACGGTGAAGCATGGTGGTAGCAGCATCATGCTGTGGGGATGTTTTTCAGCGGCAGGGACTGGGAGACTAGTCAGGATCGAGGGAAAGATGAACGGAGCAAAGTACAGAGAGATCCTGGATGAAAACCTGCTCCAGAGCGCTCAGGACCTCAGACTGGGGCGAATGTTCACCTTCCAACAGGACAACGACCCGAAGGACACAGCCAAGACAACGCAGGAGTGGCTTCGGGACAAGTCTCTGAATGTCCTTGAGTGGTCCAGCCAGAGCCTGGACTTGAACCCGATCAAACATCTCTGGAGAGACTTGAAAATAGCTGTGCAGCGATGCGCCGCATCCAACCTGACAGAGCATGAGAGCATCTGCAGAGAAGAATGGGAGAAACTCCCCAAATACATTTACATTTTAGTCATTTAGCAGACGCTCTTATCCAGAGCGACTTACAGTTAGTGAGTGCATACATTATTTTTATTTTTTTCATACTGGCCCCCCGTGGGAATCAAACCCACAACCCTGGCGTTGCGAACGCCATGCTCTACCAACTGAGCTACATCCCTGCCGGCCATTCCCTCCCCTACCCTGGACGACGCTGGGCCAATTGTGCGCCGCCCCAGGCTTGTAGCGTCATACCCAAGAAGACTCGAGGCTGGAATCGCTGCCAAAGGTTCTTCAACAAAGTACTGAGTAAAGGGTCTGAATACTTAAGTAAATGTGATATTTCAGTTTTTTATTTTTTATAAATTTGCAAACATTTCTAAAAACCTGTTTTTGCTTTGTCATTTTAGGGTATTGTGTGTAGATTGATGAGGAAAAAATATATTTAATTCATTTTAGAATAAGACTGTAACGTAACAAAATGTGGAAAAAGTAAAGGGGTCTGAATACTTTCCGAAATGCACTGTATATGTTCTTGAGGCACAATGCACGCCTCTTCTGCTCCTCGGACACACACAAATTCTAAATAAGGCCACTTCTTGTGACTCTCACTTACTCCACTTCACCCAACGCATCCATGATGACGTTTATCAAAACTTCAAATGGATCTCCAAGGTTACATTGGTCCAAAACCCTCACTCAGACTAAAAACGAGTCTAGGGGTTTCCTTGTTTCCACTACAACTATACTTCTCTTGTTTCCTTTCTTTTTCGCCACTTAACCCACTCATTCTCACGCTCTGATCTCATCTTCACCCGACTTGCCAGCAGTTTCAAACAAAACACGAACACTTTGTTTGTTTCGCGGCAATCTCCTGTCTGGATTTTGCACACAACCTACTTCTTTATCCCGGTTCTTTGCGCACTGTCAACACATTTTGTGGGCACGTTCGAGGTCGTCGTTATTTCAAGCGTGTTGCTAAAATGGTCAGATCTTGACGCAATGCCTTTATTCCCGGGATAAATAAATAAGTGCACCAATGCATCCCATCCAAAAGTAAGAATGTTCTTTAACCGTGAAACCCTTACAATGTTACATGATGAAATAAGAGGTTGTCTTATGATCATTTTTGTGCATTTATAAACCATTATTCAACAAACTTAATAGGCTCACAATTTGGCAAGCACTGAATGACTATCTCACAATTTTAGCTGTTTATTAATGTTTGATTGATTGATGTTTAATAAAGTAATTCACCCATTGTCAAGCCCTCCTTAGCTAATGTTGCTTTCGATGTGCAGCTTAAAGGCTTCATAAAGCCTTCATAAGCACTACATATACATACATGTGTTACAAATAATCTATAACCGTATGTCATACTTTATAAAGGGTTCATAAATGTGGCATAACTGTGACATAACCACCAATGTCAAATGTGACATAACCCATATGTCAAATATGACAAACTTGTGCATAAGCATTGCATAAGCATTGCTTAATAAAGGCCTTATAAATCATATTAAATTGAGGCTTCACAAAGTATTTATAACCTGTCATGCATCTTGGTAGAGCATTGCAACGCCAGGATATTGGATTTGATTCCCGGGACCACCCATACGTAAAAATGTATTCACGCATGACTGTAAGTCGCTTTGGATAAAAGCTTCTGCAAAATGTTATATATTATATTTCTATAAAACATTTATAGGATGGCCCATAGTCAATATTGGACCTGACCTCAACTTCCCCCAAAATGCTGCGCTGCAGGATGACACACATTCTAAAGTGCAGTCATGTCCAGCAAAAAAAACTTTGGTAGGGCCTTTTAAAATCTGTTTTTATTTTTTGCATACTTCAGTTTTTTCCCCAAATTCCGTTTTCTTGGTTTAGTTTTTCCAGGTTTCGGATTTCCCCCATTCTTTCTGATTTACCGCCGTTTTTTCACACTTTTTTAATAGAAAAACAACAACATTTGATTTTCTGTGTTCAGAACAATGCTTAAACCACATCAGGGGATGACTTTTGAGGTCTGCAGAAAATCTACGAAACTTACATGTTTGAGTGTAGTTTCCCTTTAATTCAGTGAGCATGCCCTGGACTGTTGTTTGGTTAGCGGGTTTTCTGTAGTGCAGTAAGCGCACAAGTGATGTGATTTGGCCGCCAATGGAATGGGTGGAGTAAAAGGCCAGTAACACTCCGTATTATTCAGAGCCCCATGAAATGACACCTCATATACAGTATCTTGTTTAACTGTAGTGTTCAATCTTACTTTGTCCAAAGAGTGATAATCTGTTGTAGTATTGAGGGTGGGGTTGTGTATGGATGTGTATCCATAGATATCACCATGGGGATGGCAAGCCCTCATGGCTCACTCCATCATGGCTGACTTTGTCCCCTGGAGCGTGAGGGAAAAGCTTATCATCTGTCTTGTCGCTTCACGCCCCGCAGCAGTCTAATCTAATGCTGCAAATTTAGGATGCACACACACACATCACTTATGGAGCTACTGCCAGACAGACCATTATGGTTAGCAATGGCATACTGTCATACATCTATCATGAGAATTGATCATATACAAGTGTCCTATACATAGCCTATCCCCTTTGCCTTGATGGAAAACAACTCTTGACAAACAACCCAAACAAGATATATTTTACATAACTGCATTAGTAGTTGAGCTTTTTCAAATCACACCATATAATGGGAGAATGATTTAAACAGATGACCTTACTATAACCTATAGGACCGGCTGACACTCTGCAGTGGCTGAGGCTGGAGCAGCACCATACATTTGTCTTTAGGAGATACGCTTCTTCAGAGGTCAGAGACACTGCTGAAATTTTGGCCAGCAATCTCCAGAGCTATTTCTGGAGCTGCTGTCAATATGCTGGCAGCTTGGATCCACATAGCAGCCCTGGTGAATGAGAGCTGCTGTGAAGCTTTTGGCTCACAGGGGAAATCTGTCTCACAGGCCTGCCTGAAGTTTAACAGTTCATCCTCCAGCCTGGAACTCAGTTCTCTCTCCCGGTGAGAAGATTGCTCTCATGTTTTATTGAATTCATGCCCCTGGCTTCACTCAGCCTTGGGTATCTGATTCTGATTCCCACCCGACAGTCCTTAATGTTCCCTTTATAGGGTGTTCAGATTCACTCAAACCCTCGCCCTTCAATGACCATACCCCACCACTTTCAGGAGATAGCATGGTCTATTTCTCCCAAAGCCACAAATTAATATTCCACAACAGACATCATTCACTGGTGTGATGTTGTCAATGTGCTGACGAGAACGAGGCCATGACCTTACTTGGCATCCACATGTAAATAATACCTATAAGAAGTGAAGGTAACACTTCATTTTAAGCGGTCCTTGTTACAGTGTAACTACATATGTATTTACACTGTAACAAGTATTGTAATAATTCATAGTTACACTGTACTAACAACATGTAACTGGTGGTAATTGCAGTCTGTAATTACAGCGATGTAACAAGGAATGCTTGTTACCATGCTTGTTACAAATGTTCAAGTTTTCCGATAGCATCTGAACGAACCATTTTTCAGCCTGCACAAACCACATTATAAGTGTTAGCCAACTGAAAACAAAGCACCTCATTGACAGAACTCTGCTATAAAGGGCTCTTAAGTCTGATGCCCAGGCCCAGCGTTCGTTTGAAATGCATAGAAGCTATGGCAAAAACGAGAGGTTTACATAAAAAAAATCGATTAAATTGTTGACCTAATTGGTCCCAAATGACGTTCAGTTATAAAGGCTTCATAAAGCCTTCAAAATGCCTTCATAAGCACTACATAAATGTGTTACAAAGCATCTATAACCGTATGTCATGCTTTATAAAGGGTTCATAAATGTGGCATAACTGTGTTTCATAATCAACTATGTCAAATGTGACATAACCCACTATGTCGAATATGATATAAAATGTAATTTATAAAGGGTGACGTTGTGCTGAAGGATGGCATACGCTCTAAAGTGATGTCATGTTGATCACATTACACCTAATTTAGTTCCCAGACACTTCCTCCCAAATGTGCGGAAGGTCTGGTGGACCAACGCCTCAAACTTGGCCTTCATTAGTTAGGGTTAGGTTTAAAATAACATTTTAAAGAAGATACATTGTGGAAATGGGCAGGGTTTAGCCATAATTATGACTTTTTGACTGTGTTAAGTATTGACAATGACAAATACTTTACTCAGTAAGGTCACTTTTTATAGAATTCTATGGTCTATAGAATTCTATGGTCACTCCCACTAAGGCCAACTTTAAATGGTTGATATCCCAGTCTTATATGTGCTGTGTGCGCAATAGCCTGGGGACGACGTTACACGTTACACCAAGAAGCACTTATCTTGATGAAAGCACCAAACCTAAAGAAATTGAAAGTGTCTTTCTTTTGAAACCAAGTTATATGTTCCTCAGTACACAAACACGCACACAACAAAAATGAGCCATACCACGCTGTGCTGGGCCCAGTCAGGTCTTTGACACATTCACCCACTCCCCCGCTGAAAGATCAGCCACAAAATGTTGGCACCATTGTAACAGGTTGTAATCAAGCCCTGGTCTCCAGCGTGGGAACCGAAGAGGAATACCTGATTGGACTACTCCAAATCATCTTGGTTCTGACACACACACACACAAACGCAAGCTTTGCAGGTCCATCAACTTATTTAAATACCTCTCACACCCTACAGTACCTGTTGATCATGAGAGAACCTTCATAAATCAGCAGAATGTTAATGACCTATTTATTGTAGTGTCCTGTAATACTTAGTTTGAAGTGAGACACCTTCGGTCATTCATAACACATCCATAAAGACGCTGTATGGCATGATGCTGTACTTAATTTAAAGTCAGACCCCTTTGGTCATTTATAACACATACATAAATGCCTTGTATCATATGACACTGTACTTACTATAAGGTCAGACACCTTTGGCCATTCATAACACATACATAAAGGCTTATTGATGTAAACACAACTGTATTAACGCTTAGGGAATTATCACTAACAGCTAAAACAAATAAACATTAAAGACATGTTTAAACCATACATTTCCTTTTATTTGTACATTTTTTAAACAATACAAATACATGAAGTTTCAAAAAGTCCATCAATGCCATTACATTGAACATTACACAGGGATGTGAATAGTGTAGCTTGCCCCTTGCCTCTCTTCCTGCTGGAGGTACTGCATGTTGGTTCCAACCTTAAAAGTAACAACAAAGAAAGTTGGCGGGTCTATTAGGAAATTCCTTTGTTACACCATCGGGATAAGGTAGGGTGACCATACGTCCTCTTTTTCCCGGACATGTCCTCTTTTTGGACCTAAAAAAATGCGTCCGGACGGGATTTCTAAATCGCCCAAAATGTCCGGGATTCGGCTTTTGCTTTCTACAGTCGCCATTCATTGTGTGCGTTTTTGGGGTTTTGCATTGCTTTGACCTTTCTCTTTAGGTCCCGCCTTCTCACACACCACCATTGGTCGGTCATGTAGGCCTACGCAAACTTTGGTCAAACTGCATCTCAATCATTACCCTCACCATGGCAACAGCCAAGAGACAGAGCAGCAGCTTGCTTGTCAACAGTGGCACATGGCTCCAGAACAGCGTAAAAATGCCCAAATGCAAATGTAAAATCACAGACGATTTACAGAGAAAATTCCAGTGTTTTCGTCTTGGTCGGGATCCGTGTGAAGCAGAATGCATGACCTGCAAAGCTGGCACGTACGTGTCAGTGTCAAATAAAGGTGCTAGCGACCTAGAAGCCCACATAAGCTCCGCAAAACACAAAATTGCAGCTAAAGGAGAGAGTTCGTCAGGTAAATTAACTGACTATTTTGTGAGAGCAGGTAAAACAGAAGATGCTGTTACTGCTGCAGAGGGAGTTTTTGCATTCCACACCACGAAGCATCACAATAGCTACAGATCAATGGACTGCACATCTGCCTTGTTAAAAAAGGCTTTCCCTGATTCCGAGACTGCGCAAAGATTTTCAAGCGCTCGTACTAAGACCGAAGCAATTGTTAACGCTGTGATAGCACCACATTCTGTCGACATAGCTCTGAAAGCACTAGAAGACATACCTTACTGTGGTGTTTCTACTGATGGGAGCTATCACGGTGCTGTGAAAATATTTCCTCTGCTTATTCAGTATTTTGATTGGAAGAATGGTGGCGTGCAAAGTAAATTAGTCGAAGTTAAAAACACTCCAAATGAGACAGCTGATAAGATCGCGCAATACATCAAAGAAACACAGGAAAATAATGGGATTTTTTCCAAATGTATTGCATTTACAGGTGACAACTGCAATACAATGTTCGGGGGAATCCGGCGTGATGAAGAAGGAAAGAATGTTTTCCCAAACTTAAAGAAGTCATTGCAGAACAAGTCTTTAATCGGTGTGGGCTGCCCAGCACACGTCTTGAACAATTGTGTTCATTATGGGGCAGACACACTAGATGTCGATATTGAGATCATCATCTTCAAAATATGTCAATACTTTCACATCTACACTGTGCGCACAGAGAATCTGAAGGAGTACCGTGAATTTGTTGATGTTGAATACAGAAGTCTCCTTTCTCACAGCAAGACGCGATGGCTGTCATTATTCCCAGGTATTGAGAGGCTGCTACAAATGTTTCCAGCCTTGAAAGCATTATTTTTGTCACAGGAAAAAACCCACCTTGATCAATACGTTTTTTGAAGATGAGTTCAGTGAAATGTACCTCTGGCACATGCACTCACTCGTGTGTGTTTCATTCACACATTCAGGAGATGGAAAGGGAGAGCAATTCAATTGTGGAAGTGAAGAACCTTTTGAACAAAGTCCACACCATGCTTCTTGAACGCAATACCAATAACTTAATGTCCCTTAAAGTTAAGGGACTATTGGCACAAAAGCACAAGGATGGACTTGGTAAGAATTGTGACCATTTCAGTGCTCAAGTACAGGGTCTGTACAGTTCATGCCTGGAGTATCTGGAGAAATGGATGGCACCCATGGAGGAGTTCTCCTCTTTCATGTGGATGGATCTGAGTGTGACACCTGACTGGAATGACATAGAAGCCTGTATCAAACACCTGGGAGAAAAGGGGGTGCCAATTGATGATGCAAAGTGCTTTGATCAGGTCACCAACCTGAAGAAATTCACAGAAAGGTGTAACAGTGATGGAGAGTTCAGTAATCTGCAAGCACACAAGAAGTGGACCAAATGTTTTGAAAGGTCCAAAAGCATAGATTTTCATTCAGAGCTACTGAAGATTGCACAGTTTTTCTTTGCTATTCCTTCTCACAATGCAAATGTAGAGAGAGTTTTTTCACTGATGCAAAGCCAGTGGAGAAAGGAAAGGAATCACTTGTCTGTTGAGTCACTGAAGGGGCTTCTGTGTACACAATACAACTTTAAAAACATGTCTTGCAAAGACTTTCATGCCTACTTGATTGGTAATCAAGGACTGCTGGGAAAGATTCGATCTTCGGGAAAGTATACCAGAGAGCATCAGGAGGACTGACATTATTTTTGACTGAAATAGTGGATTTTTTTATGACAACTGTTTTTTAAAATTGTATTTTAACCTATGGCCATGAAAAGAAACAGTGTCATGTAAAAGGTGTTAAAAGCTAAACTATATATATTTGTTTGTTTGTTATTATTCTATTGTTGAGGGCCAACAGTTGAATGGAAAGGATGTATTACTTTATGTATTAAAGTTCAATAACATAGTTGCATGGTTGTGAACGCATTTGTATTTAGCACCCACTGCGGGTGTCCATCTGGCTCCCGCTCCCACTGTCCTCTTTTTTGAAAACCAAAATATGGTCACCCTAGATAAGGGCATTTTTGTGCTGCGCCAGGAACTCTAAATGGAAACTCCATTCAATTTGTATTTGTATTATTATATTCCTCTTTCATTTTAGAAATCTCATGAAGTGACTATGAGACGTGGCTGTATCTAGGGGGATTTGTATTTAGCTGAGCCTGCTAGCTAGCTACATTTAGTCTAGCTAGCAATTGCTGTGAAGTCACCGAAATTATTTGAAATACTGATTAGGTAGCTACAGTATGTAATCTAACTCAACACTTTAACTACTACAAACTCATTTAAATTATAATAAATAAAGGTTAACTTGTATTTCGCTGTCCAGTGGCAGCACAAGTGGGCATTTGATTTGTGAACTCATCACATGATCAGTATCTCGTCAGCAACACTATAAAAGTACTTTCGGGTCGCAGAAATTTGTCAATAACCATTCTTGAGAAATTAAAAATAATTGTCTAAACATTGACAATTGTTCATTTTTGTTCACATTTAAATGACATATGCATTACATTTGGGTTTTAAAACATGTTCCAAGATCAAATAAATGCCCCAATGCGGATCACTGTATATGGAATACATATTAGCTTAGAGCAAGAACTATTCTGGGTGCTGCAGTAAAAGTATTCTAGGGAATACTCAGTAGGGTCTATAGAATGTACCGTATGTAAGAGCATACTTTAATTATCCTGGTTCCTATACTGCTGTGTAGATATGTGTTTGTCATCTACAGTGATTACTTGTCATTGTCAGCAAAACAAACTGGATGGAGACATTGCAGTTTTTCATTTGAAATAAACTGGACTCAGAGTTACAGTAGTTGTGTATGTGTTTCATGAAAGCTTTCATGAAACAGTGCTACTTATAGACTGTACTGTAGTGTGTAGGCTAGTCTGTACAAATCAAACTTGTTCATTCCAGGACTATCTCGTGGACTCATCCTCTCGCTAGGAGTAGCTACTGTACTCTGTAGGACTGGAGGGTCTCTAATCCTAAACCCAGTTTGCCCACAGCAGTTAGACAGGAAACAACCTACCAGAAGGAATTACCTGGCAAGCAACTACCAGGTCCAAGGGATTACCAGACAGGGACATTCAACACACAAATTGTGCAAAGGGTGGATGTCAGGGCGTGATTTTTTTCCCTCATGCATGCTCACCACAGTATGACATGCTAGCCAGGCAGCTAGTCATCCATGTTATTAATTTTTTTTTTTTTCTCAGGACGGATGTGTTTGCAGGGCACATGAGGAGTTCTAGGTCATTTAATATGACAATCATGCAATGAGCTAATGGACAGACATTGGCAATGATGTGAGCACCAAAGCATTAAATATATAGGTGTGTTCACACAAATAATGATGGCCCTCAATTTTTACATGCACAGAAATATAATTGTATTGAATGAATGAGTAGACCTGCAATAGTTCAGTAAAAACTGCCATCTAGTGGTAAATAAATACATTGGCCTGCCTGTTGTCCTGCAGATGTGCAGTTGTACATGTTCCACACAGATCCTTGCGTCAATGATGATTTAAAAAGCAGTTAAGTCAGAACTAACAGAATCAAGGCTAGTTCTACTTCTAATAGGATTTTGCAATCAATAACTGCTCGCAGTGTGTGTGCATGTGTGTTTGATCTTTGTCAGCATGTGTTTGCTGATGCCTATACTGTCTGCACTCTGGCGCTATAACTCCACAGGTAGGTATATATAAGACTTTGTTCTAGAGGCCTTACCAGTATTCTTCTGTCGTGCATGGACCTTGTTCTGTAGCTGTGATGTATATACACAAACAGAGATTAGTGGAGCAGGGAGGGGCAGTGGCGCACTGGTCATCACTGTACGCAAGTGCAATGGATGTCCAGGGAACAGAGATGCCCCTGAGCTGAGCCACACACTGTGTCTTCCATCCGTCAGCGAGGCAGCCACCCAGGTGAACCAGCCAGGCAGGACAGAAGATGAGCAGGCTTGAGATTTAGAGCCACCCTCTCTTGTCCTCCCTTCATCTCCTTTCAGACCATCACTCAGGCTCTCTGGGGTTAACAGTCATGGGCACAGACTTTAAGAACCTGTGAAAAGAAGAACAATGAATGATGAGAACAGGCCATGCAGCAGCCCATCTATGGTCAGCATAGAGCTAGATCCAACAACACAGTGTGGCACAAAACAGTACAGGGCAAACCCCCGTGATAATCCAAGACCATGTGACCTTCGCAGTATTCTCATTAGTGCCTCAGATGTTTTTACATATTGTTGTTCTTTTCCTCTTTTGCCAGTATCATCACTAGGCCTATTTACTGTGTGCAAGTCTATTCATGTGTTGAGGAAATGTTTGGTCAAATGAATGGCATGTTTCAGTTTCATATTCAAATGCAGTAATTCACCCGTTTGCAATACTCCAAGTGGATGCTACACTTACAAGACATAAGTTTTGTTTATTTCCATATAGCCATGTTTCTTTTGTTTGTAATATTGCGCCTCTCTGCTCCATGTCAGTGTCATGTCCGTGCGCTATGAGAGCGTGCGAGGGTGCGCAGCTCCATTAGTATGTTTTGTCGCCTATTTTATTGAATATTTTTGTAGATCTGTTACTTTTTTTATTATTATTAGGTATTATTATTAAATATCCATCGTCTTTCATCTTTCACATGTACCACTATTTCACTGTGAATAAACTGGACACTATTTCGCACCTGATCCTGTTGACACCTCCTACTAACTGCCCTAAAGGCTGCTCCAACATCAGGTCCCTACGACATGCTCTCATCCAACCCTTCCATCAACCATCATTATCAAGGTGATATTGGTAAGGCAAGCTAGAACCTGCTTTATAAACAATTGTACCCTCACGCTGCAGAATATCGTTTAAATCTCATTGAAACAAAACCAAATGTGGCAGACAACATGTAGGCCTATTTTCATTTTGATGGACAATATGCTCATCTGAGTAAATGCAACAGCCAGTTATGAAGAGTCGGGCAAGTTCATGGAGCAGTGAACTGTACTGACATTTTCTCTCTGGCCGGTGTATTCTCACACAACTCTGAGCACAGCTCATGACAGAGAGAGAGGGAGAGCGACAGAGAGAGGGAGATAGAGGGTGGTTGGGGTGCGGGTGCAGGACAGGTACATACACTACCAGTCAAAAGTTTGGACACACCTACTCATTCAAGGGTTTTTCTTTATTTTTACTATTTTCTACATTGTAGAATAATAGTGAAAACATCAAAACTATTAAGTAACACATATGGAATCATATAGTAACGATAAAAGTGTTAAACAAATCAAAATATATTTTATATTTGAGATTCTTCAATTAGCCACCCTTTGCCTTGATGACCACTTTATACACTATTGGCATTCTCTCAACCAGCTTCATGAGGTAGTCACCTGGAATGCATTTCAATTAACAGGTGTGCCTTCTTAAAAGTTAATTTGTGGAATTTCTTTCCTTCTTAATGCGTTTGAGCCAATCAGTTGTGTTGTGACAAGGTAGGGGGGTATACAGAAGATTTGGTATTTGGTAAAAGACCAAGTCCATATTATGGCAAGAACAGCTCAAATAAGCAAAGAGAAATGACAGTCCATCATTACTTTAAGACATGAAGGTCAGTCAATACAGAACATTTCAAGAACTTTGAAAGTTTCTTCAAGTGCAGTTGCAAAAACCATCAAGCACTATGATGAAACTGGCTCTCATGAGGACCGCCACAGGAATGGAAAACCAAGAGTTACCTCTGCTGCAGAGGATACGTTCATTAGAGTTACCAGCCTCAGAAATTGCAGCCCAAATAAATGCTTCACAGAGTTCAAATCACAGACACATCTCAACATCAACTGTTCAGAGGGGACTGTGTGAATCAGGCCTTCATAGTGGAATTGCTGCAAAGAAACCACTACTAAAGGACACCAATAATAAGAAGAGACCTGCTTGGGCCAAGAAACACGAGCAATGGACATTAGACAGGTGGAAATGTGTCCTTTGTTCTGGAGTCCAAATTGTAGATTTTTGGTTCCAACCGCCGTGTCTTTGTGAGACGCGGTGTGGGTGAACGGATGATCTCCACATGTGTAGTTCCCACCGTAAAGCATGGAGGAGGAGGTGTTATGGTGTGGGTTGCTTTGCTGGTGACACTGTCAAGGATTTATTTAGAATTCAAGGCACACTTAACCAGCATGGCTACCACAGCATTATGCAGCGACAAGCCATCCCATCTGGTTTGGGCTTAGTGGGACTATCACTTCTTTTTCAACAGGACAATTACCCAACAGACCTCCAGGCTGTGTAAGGGCTATTTTACCGAAAAGGAGAGTGATAGAGTGCTGCATCAGATGACCTGGCCTCCACAATCCCCCGACCTCAACCCAATTGGGATGGTTTGGGATGAGTCGGACCGCAGAGTGAAGGAAAAGCAGCCAACAAGTGCTCAGCATATGTGGGAACTCCTTCAAGACTGTTGGAAAAGCATTCAAGGTGAAGCTGGTTGAGAGAATGCCAAGAGTGTGCAAAACTGTCATCTAGGCAAAGGGTGGCTATTTGAAGAATCTCAAATAGAAAACATATAAACTATGTTTAACACTTTTTTGGTTACTACATGATTCCAAATGTGTTATTTCATAGTTTTGATGTCTTCACTATTATCCTACAAAGTAGAAAATAGTACAAATAAAGAAAAACCCTTGAATGAGTAGATGTCCAAACTTTTGACTGGTACTGTATGTCTGATGTGATTTATTTCCACAGTAGTTTGGATGTGGACGTTGTATGGGCAGGTCAATTTGGTTTGAGGAGGCGCTTTTCTGATTTATAAGAGCTGGGGCACTACGTGTTCTCCACGCTCCACTCCCTCTCCATCACTGCTCCTGGAATAGCCAATTAATCCGCAGCACACAGGGAGGCACTGAGGGGAGAGCAGCCTGAGTTTGCTGCTGCAGAGCCAGGCCAGCCAGCCATGGACCGGGCCACTGCTGCTCAATGAGCCCAGGAGAGGCCTCTATTTCTCTCTCTGCCAGAAGATTGGCTGTTGGAGCGAGACTGTGTGTGAGCGGTCATGTAAGGAAGGATCCTCTTTTGTTTTAAACAAGTACAAGAAAAGTAATACATCATGGTCAATTTTATCCTGCAGTCCAGTAGGCTACTGGCTTCTCTCCTGACTGTACCTTTTGTCCTTATCTTACCCATAGAGGCAGCTCCCTGGCTGTAAGCCATAACCCTAACCATAGCTTCATGTCCACACCCCGGCTCAACCCTAACCCTAGCCATAGCCATAACCCAAACCTTAGCTTCATGCTCACATCTTTTGTATAATCATGATGATGTGGCAAGTGACACTTTGCTTCTTGAAAGTCTAATATCTTGAACATTTCACTGCTGAAATGCAAAACATTTTGGGACTGTATTAACAGTGGACTAATGAAAAAATACCAAAATAGTTTTTGAGTGAAATGTTGCTTTAATGTCTACACCCCGACTAGACCCTAACCGTTACCCTAGCCTTAACCTTATCCCTAACCATAATATAACACACAGGTGTATATATACATCTAGCACCACATCCAGGGCTAAACCCTTACCCATTGCACTCGCACGTGCATACCTGAGTAAGCACAGAGAGCTTGCAGTCATTTTTAGCCACCAGCCTATTATAATAACCAAATATTATCAATTAAGTTTAGGTGAAAATGCCATTTCAGATGGTATTCAAATAAGCTATAATTATATTTAAAATACATATATTTGGAATGCAGTAATAAAGAATATTCAGTAGTAAGTGGTTTTATATTAGAATGTAGTATTTCACACAGAGCTCTTCATAGGTTGTGTAATACATTCTTAACACCACCAGATGGCAATAAGATCCAATGAACAGTGGAAGAAAAATAAAAGAGGGGCTGCATCCTGTAACACTTATCTGAAGATAAGTTTGAGACAGGTGTGGGTTCTTAGCATCAAATAAATGTTTGATATCTGGGGAAAATGTATTCTGGCTTAATGATTTAACTTTTTTGAAAATTACAAATTACATCTTTGATTAGGATCACAATGGGGAGAGGAACATAAAAATAAAATAAAAAAACAACATTGACAGATATCCATCATGAACCATATTTCACAGTCACAGTCACACACAAACACAGTCTTTGATGCCTCCTGGTATTGGACAGCCTTGGTCTAGTTTAAAGCCCTGTTCTCGGTGGTGGAAGGGTTGCACTTTTGAATCTCTCTTCATTATTAATCCAAAAAATAAAACAGTCATGCTACCTGCTGTCTGCTTCAAAACACCACACTCAGAGCTCCTTCCCATGCTCACACTGTGCTCAGCCCAGCTCTATCAGATCAAGCCAAGCTAGTCCTCACCTTGGGCCCTCAGAACTCCTGGGTTTGATGTGGTCAAAGTGCTGCCTGTTTAGAAATCCCCCAACCAGCCCAGCCCACCTCCCAGCAGACCCCCAAAAGGCCTCCCCATGCAAGGCCTCCGGTTCACCTCCCACCTCCCAGCTCACCTCAACCTTTTATCCCTTTATCCAGGCTCAGCATCAGGGTCAAGATTAGGATGAGTCCTATCTGGATTCAAACACCTCATCTCAAATCTCCCTCCTCAAGTCCTCCAAAAATGTATCATCTTGTTTTGAGCCTAGACATTTTCACTCATGTCATGACTGATTCATCACATTGGACCTCTATCAGATGGTCACGTCCTTACGAACCACCACATTATGCTTTAATAGGAGGTTCTTATAAGGTTTTCTGCTTTCATGTGTCAATCTTTGCCAAAATGATCTATAGGAAGGGCTGCAACATAACATAGATATTCAATAATTAATTTGAATCAAGAAGTGATTGTACGACTTGCTGCAGGAACCAGTAGATAAATGCATGCTGGCAACGTGCCATATACATAACTCAGTCACTGTTACTAGCTGGGTAGTTTCCCATGCTTCCCAGAACCATTACATAACACTGGTCTAGCAGAGAGCAGTATGATATTTATAGATGTCACTAGCTGGCATCAGACTTACCAACTTTCATGTTCATTTCATGTTCATTCATTCACCTAAGTATTTAGCTATGATGATAATCTGGAGTTCTTATTTAAGATGTGTAGTTTCTCAGGTGTATCAGATGGAATTGGACCATTCTTATTTACTTTTCCTGGCTACATTCTGCTTTGTTCTCATGCACTGTGGATGAAAGGGAAATAATGTTTTATAGTTGGTCCTCCAGGGGGAGTGAGAGAGCCAATTTCTTCATAGAACACGCAGGGTCTCAGTCTTTCCCCTTTAACAGAACAGTGCACTCCATAGAGGGTGTGTAAAGAGGGAATCCATCCTCAGAGCAGTACCTGACCTCCCATTCCCCTCTGTTGCACACACCTTGTCAGCAGGTAGGGCCTTATCTAGTGCCGGTTGAATTGAGGCATTGAGCACACACTTGACCTTGTCATTATCCTGTACCTGGTTTTGTTTCTTCACTCTTTTCTACCCTTTGTGTTTCCTGTCATGCACTATTTGAACAAAGATCAGCACACTCTCTTGTTCTCTCTCTCTCTCTCTCTCTCTCTCTCTCTCTCTCTCTCTCTCTCTCTCTCTCTCTCTCTCTCTCTCGCTCTCTCTCACACACCCGCACACACACACACTTTCTCTCCCTTTCTCTCTCACAACAGAACTTGTTCTCTTTGTCCATGAAAGAAGCCTTGTAAATGTTATACAGGAAAGGCCCTTGACTTAACCATGACCCTCCTAGCACTGTTTAAACTGTACAAGTCAAGAAGTGTTTCAATCAAATGTTTATTCCTTTGTCAGACAAGTCTGTCGAGAGGTAGACACACTTTTAAACTTTTTTCCTTCAGGAGTTTTTCCTGATGAGAAGAAAAATACTAGACACAAACTGCAACCTGACTATTCTTATTGTTATTACATAAATTACTTGAAAATCCGATCTGGTTGGATTTTAAAGTCATTTATGTAATAACAATAAGAAGAGTAAGATTTGCAGCATATGCTACCAATAAAGTATATGTCCATCAAAATGTTATTCTCACACAACTCTAGGAGGGACGGTGTTGCCCTTTGATTTGAATGCTAAGAGCATAATTTATGTAAGATGTTTGAATTGGCTTTTTGAGAGAGACTAGATTAAAGGAAGTTCCATGTTTGAGGTCTAAATAGTGCATGCAAAGCAGTGTTTTTTTCAAACTCTCCTGGGGCTGCGATTGGGTTGACAAACGGGGCGGCTGCAAGCGGTGATTAGTTCACGCCATTTACTAAGTGATCCAAAAAGTTTGCCAATCAAGACCATCCATGAGTTTAAAAAAAATGTAAATATGAAAGGCCTCATCACCATAGTCACTTGAAAAGTGGCAGCCCCCATATCGGGCCACACTGTCTCCCTGCGCCCGGCCCTCTGCAGATCAAAACCCTCCTGACAAAAGGAGCTCTAGGTGGTGTAATGAGATGCACTGCTCCTTTCAACTGTGTATAGAGTGAGAGGCTCTCTGTCTCTTTACTCGACACTGAGCCTCAGCTCAGCTCTGGGCCTGGAGCTGCCTGGACAGTGGAACAAGAGTGTTGTATCAACCCTCTGCTCCATGGACAACATCCATTCTCTGCATCACTAACTAGCAGTACCAGCTCCCCTGTCTAAGATAGACCCCTCTCAGACAGGGGAACATGGGAGTAGCCTGTTGCGTATTTTAGGAGGTGATGAGGGCTCCTATCAGAGGATTAGTAAACATATAGCCAGTTATAATTGTAATGGCTTAGCAGATAATAAGAAAATAATAAGAATATTTACCTGGCTCAAAGAGAAGGAATATAATATATATTGTTTACAGGAAACTCATTCAACAATGTTAGATGAAGTTGGGTGGAAAAAGGACTAGGGGGAGGCGAAATATACTTCTCCCATGGGCAAAGAAACTCAAAAGGGGTGATGATATTAATTAACAGTAATTTTGATCCGAATGTGCAAATTGTCCAAACAGATCCGCAAGGTAGATGGATGATTTTAAATATGTTATTGGACCATAAACAGATATGGATCATTAACCTTTACGGACCAAATAATGATGATCCACGCTTCTTTGAAAATATATATAATAAATGATCAACCCTGCAAGCAATACAAGACTCTATTATTATGGTGGGAGATTATGATACTGTTTTATATACCTCAATGGACCGTAAAGGAAATCGCACTACAAACTATCACCCTCATGCTCTTAAGGAAATCATGAATGTCATGGATATATTGGAACTAGTGGATATATGGAGGCTTAAATATCCTGACCTAGTGAGATATACATGGCGGAGGCTCAGTCAAGCTAGTCGTCTTGACTTCTTTCTTATGTCATTCTCGTTGGCACCAAAAGTTTAAAAAGTGTTGATAGGGGACAGAATGCGGTCGGACCATCAGATAATTGGCATATACATTACTCTTACTGAATTTCCACATGGGCGAGGATATTGGAAATGTAATCAAAGCCTATTGGATGATAACTTGTTTTTAACTAGGACCGAGGAATTTATAACTGAATTTTTCTGACATAACATAGGTACAGCAAATCCCCTTATTGTATGCGACACTTTTAAATGTGCCTTTAGTACTCATCTCTAAATCAAAAGCAATTTAGGTCAAGAGTCCATACTAACAAAGGAAATAGAAGGTCTAACAGAACAGATAGATAGCAATAAAAACTGTAACATAGAGGATCAGAATGAATTAGAGGAAAAACTAAAATAAATTGAAAAACTTATTCAAGAAAGATCAAGTGAAATATATTATACAAATAAAGCAAACTGGATGGAATATGGGGGAAAAAAGCACCAAATTATTATTTTTTATCTTCAACATAGAAATGCTACCAAAAATAATTTACTGAAACTGGTTACAAATGACGGAGTCACCCATGATTCACCAAATTATATTTTGAAAGAGGAAGCAAATTATTTTAAGCATATGTTTTCGTTTCAGTCTCTTCCATCTCCTCTAACCGAAGCTAATTGTATGGATTTTTTTCTATTAATAATGTAAAATTAACAGCCGTACAGAAAGACTCATGTGAAGGTGAAATGACAGAGGAGGAACTTCTTGATGCAATTAAAGCCTTTAAGTCCAGGAAAACTCCAGGGTTGGATGGCATACCAGTTGAAGTATACCAAACCTTTTTTGAAATACTCAGAGGACCGTTATTAGCATGTTTTAACCACTCCTATGTAAATGGTAGATTATCAGACACTCAACAAGAAGGTCTGATTTCATTATTACTGAAACAGGATACAAGTGGGAAATATAAAGATCCAGTTCATTAAAGAAATTGGAGGCCCCTTACACTTCAGTGTTGTGACACAATTTTTTATAGCAAAATGTATACCGCATACATAATGAACATTGCCGGACATTATTCATTCTAAACAGACAGGTTTTTTACATGGATGATACATTGGAGATAATATAAGGCAAGTACTGGAAACAATGGAACACTATGAAAATGTCAGGCCTGCTATTCATAGCTGACTTTAAAAAGGCTTTTGATAAAGTACGACTGGAGTATATATATAAATGCCTGGAACATTTCAATTTTGGAGAATCTCTTATAAAATGGGTTAAAATCATGTATAGTAACCCTAGGTGTAAAATAATAAATAATGGCTACATCTCAGAATGTTTTAAACTGTCAAGAGGAGTAAAACAAGGTTGTCCACTATCGGCATTTCTATTTACTATGGCCATTAAATAATAATAATATGCCATTTAGCAGACGCTTTTATCCAAAGCGACTTACAGTCATGCGTGCATACATTTTTGTGTATGGGTGGTCCCGGGGATCGAACCCACTACCTTGGCTTTACAAGCGCCGTGCTCTACCAGCTGAGCTACAGCTATTAGCTATTCAAATCAGATCCAAAAATAGTATCAAGGGATTAGAAATCCAGGGCTTAAAAACAAAGGTGTCATTGTACGCTGGTGATTCATGTTTTCTTTTCAATCCACAACTTGGATCCCTCCACAGCCTCATAGAGGATCTAGATAATTGTTGTAACCTCTCTGGATTACAACCAAATTATGATAAGTGTACTATATTGCGTATTGGATCACAAAAAAAATGCAACTTTTACATTACCGTGTAGTTTACCAATTAAATGGTCTGATGGTGATGTGGATATACTCGGTATAGATATCCCGAAAGAAAGAAATGATCTCACTCCAATAGATTTTAATAGAAAGTTGGCAAAAATTGATAAGATCTTGCTACCATGGAAAGGTAAATACCTGTAAATTTGTGGAAAAATCACCCTGATGAACTCTTTAGTAATATCCCAGTTTACCTATTTGCTTATGGTCTTGCCTACACCTAGCGAACAGTTTTTAAAATTATATGAGAAAAAAATACATACATTTTTTTGGAACGGCGAGCCAGACAGAATTAAACAGGCCTATTTATATAATGAATATGAATTCAGAGGGCAGAAAATATTAAATATTAAAGCATTAGACCTTTCACTAAAGGCTTCAGTCATACAAAAGTTATACTTAAATCCGAACTGGTACTCTAGCAAATTAGTAAGAATGTCTCACCCTATGTTCAAGAATGGCCTTTTTCCCTTTATTTAGATTACAACCTCTCACTTTCAGTTATTTGAAAAGGAAATACTCTCCCAAATATAGCTATTTTTAAAACAAGTCATAGAAAGTTGGTTGCAATTTCAATTTAATCCACCAGAAAGGACATAACAAATAGTGCAACAAATATTGTGGTTAAACTCAAATATACTAATTGAAAAGAAAACTTTATTTAAAACAATAAATGTTTAAAAAGGTATAATCATTGTAAATGATATCATAGGTAGGACTGGTGGAGTTATGCAGCTAACAAAAAAAAATGTATAGAAATGTCTGCTCTACCCAAAATTACAACCAACTAATTGCAGCATTACCGCAAAAATGGAAGAGGAAAGTGGAAGGGGGAAAAGTAAGGAACTTGTCTGTCGGCCCTGCATTAAAGACCATAATTGGTTAAAGAAAATTGTGATAAATAAAAAAGTACACCAGTGCCATATAGATTGCAAAATAGATGGGAAGAGATTTTTGTCGTACCGATTCCATGGCACATGGTTTATGAACTGATACGCAAAACGACGCCGGATTCAAAATGTAGAATTTGGGGGCGGATTTCATGTAATGGACATACACAAAATAGTCAAAATTGGTGAAGTGGAATGACAAAAATGACATGTTTAAAAAAATTATAGAAAAAAAATAACGGAAAAGTGGTGCATGCATATGTATTCACCCCCTTTTCTATGAAGCCCCTAAATAAGATCTGGAGCAACCAATTACCTTCAGAAGTCATGTAATTAGTTAAATAAAGTCCACCTGTTCACAATCGAAGTGTCACATGATCTGTCACATGATCTCAATATATATACACTTGTTCTGAAAGGCCCCAGAGTCTGCAACAGCACCAAGCAAGGGGCACCACCAAGCAAGCAGCACCATGAAGACCAAGGAGCTCTCCAAACAGGTCAGGGACAAAGTTGTGGAGAAGTACAGATCAGGGTTGGGTTATAAAAAAATATCCTAAACTTTTAACATCCCACGGAGCACTATTAAATCCATTATAAAAAAATGGAAATAATATGGCACCACAACATACCTACCAAGAGAGGGCCACCCACCAAAACTCACGGACCAGGCAAGGAGGGCATTAATCAGAGGCAACAAAGACACCAAAGATAACCCTGAAGGAACTGCAAAGCTCCACAGAGGAGATTGGAGTATCTGTCCATAGGACCACTTTAAGCCATACACTCCACAGAGCTGGGCTTTACGGAAGAGTGGCCAGGAAAAAGCCATTGCTTAAATAAAAAAATAAGCAAACACGTTTGGTGTTCGCCAAAAGGCATGTGGGAGACTAAAATTGAGCTCTTTGGCCATCAAGGAAAACACTATGTCTGGCGCAAACCTAACACCTCTCATCACCCCCCGAGAACACCATCCCCACAGTGAAGCATGGTGGTGGCAGCATCATGCTGTGGCAATGTTTTTCATCTGCAGAGACTGGGAAACTTGTCAGAATTTAAGGAATGATGGATGGCGCTAAATACAGGGAAATTCTTGAGGGAAACCTGTTTCAGTCTTCCAGAGATTTGAGACTGGGACAGAGGTTCACCTTCAGCAGGACAATGAACTTAAGCATACTGCTAAAGCAACACTTGAGTGATTTAAGGGGAAACATTTGAATGTATTTGAATGGCCTAGTCAAAGCCCAGACCTCAAGCCAATTGAGAATCTGTGGTATGACTTAAAGATTACTGTACACCAGCGGAACCCATCCAACTTGAAGGACCTGGAGCAGTTTTGCCTTGAAGAATGGGCAAAGATCCCAGTGGCTAGATGTGCCAAGCTTATAGAGACATACCCCAAGAGGCTTGCAGCTGTAATTGCTGCAAAAGGTGGCTCTACAAAGTATTGACTTTGGGGGGGTGAATAGTTATGCACGCTCAAGTTTTCAGTTTTTTTGTCTTATTTCTTGTTTGTTTGACAATAAAACATATTTTGCATCTATAAAGTGGTAGGCATGTTGTGTAAAACAACCCCCCAAATAATGTGTAATTCCAGGTTGTAACAAAATAGGAAAAATGCCAAGGGGGGTGAATACTTTCGCAAGCCACTGTATATATGTATTTATATGTGTATGTATACAGTACCAGTCAAATGTTTGGACCCACATACTCATTCAAGGGTTTTTCTTTATTTTTACTATTTTCTCCATTGTAGAATAATAGTGAAGACATTAAAACTGTGGAATCATGTAGTAAGCAAAAAAGTGTTAAACAAATCAAAATATATTTTAGATTCTTCAAAGTAGCCACCCTTTGCCTTGATGACAGCTTTGCACACTCTTGGCATTCTCTCAACCAGCTTCATGAGGTAGTCACCTGGAATGCATTTCAATTAACAGGTGTAACTTGTTACAAAGTTAATCTGTGGAATTTATTTTCTTCTTAATGCATTTGAGCCAATCAGTTGTGTTGTGACAAGGTAGGTGGGTATACAGAAGATAGCCCTATTTGGTAAAAAACCAAGTCCATATTATGGCAAGAACAGCTCAAATAAGCAAAGAGAAACGACAGTCCATCATTACTTTAAGACAAGAAGAATAGACTTGCTTGGGCCAAGAAACACGATCAATGGACATTAGACCGGTGGATATATGTCCTTTGTTCGGATGAGTCCAAATTGGAGATTTTGGGTTCCAACCGCCGTGTCTTTGTGAGATGCAGAGTAGGTGAACGGATGATCTCCGCATGTGTGGTTCCCACAGTGAAGCATGGAGGAGATGTGATGGTGTGGGGGTGCTTTTCTGGTGACAATATCAGTGATTTATTTAGAATTCAAGGCACACTTAACCAGCATGGCTACCACAGCATTCTGCAGCGAAACGCCATACCATGTGGTTTGCGCTTAGTGGGACTGTCATTTGTTTTTCAACAGGACAATGATCCAACACACCTCCAAGCTGTGTAAGGGCTATTTGACCAAGAAGGAGAGTGATTGAGTGCTGCATCAGATGACCTGGCCTCCACAATCACCCAACCTCAACCCAATTGAGATTGTTTGGGATGAGTTGGACCGCAGAGTGAAGGAAAAGCAGCCAACAAGTGCTCAGCATATGTGGGAACTCCTTCAAGACTGTTGGAAAAGCATTCCAGGTGAAGCTGGTTGAGAGAATGCCAAGAGTGTGCAAAGCTGTCATCAAGGCAAAGGGTGGCTACTTTGAAGAATCTAAAATCTAAAATCTATTTTGATTTGTTTAACACTTCTTTGGTTACTACACGATTCCATATGTGTTATTTCATAGTTTTGATGTCTTCACTATTATTCTACAATGTAAAAATGTGTTTAAAAAAATAAAAAAACTTGAATGAGTAGATGTGTACAAACTTTTGACTGGTAGTGTATATATATTGGAAGTGATGCAGACAATTATATTGATGGAGACTACAATCTATCTGCAATATTAATGCTGATATACCCCCCAAACAATACAAAATTAATAAAAATAAAACAATTAAGAGTGAGATGCCAATGGCCTATGTCTCCCTTTCCTGAACCCCATGTATGACCACCCTTCACAGGGGAACAGATAAGAGCACATAGTGGGTATGTAGCCAGTCTGACACGCTACTGCCCTCCTCCACCTCTCCAAGATCAAAGATAGCCAAGATCAATGATATAAAGAATGATGGAATTTTTTTGGAGTACTTTAAATGAAATTATGGCAGAAAGACAAATTCAACTTTGATCTTTTATCAAATCAGATGGCTTATTCATCACAAAACCATTTGATGTTGCCAATTATTTTAATGATTACTTCAATGGCAAAGTGGCCAACAATGAACAGTGAGCCATCATATTCATGCGTAAAAAAAACAAATAATTAAAGAAAAGCATTGTAAGTTTGAATTTTGTAAAGTTTGTGTGGGAGAGGTGGAAAAATTATTGTTATCTATCAATAATGACAAACCTCCTGGCATTGAAAACTTAGACGAAAAGCTACTGAGGATGGTAGCTGACACTATAGCCACTCCTTTCTGTCATATCTTTAATCTGAGGAAAGTGTTTGTCTCAGGCCTGGAGGGAAGTAATTCCGCTACCCAATAATGGTAAAGTAGCCTTTTTCTGGTTCTAACAGCCGACCTATCAGCTTGCTGCCAGATCTTAACAAACTGTTGGAAAAAATTGTGTTTGACCAAATGCTATTTCTTTGTAAACAAATTAACAACAGACTTTCAGCATGCTTATAAAGAAGGGCAATCAACATGTACTGCACTCACACAAATGACTGATGATTGGTTGAAATAAATGTATTATAAGAAGATTGTGGGAGCTGTACTGTTAGATTTCAGTGCAGCCTTTGATATTATTGACCATAACCTGTTGTTGAACAAACTTACAGTATTTGTTATGGCTTTTCAACCAGCCATATTGTGGATTCAGAGCTATCTATCTACTAGAACACAGAGGGTTTTCTTTAATGGAAGCTTCTCTAATGTTAAACATGTAAAGTGTAGTGTACCGCAGGGCAGCTCGCTTGACCCTCTACTCTTTTCTATTTTTACCAATGTCCTGCCACTGGCATTAAACAAAGCCTGTGTGTCCATGTATGCTGATGATTCAACTCTATACGCGTCAGCAACCACAGCTAGTGACATCACTGTAACCCTAAACAAAGAGTTACAGTTAGTTTTAGAATGGGTGGCCAGTAATGGTGTGGCTGTTGAGCAAGTTGAAGAGACTAAATGACTTGGTGTTACCTTAGATTGTAAACTGTCATGGTCAAAACATATTGATTCAATGGTTGTAAAGATGGGGAGAGGTCTGTCTGTGATAAAGAGATGCTCTGCTTTTTTGACACCACACTCCACAAACAAGTCCTGCAGGTTTTTGTTTTATCTTATCTTGATTATTGTCCAGTCATATGGTCATGTGCTGCAAAGAAGGATCTAGTTAAGTTGCAGCTGGACCAGAACAGAGTGGCACGTCTTGCTCTTCATTGTAATCAGAGGGCTAATATCAATACTATGTATGCCAGTCTCTCTTGGCTAAAAGTTGAGGAAAGACTGACTACATCACTTCTTGTTTTTACAAGAAACATTGTGTTGAAAATTCCAAATTGTTTGCACAGTCAACTTACACATGGCACTGACACACACACTTACCCAACCAGACATGCCACCAGGGGTCTTTTCACAGTCCCCAGGTGTTGGAAATTCCTAATTGTTTGCACAGTCAACTTACACACAGCACTGGCACACACACTTACCCCACCAGACATGCCACCAGGGGTCTTTTCACAACCCCCGGGTCCAGAACAAATTCAAGGTAACGTACAGTATTTTACAGAGCCATGATTGCATGGGACTCCCTTCCAACTCATATAGCGCAACTGGACAACAAATCTGGTTTCAAAAAACAAATAAAGCAACACCTCTCCCCCATGTGACCTACTTTTTGAGTATATGTACTGACGTACAGTATGTGTAACTGATAGATAGATGTACACATATGCACACTACATGTTGATGTTTTGAAATCTATGTAAATTGTAAAGTCTCTTGTCTGTCATGTATTATTCGTTATGTGTCAGACCCCAGTATGACTAGCTGTCGCCATTGGATCCTAATAAAATCAAATACAATCTCTCAAATGTATGACCACTCTCCCTAATGGCCTTCCCACACTCTACGTCGGATTCAGTCTTTTATGATTATTACGTCACACTGTGCAATATAAAATATTGATATCAACCTGGCCAGTTTGCACCATTTGCTTCAATTCTGTCGTCACATTCTAAGATTGGCTTGTGAGGCTACGTCAGCCAACATAGGCTACATCAACTGGGCGTATCAAGCAGGGCATTGAAAGAACAACAATAAGCTGTTGCTATGTTGATGATTGACAGACACTGCTCCTCATACCTCTGTGATCGTGCACTCCTCGTAATAAAAATATAAACTCTCCAATTGTAGTGGCACATCACAACATGGAAACGTTATAATGCTGAATATAAGCCCCATAGCTTGAATGTGATATGTGCCTCCACATAATCATTGGTATTACGCAATACAAGCATTGCTATTTTGACATTTGAGGTCTGTTTATATTAATACTTGCACCAAATTTTCAGAAAGTAATCATACTCCATTTTTCCTGTGCTTAGCTCCATTCCGTTTATTTTTTATCCTGAAAAACTCCCCAGTCCTTAACGACTACAAGCATACCTGTAACATAATGCAGTCACCATTATGCTTGAAAATATGGAGAGTCGTACTCAGTAATGTCTTGTATTGGATTTGCCCCAAACATAACAAAATGTGAATTGCTTTGCCACATTTTTTGCAGTATTACTTTACTGCAAACAGTATGCTTGTTTTGGAATATTTTTATTCTGTACAGGATTCATTCTTTTCACTCTGTCAATTAGGTTAGTATTGTGGATTAACTACAATGTTGTTGATCCATCCTCAGTTTTCTCTTATCACAGCCGTTAAACTCTGTAACTGCTTTAAAGTCACCATTGGCCTCATGGTGAAATCCCTGAGCGGTTTCCTTCCTCTCCGGCAACTTAGTTAGGAAGGACGCTTGTATGTTTGTAGTGACTGGGTGTATTGATACACCATCCAAAGTGTAATTAATAACGTCATCATTCTCAAAGGGATATGCTCATAGGTGCCCTTCTTTGCGAGGCATTGGAAAACCTCCCTGGTCTTTGTGGTTGAATCTGTGTTTTAAATTCACTGCTCGACTGAGGGACCTTACAGATAATTGTATGTGTGGGGTACAGAGATAAGGTAGCCATTCAAAAATAATGTTAAACACTATTACTGCACACAGAGTGAGTCCAAGCAACTTATTATGTGACTTATTAAGCACAGTTTTACTACTGAACTTATTTAGGCTTGCCATAAGAAAGAGGTTGAACACTTATTGACTCAAGACATTTCAGCTTTTCATTTGTAATTAATTTGTAAACATTTCTAAAAACATAATTATACTTTGACATTATGGGGTATTGTGTGTAGGCCAGTGACAAAAAAAATCTAATTTTAATCCATTTGAAATTCAGGCTACAGTTGAAGTCGGAAGTTTACATACACTTAGGTTGGAGTCATTAAAACTCATTTTTCAACCACTCCACACATTTCTTGTTAACAAACTATAGTTTTGGCAAGTCGGTTAGGACATCTACTTTGTGCATGACACAAGTAATTTTTCCAACAATTGTTTACAGACAGATTATATCACTTATAATTCACTGTATCACAATTTCAGTGGGTCAGAAGTTTACATACACTAAGTTGAATGTGCCTTTAAACAGCTTGGAAAATTCCAGAAAATGATGTCATGGCTTTAGCTGCTTCTGATAGGCTAATTGACATAATTTGAGTCAATTGGAGGTGTAACTGTGGATGTATTTCAAGGCCTACCTTCAAACTCAGTGCCTCTTTGCTTGACATCATGGGAAAATCAAAAGAAATCAGCCAAAAATTCCCAACATATTGTGGGAAGCTTGTGGAAGGCTACCCGAAATATTTGACCCAAGTTAAACAATTTAAAGGCGATGTTACCAAATACTAATTGAGTGTATTTAAACTTCTGACCCCCTGGGAATGTGATGAAAGAAATAAAAGCTGAAATAAATAATTTTCTCTACTATTATTCTGACATTTCACATTCTTAAAATAAAGTGGTGATCCTAACTGACGTAAAACAGGGACATTTTACTAGGATTAAATGTCATGAATTGTGAAAAACTGAGTTTAAATGTATTTGGCTAAGGTGTATGTAAACTTCTGACTTCAACTGTATAACATAACAGAATGTGGAAAAAGTCAATGGGTGTGAATACTTTCTCTAGCCACTGTATGAATTCTATAGTTGAATTTTGAATAAAAAATGCACCGGGATCGGCTCATAACACCAGCCACATAAAGGCTCAACAATTCTGACACTGCCAGAACTTTGCCGGCACCTAAGACCGCACGTAGTGGTAATTAATCGGAAGACCTACACCCTGTCACACTGAACGAGCCAAGACATCCGACAGTCGTTAACGTCCTAAGACTTTGCTCACGACGTGGAAATGTTGTCTGGGATGGGAAAATCATGGCCTTTACATAGCTAGTACGGCCAGTTATGTCAATGATATCATCCACAGGCACGCCTCAACACTCCACTTCCATAGACGGAATCTGGGAACTAGTATTCATGGAAGCATTCAAACAACATGTCACAACACAGCAAAAACCCAAAGACTGTTCTCTGCTCTTAGTAAGCACACAAAGGGCCCATATTCACATCTCTCCACTGTTTATTCACCATTCACTGCAAAACACAATTGGACAGATGGATTGATAATCCAATGTGTTAGTTATTCTCATCCCATTCCTTTCACTTTTCAGACAGTTTACTTGGAGCCCAAGGGTGCGAGGCATCCTGTTTTCAATGGCTGCTGCATTACCTCAGAGCCGTGCTGTGCCTAGCTCGCTGCCAGAGAGGGGCAGGTATTGTTTTCGTGACAGAGATCAATGGATGGGTGAATGTGCTTTAATTCTGCAGGAGCTCCTCTCCCAGGCTAATAAATGCAAGCCTCCCTGCTGACTCGGCTGTCATGCTGAGCCCAGCGGGGGTCAGCCTTTTTTCTGTTCCCTTGCCCAAATTTTGGAACCATCAATACTCTCCCTAGAACCAGTCAATAGAACAGCGCTTTGTGGCTGAGGGGAGACCAACTTCAAGGCTAATCTGGGGAAAAAAGCCCTGACACATTTACCACATAAGATCAGGATCTACAGATATATTGTGAAATAAAACTGGTAGGAATAAAACTGTGTTACATATATGAACACATTTATTGTTAAAGCATTTACTATATCAAAACAGCTGTACTGTAAGAGGAGGGAAGTTGGTACTTTGTTGTGGTTTCCAACTAGGGTTAGTGACCTGAAAATGTGGATGAGAGTTTGTCAGATTCAAAACATCTAGTGAATACTCTTACGACTGAGCAGTATAAGTAGTAAAGAGTTACAGTATGATGTGGGGAATAGAGTTCAATTTCTAATTTGTTGGAATAATTTGTTTGTTTGAGCTAATTATTCTTAATAGCATTGTTATAAATTCTCATCATCCACAGTACCATGCTAAGGTGAACTATTCATTCAATTTCACCTTCATGCACTGGTGGTCATGTAGTAATGTGTGCACCGTAAATGGAGTGGATAATCCACTACTTGAAATGTAGAATGATTAACAGTCTGAAAGGCATGTATAAAGGTTCTGATTTATCTATTCCAATCTTTTTTTACTGATAAAAAAACATTTAGGGTCATAACTGTAAAGTTTTAAACAATGGTGGTTTGTGGCAGCTTTAAGGGCAGGCTATAATGGATCACATAATAATATAATAATAATAAATCACATCACTCATGACTGTGTTCCCATACTGCCTTGCTGCTAGCTTGTAGAATCAAGTGAATTATTAAGTATCCGGCTTCAAATAGCGTGTAAAACTCTGTCCTCCTCAAAGAAATTTGAAACTTTTTTCTTTCTCTCTGACTTTCTCTCTCTCCTTTTCTCTCCTCTTTTCGTAGTCTCCTCTAACATCAAGTTGTCTCCAGATTTTCAAACGGGTTGAAAAATAAGAGTTTCCTCAGCTTGCGAGCGTATTCAAAGGGCTTCTTCTTCAGATGTGCCACCTTGCAGCGTGGTGGTGGCGGCACAGGAGCAGGATAATTTCAGATATGCTAATGTGTCAGCAGGGTAGCTCCGAGCATGGCTTACCCGCTTTAAATAGACAGCTGCCTTCTCCCTTTCTTTTCATGCCCCCCTCTCACCCTCCCTCTCTCATTCGCACTCTACATTAATAGCAGGTTGAAATGTAATAACCATTTAATTTCTACTAATTAGATAGATAAGAGTAATTAGCTTGGTGCATGTAAAGCTAGGTTTTTAAATATGTCGGACAAAAAAAGTGCAGTAGAGAGGTTTGGGACTTGGTAAAAGGGCCTGTGGCTCAGGCCTGGCGTAGTGTAATGATATCACGCTACAACACAGAGAGCTGGAGATAATGGAGTCAGTCAGTGCCCACCACCCCTCCCCTCAGTAAAGTGTCCCTCAGTCCTAGAGACCCTGTGCCCGAGCTGTTAGCATTGCCGCCCAAAGCCTCAGTCCCACACTCTCTTCGGCTATCTATTCTCTCCATCAAGAGCCATGCTGTGCAGGAATCCTGGGTGATTGGGTTTCTTTCAGAGGCCTTGTAGTCAGTCATAAATCGGAGGGGATCCTGACCTGCCCCTCTCTCTCACCCCCTAACCCTGGCTCCAGCTGGCAGGGGACGATTGTTGGGGAGCCGAGGTCACTGCAGGGTCGCTCTCTGTGGTACTTCTTAACTCCCCTAGACTTTTTTTCTCTCCACTTCTTCTTTTCTCTCTGTCCGTCCCCTTGCTGGGGTTGCTAGGGCTTGGTATTTGATTTTTAAGACCATGTTGTAATTACAGAGGAGCCCTGGTCGGTCCCCCTGCTGCCTTTGGATTTCTCTCCTCCATTTTTTCACTCTTGATTGGTGGTAAGAAGCTATGCTGGGGCCATCTCACCCCCCCACAAAAGGCTTTTGTGCTTCTTGTTCTCTCTGCTCTGTACACACAGAGCTGATTCATTCACATGGACTAACCTTTACAGAGGCAGAGGAGGATAGGGACAGACAAGGTGGCCACTGGAGCCCCTCAGGCTGGAGCTACGGGAGCTGAGGTGGTTGATCTGCAGACAACAGGGTCACAGAAGTGCAAGAAGTAGAAGAAGCTACTAGGTCCTCTTATGTTTGTGTAAGAAACACCTTTTACTTATCTAAAGACAACCTGTCAAATCCTTCAGGGTCTTAAAATCTGAGTAAACAATTGGATGCTTACAATCCCAAAAAAGATAACATAAGTGATGTGCAAAATGTGTTACTACAGGGAGAGGCCACATTTCTCGGTCATGTCTGAGTTTCTAGCTGCTGGGTGGGTGTTGTGGGAACAGAACAGAACAGGGGCTTGTTGTTTACTGTGTGAGGAGCCATACACCACAGGGAACATCACAGAGAGATGGCTCTACTGAGGGAAAACATCTATTCAAATATCTGGGGCCATAAAACACATTGAAGATCAAATAGTGACAATGAATACAGAACAATAATGACAACAAACAATTACCCCAATAGACAATAGATAAGAGTTCCCTCCACTCAAAGTTTGGCCGGTTAGGAGATGCCTTCCATCTCTAGAGAAGATTGCAGTAAACAATGACTCTATTTCTTGAACTGCATTGTTGGTTAAGGGCTTGTAAGTAAGCATTTCATGGTAAGGTCTAGTACACCTGTTGTATTCGGCGCATGTGACAAATAAAATTTGATTTGTTACTGTAAGGCTTTATATTGAAGACAACTAACATTACAGAAGCTCAGATGAGTAATCTGGAAGATAAATGTATTTGCTTGTAATGAAAATAAAGGCTCATGTGGAGTGTTGGTATGATAATTACTTTTATATGAGCATCCCAACAGTTTGTGTTTACTCCCACTCCCTAGTTGAACTAAATGGAAACAACCAGAGTTGAAATCAAATCAAATCAAATTGTATTTGTCACATGTGCCGAATACAACAGGTAGACCTTACCATGAAATGCTTACTTACAAGCCCTTAACCAACAATGCTGTTCAAGAAATAGAGTTAAGAAGATATTTACTAAATAAACTAAAGTAAAAAATTACATAACAATAACGAGGCTGTATACAGGGGGTACCGAGTCAATGTGCGGGGGTACAGGTTAGTCGAGGTAATTTGTAAAGTGACTATGCATAGATAATAAACAGCGAGTAGCAGCAGTGTAAAAACATTTCAGATTGTAACGTCATCTTAAACTAACTGATAGGCCTATACCACCCTTTTGTCCACATCACAATGTCCTCCATAGAGAAACATCTAATACTTTGTCCTAATGCCTGAGAATTTCCCCAACACAGTTCAAAGAAAAAAGGCCCAAAATATCACAACAAAATGTGTGAAGTGTGTGGCCCTATAGGAGCATGCCATGTCTTTCATTTGGATGGAAAGTTCCACAAACTGAGCATTGTTCCCTATGAAATAAGACACAGGCTTGGGAGAGCCATTGTTCTGTTTCCGTTTGTTTGAGTCTCTTCTGTTGTGTGTTGGCTCTTTCCAGAACCGTTCTTACTTCTGACGAACAGCATCTGCAACAGGGACTCTGCTTCCTCCCACGGGATAAACCAGGGAACTAAATACATTTAATCTGTTCAAATTAACAGGATGGCATTAATTGTTGGCCCCATCAATTGAAGTATGTTCCTGGATATTCAATGATAATTAAATTAATAGTTTGTTTGACTAAATTAGTGCCAATGAAGACAGATGAATAGTCTGGCAGTGCTGAAATCACTGGTTGCAAGGAATACAACTTTTCAGAGCACAGGCTTATTGAACACCATAACAAAGTACGGTTAACCATCCATTAACTAACAGGACAACCTCTTATAGTTGTGTGCTGGATATAATAAGTATGAGTATGAAATTAAATGTGCACTGTTCAAGTAAACAACATATGTCTTTCATTATACAGAGCCCAATTTAAGGTGGTCCTACACACCTTGACTACAGAGTGGAGCCAGCATCCCAAGCCACATGTCACATGCCTGACTGAAGCCAAATGTCAACTGTGTGTAAAAAAACACGAGCAAACATAACAATTAGAGCTGGGAGTTTTTGTTCCCTGGCGACTTCCCATTGGTGTTATTGGGCCTGCCTGCTTTGACGTTGTCACAGTGGCACTTTAATAGCCTCCCTCAGTAGATGTGGCTGGCAGTGCTGCATGAAAGGCCCTCACCAAAAGGTGTTAATGGAAACCTCCTGACCCTGAGACACCTTCCACCCTGTTAAACCACCAACAGAGAAGGTGAGAGATAGAAGAGAGGGCAATAAGGTGTGTGTGTGTGTGTGTGTGTGTGTGTGTGTGTGTGTGTGTGTGTGTGTGAAAGAGAATGGGAGGGAGGGAGAAAGGAAGTGAAAGAGAGGAACAGAGGGAGAGGGGTTGTTTGCCCAGATACAGAGCAGAGAGCAGAGGGTTGTGGTGAAAACATGCCCTGTCCTTTGTAGTGAGGGGTGGAGGATAGGGGACCGTGGCGTCACTCGCCAGAGGGGTGGGGAACTGCCAACAAGGCTGTGTCATCTCGCAGAGGAAACAAGACTAGTGTTGTCTTTCACTCCTCACTCCTGCCGGCCTGTTTGAACTGCAGTGGGCCGCCCGCTGTCACCTTGTTTACACAGCTAACAGTCTGCTCAATCTATTCATACCTGGACCATCAACAGCACTTGACACACTGTCCAAAGGAGACGACACAAGTTGTGTTTACTCCTTTTGGTCTCTCTCCGTCTCCGGAGATTGAAAGCATAGATTTACTCAACATCTGTAGCAGAGATGAAACAGAATAATAATTGGATGCAATCATGCGAAAGTCTGCAGTCCTTCTTGTAAGGCACATGTACACCCGAACACAATTGTAATTTGGCATCAAACGAGATAAAGGAGAAAGAACAGTCAGAGTGGGGTCCAAGTGGCTTCAAGGACACAAAGGGGCAACACTTCTCTCATGGACCAATATCCACTGTCTAAATATATATTCAATTATTCATCTTCTCTGGTGGAATAAGGCCTTCAGATATTGTCATACGCCCATAATCAGCTAAGATTACTTTATTTCTTCATCATGAACTGTATCTAACATGTACTATGAGCTAGTGTCTCACAGTTTAGTTAGATCATGTGGGAAACTGAAGATAAATGTTCAAAGCTCAGACGTGCTTTTGGTTTTGACTTACACACAGACATACTCACAGACACAGAGAGTCAGAGACAGCCACAGAGTTCCACACAAATTCTATTTAAACATTCAATGCACCCATTTTATTTTCTTTGCCTCAGTCAGTGACTTCATACAAGAGCTACCGCCCTTAAAATTGCTTTCAAATCCCTCAACAAAAGATGTTTGTGTGTGTATAGTGTGTGCACCATATCAACATCCTCAAACTCTTGTGAGAAGAGGCAGCAATAATCATGTCTGCAGCAAAACATAAAGGAAGGAGGAGAAATGAAAGAACAGGAAGAGAAAGAGGAGTGCATATTGTTTTCTATGCTGTTTAATCAGAGGGGGAAAAAACAGCCATTCCCCAAAGATGCCCTTACTTCAGAGAAAAAACATGCATATCAAACAGGATGTATGAAACGTGCATTTCAAACAGCTCTCAGTAGGATTGTTTTTGATACCATGTCAAATGTCACTGCTTTTCCTGTGCCCTGGTTAAGAAACTGAACAACAAATGCAAAGTATAAAATCATAAGCTATTTGCTTGGACCTAACACCTCTTGTAGCATATAGTCAGAACAAAAAACAAGTAATAATAGCACTCATTTGACAGTGTACTAAAGACAAGCCCAAAGGAACATTCCTCTACCGGATTACCAACAGCTGTCACATTGTGAAAGGTTCAAATATGTGGAAAACATGTATTTCTGTCACATTTCTTTTCTCCACAACTTATATCTAACCCTGTTTCTTCAAGTATCTTATTAACACTTTGATTTTGTTTCAAATAACACCTCAGAACCATGATAGTTCATAGTTTTCAGGTTGTAGCACAGCTCAACCTTCGGAAATTGTTTAAATGCCGTTGCGTCTTGAGGTAATAGCTATTGTTGCAGGGTATTTTTCCCCAAAAGAAAATTGTCCACTAGCTCCTTCACGCACAAAGTAGTCAGTTCCGGGGAGGAGAATGACAGGTTATTTAGAGCTGTTTTGATATTTGAGCCTGAGGAATGCCTAAAGATACAGTAATCCTTCTGTGTAAGGAGGAAGCTTCATAGGGTAGGTAAGACTGCTCAAAGCTATGAAACAATATCTGAAACAGATTAAAAGGCATTTTCGTTTGCTTGATTCATGTTCCTTTCAGCTTCCCAGGTGCTATATCTTACAAGAGAGGGCAAGAAATAAAGACTGTGCATGTGTGTGTGCCTGCCTGCGTGCGTGCACGTCTGTGCAGTAGCGGGATTGTGCTTATAGTATCTGTGTTTGGGTCTGTATTGTTGTGTATTCAGGCATTCACGCTGTGCTTGCTGGATTTTCTACTGGCTATGGTTAGCCTACAGCTAATATGCTTCCTACCCATAAGAACGGTTATTTCAGCTCTGTAAAGTATTAAAATAACTTTTCAAATGTCAAACATCAGTGCTGCAGATAGACAGACAGACAAACAGACACAGTGGGCTGTGAGTCTGTGGAAAGGCACAGCTTGAGGAAGAGGAAACAGAGTCTGACGTGTTCTCTGCTGATGATGATTAGAGTCTAGACGCTGATTGTTCTGGCTTGTCTTCATACCTGTTCAGGTTTCACTGCAAGGCTTGTCAACCCCCCCCCTTTCGCCCACGACTTCAAACGAACACCAGATTCCTTCACCGCCACTCATCCCTTCCTTCACACCTTGCCGACAACCCGCAGTGCGAAGCAACACACAGAATTACCCATAATTATCCTGATTTGAGCCTCACACATAACAAAGGTTTTTTTGTTTGGTGTTGTGTTATTATTGGAACATCAAGTTCAAGTTGTCTTTCGAATTAAAACTGACATCTATCTAAAATGAAATGATCTGCTACAGCACACCATTGGTAGGGTTTCATTCAAGCTGGGTTGTTTCTTAGTACCATGGCACAGTCATAACTACTGCCAAGGAAAATGTCCTCTCAAATCTAAACAAACCTCAGAAAGAGAGGCTCCACATGTGGTTCCTTAAAAGAGAGCACCATGCCTCCGGTGGAAAGACAACATGAGAAAACAGCTTTGTTCCCTTATTTCTTTACTTTACAAAATCACAACTAATAACAGCAAAAGACAACTTTATCCCAATCCTTTTGCTTGTCCACTCATATGAACAGTTATTCAAATAATAATTAATTTAAGTTATTCAATAAACAGGAAACAGTGCATTCAGATACATACATTTCTGTTTTTAGAATACTATGGTTAAATAATATGGTTACATTTGTTGATGTAAATAAAAAAAACTGTTTGGACATCAATGAATACCTGAATCATTGGTACAGCACTATCGCAAACCATAGGGACACACATCCAACATATGGCAACCGATACACCATTATAATAAGATGAAGGAAAGATGTGTGCCATACATCTCACTTATAAAAAGCACAGGCATTTCAATCACTCTGAGCATGATATCTATCTAGTCCTCATCATTACGGCTGTTTGTCTTTATCAATATTAATTTCCTCTCTCTCTGCACCAGGCAGCACAGGACTCTCCCAGCCCTACACACAGTCAGCCCAGTCACAGGGACTGCAGGCAAAGGAGGAAATCAATAGCGAAAATATTGCTGCAGGCTCACACATTTTTATTTGGCTTTGAACGAGTCAGCTTTAATTTTGCTTTGATCTCAATTTGCTGCTTTTGGGATGGCTTTGGCTGCACACAGGCTTTTCCTACAAAGGAGTGTCTAAAACCCAAACGTATATTTTGCTTGTGTGAGTGTCCCCAACTGATGAACGAGGAAAGGAACACATCACAGGGGTGTATAGAGGTACACGTTCATCAGTCACAAACAACTCTGTTAACGGTAGATTATCTCTTGTGGACAGATTGTAATGAATGAGCTGAAGTCTATCTATGGGAGGATTTACGAGCAAGCAGAGCTAAAGTAAGACAATGTTAGCGAGGGGCCGGTATAAAGAGATCCTCAATGTTGGTGAAAGAAGGGGGCTCCCTGCTCTTGTGAAGTAACAGGTTGACATGCAGCACAGCTGGCCTTGTTCTCACTGCTCTGCCAACCAGGCCTCCCTCCACTACACTCCCATATACACATCATTAGAGCAGTGGAACGAATGGGGGAGTGATATTATGAAATCACCTAAGGTCGGTTTAAAGATGGCCCATTTCTACACCAGTGCCTTCATAGGGGGGAGTTGTTTGGGAATTTGTTTCTCTTTTTTGGAGCAGAGACAAAAGGGTAGGATAAAGGTCTAAGCAGAGAAAAGGCTAGTGCCTTGCGGGGGAGAAAGGGAAGGGTCTAATCTAATTTGGTTGGAGCAGGATGTGTGTGTGTGTGTACGTACATGCCCCTGTATGTGCGTGCGGCACAGTGTGTGGGGACTGTGGGAATGATCCAGGAGGGCTGTGGCTCTGAATGGAACCTCCAGAGCCAGAAGCAGTGGGGAGTCTCCCCAGACGCGTTGATTCCAGGCCGGCCACTCAGAGAGGGATTAGAAAAGAGGCCTTCCTGATTAGCAATTCACACTCACACAAGGACCCTGGCTAATATTTCCATCAATTCTCTTCTCCAATGGGAGCCTGAAGTTGTTTACTCTGTTTTTAACAATTTTCCTCCTCGTTCGTTGCTCCATCAAAACTGTTATCCTCTCTGGGTCCATACTTGCGAACATAAGCAACCATTTACATTTAAACAGGTTCTCTGGCACAAAATATGTATCAGCCAATTAAAATTGTTGATTTACTTTCACGTGACAGAACGCAAAGTTGTAGCTGGTCCCATCAGATAGCATGACACATGTTAGCCCTATGCTAACCTCAGCAGGTGGCACTGATTATATCCTGGCTAGGGTTGCAAAGGGAGGGTATATTACTGGAAACGTTAGAAGTTTACCAGTAAACTACCAGAATGTTGGTATTTTTCAAGGATTTTATGTAATCTATCAAAAGACATCTAGTGGTCCTTTTGGGTACTTCAGATGATCACAGGTGTCTGTAATTATATCTGACTCTGTGTGGCCTTATCACATGTAAAATATATGAAATTATTAAATAAAAAATAGAACAACACAGCTGTAAAACATTATCCTAAATATAAACCATCAATTTAGTGAATACGATTGGTCAGGGGTGTCAAACTCATTCCACCGAGGGCCGAGTGTCTGCAGGTTTTTGTTTTTTACTTTCAATTAAGACCTAGACAACCAGGTGAGGGGAGTTCCTTAATTCATCAATCACAAGTACAAGGGTGGAGTGAAAACCCACAGACACTCTGCCCTCAGTGGAATGAGTTTGACACGTGCCATTGGTGTTTTATATGAGGGTTTCAGCATGAAATAAAATGTTTTATTTTACAAACTTTTATTTATTTTACAATGTCAATATGTATTTGTTGTCAATGTTTTGGCGTCAAACTGGTGGCAGTTGTGAAAAAAGTCAATAGTTGGAAGAGTTGCAGAGTTAATTGAAAATAATGCCATTGTTGATTAGATACTTTTTTTATTAATTAGGCTATTTTCTCTTGAACCATATGGCCTATCTACTAGAAATGCATGGATAATATCTAATAAACTAAATCAGTTTATACTTGAATAGCTGGTTGAGGGAATGCCAAGAGTGTGCAAAGCTGTTATTTACATTTTAGTCATTTAGCAGACGCTCTTATCCAGAGCAACTTACAGTTAGTGAATACATACATATATATATATAGTTTTTTTTTTTTTACTGGCCCCCCGTGGGAAACAAACCCACACCCCTGGCATTGCAAACGCCATGCTCTATCAACTGAGCTACATCCCTGCCGGCCATTCCCTCCCCTACCCTGGACGACGCTGGGCCAATTGTGCGCCGCCCAGTCGCGGCCGGCTGCGACAGAGCCTGGATTCGAACCAGGATCTCTAGTGGCACAGTTAGCACTGCGATGCAGTGCCTTAGACCACTGCGCCACAGCGTAGCTGTGTCTAAACTTTTGACTGGTACTGTAATTGTATATAATGTATGTGAACTTTGTTTAAACTCCGTTGTCTGTATTCTGTCTCTAAATGTTGTCCATCACCAGCAGAACCATATCACCAAGTACAATTCTGAGTATGTGTGAATGTACTTGTGATTACAGGTGATTCTGAAAATGGGTTAACTATCCATGATGAGCCTTCTAAAGTTGAAGTCGGAAGTTTACATACACTTTAACCAAATACATTTAAACTCAGTTTTTCACAATTCCTGACATTTAATCCTAGTAAGAATTCCCTGTTTTAGGTCAGTTAGGATCACCACTTTATTTTAAGAATGTGAAATGTCAGAATAATAGTTGAGAGGGTCAAACGTTTCGGGTAGCCTTCCACAAGCTTCCCACAATAAGTTGGGTGAATTTTGGCCCATTCCTCCTGACAGAGCTGGTGTAACTGAGTCTGGTTTGTAGGCCTCCTTGCTCGCACACGCTTTTTCAGTTCTGCCCACAAATGTTCTATAGGATTGAGGTCAGGGCTTTGTGATGGCCACTCCAATACATTACATTTTACATTTACATTTTAGTCATTTAGCAGACGCTCTTATCCAGAGCGACTTACAGTTAGTGAATACATATATATATTTATTTATTTTCGAAGTTGCTGGCTACTTCAAGGCTACAGATGTGAGTGCTACGGGTCTGTAGTCATTTAGGCAGGTTACCTTAGAGTTCTTGGGCACAGGGACTACGGTTAAGGTTACGACGCCAAACTGCAGTCAGGTCAAGACCTTCGTGAGGATGACGAGCACGCAGAAGAGCTTCCCTGAGACAGTTTCTGACAGTTTGTGCAGACATTCTTCGGTTGTGCAAACCCACAATTTCATCAGCTGTCCGGTGGCTGGTCTCAGACGATCCCGCAGGTGAAGAAGCCAGATGTGGAGGTCCTGGGCTGGCGTGGTTACACATGGTCTGCGGTTGTGAGGCCGGTTGGCCATACTGCCAAATTCTCTACAATGACGTTGGAGGCGGCTTATGGTAGAGAAATGAACATTGCATTATCTGGCAACAGCTCTGGTTGACATTCATGCAGTCAGCATGCTAACTGCACGCTCCCTCAAAACTTGAGACATCTGTGGCATTGGGTTGTATGACAAAACTACACATTTTAGAGTGGTATTTTATTGTCCCCAGCACAAGGTGCACCTGTGTAATGATCATGCTGTTTAATCAGCGTCTTGATATGCCACACCTGTCAGGTGGATGGATTATCTTGGCAAAAGAGAAATGCTCACTAACAGGGATGTAAACAAATTTGTGCACATCATTTTTGAAAAATAAGCTTTTTGTGCATATGAAACATTTCTGGGATCTTTTATTTCAGCTCATGAAACATGGGACCAACACTTTGCATGTTGTGTTTATATTTTTGTTCAGTGTACATTGTTTACAACAAATGGAGTAAAACAAACTTATTTTTGGTGTTCTGATGGGGTAAGACCGTTGCTGATGAGGCATTTCTAAGTTACATTCTTCAATAATCAATGACTGTATATTAATAATTTAAAAATCCCAAAATGGATGTACCAATCCCAGATTGCCCCTTTAATGGATTGAATTTAATTAATGAATTAAATCTGATGTCAACCAGATGTCATCAAAAAGTCACCAACTCACATCAACAAAACTCTCCAACCATTAATATGGAACAATATCACCACAAACTCTTTCTCTCTCTCTCACACACACACACGCACAATGTGTGATTGACTATAGAATTTACATAAAGTAATCCTATAAAGTTGATGAGGGCCAGAATCAAAGTCCACATTGGATTATTGTGATACAGATCGCCTAAACGTATCTCATAATTATGACTTACTATCTCATATTTAATATTTCATATTTATGACTTACAGTTGAAGTCGGAAGTTTACATACACATTAGCCAAATACATTTAAACTCAGTTTTTCACAATTCCTGACATTTAATCCTAGTAAAAATTCCCTTTCTTAGGTCAGTTAGGATCACCACTTTATGTTAAGAATGTGAAATGTCAGAATAATAGTAGAGAGAATTATTTATTTCAGCTTTTATTTCTTTCATCACATTCCCAGTGGGTCAGAAGTTTACATACACTCAATTAGTATTTGGTAGCATTGCCTTTAAATTGTTTAACTTGGGTCAAACATTTCGGGTAGCCTTCCACAAGCTTCCCACAATAACTTGGGTGAATATTGGCACATTCCTCCTGACAGAGCTGGTGTAACTGAGTCTGGTTTGTAGGCCTCCTTGTTCGCACACGCTTTTTCAGTTCTGCCCACAAATGTTCTATAGGATTGAGGTCAGGGCTTTTTGATGGCCACTCCAATACCTTGACTTTGTTGTCCTTAAGCCATTTTGCCACAACTTTGGAAGTATGCTTGGCGTCATTGTCCATTTGGAAGACCCATTTGCGACCAAGCTTTAACTTCCTGACTGATGTCTTGAGGTGTTGCTTCAATATATCCACATAATTTTCCTTCCTCATGATGCTATATTTTTTGTGAAGTGCACCAGTCCCTCCTGCAGCAAAGCACCCCCACAGCATGATGCTTCTTCCTTGCTGAGCAGCCTTTCAGGTTATGTCGATATAAGACTCGTTTTACTGTTGATATAGATATTTTTGTATCTGTTTCCTCCAGAATCTTCACAAGGTCCTTTGCTGTTGTTCTGGGATTGATTTGCACTTTTCGCACCAAAGTACTTTCATCTCTAGGAGACAGAACGCGTCTCCTTCCTGAGCGGTATGACGGCTGCGTGGTCCCATGGTGTTTATACTTGCGTACTATTGTTTGTACAGACGAACGTGGTACCTTCAGGCATTTGGAAATTGCTTCCAAGGTTGAAACAGACTTGTGGAGGTCTACAATTTATTTTCTGAGGTCTTGGCTGATTTCTTTTGATTTTCCCATGATGTCAAGCAAAGAGGCACTGAGTTTGAAGGTAGGCCTTGAAATACATCTACACGTACACCTCCAATTGACTCAAATTATGTCAATTAGCCTATCAGAAGCTTCTAAAGCCATGACATCATTTTCTGGAATTTTCCAAGCTCTTTAAAGGCACAGTCAACTTAGTGTATGTAAACTTCTGACCCACTGGAATTGTGATACAGTAAATTATAAGTGAAATAATCTGTCTGTAAACAATTGTTGGAAAAATTACTTGTGTCATGCACAAAGTAGATGTCCTAACCTCCTGAGTGGCGCAGTGGTCTAAGGCACTGCATCGCAGTGGTCTAAGGCACTGCATCGCAGTGCTAACTGTGCCACTAGATCCTGGTTCGTATCCAGGCTCTGTCGCAGCCGGCCGCGACCGGGAGACTCATGGGCGGCGCACAATTGGCCCAGCGTCGTCCAGGGTAGGGGAGGGAATGGCCGGCAGGGATGTAGCTCAGTTGATATAGCATGGCGTTTGCAACGCCAGGGTTGTGGGTTCGATTCCCACGGGGGGCCAGTATAAAAAAATATGTATTTATTAACTGTAAGTTGCTCTGGATAAGAGCGTCTGCTAAATGACTAAAATGTAAAAATGTAAATGTTAACAAGAAATTTGTGGAGTGGTTGAAAAACGAGTTTTAATGACTCCAACCTAAATGTATGTAAACTTCTGACTTCAACTGTAAATCAACGATATTAATTGGCTTATAGGCTATGCATTTTGTCACAGAGAACCTGTTTAAATGTAAGTGGTTGCTTATGTTGGACCCTCTGTGTTGAGAGAAACGATGTTAAATAGCACAAACAAATTTTGCATTACAGGTTCCCATCGGATCCAAAATGACTTATCCAACAAAAATTGGTTTTGCAAGCAGTTGACTGTAACTGTTTTGGTTCAATGCTCAGTCTGGAGCTGGTGAGCAAACACAGGCTCATCTTCTCCTCCTCCTCATATGGCTGTTAAATGACGACCACTTGAAAGGAGGATGATGTAAGAACAAACTACTAAACTAATATTGCAATTTTCAAAGGAGCCTCAGACGTTATTGGATCTGATGCATAACAAACATAATTAATTACACCACTGTGTTTATTGCAGGACTGTCACAGGGCGGGTGAGACTTTCCCCTGTTGTGTGGACGTATGCGTCATCATCATCTCCCTTCTAATCCACACTATAAACACTAGCAGTGAGGTGCCCTTATTAGCTCCATTTAATCAACCACTAACACAGTGGGTTGGGTTTCCACTATGGGCTGTTTGACTCACTGTATCCACGACACCACTGCGCCACTACAATAGCCTATATAAGGATGGCTGCTTGTGACTGAGATATACTTTCATGGAGCTGTGTGAAGAGGAAGTGGGACAAATTAGCCCTCATTAATAAAACATTTTTATTGAACTATTAAAACCATATGTGCAAAGAATACTGGCGGCTTTGATGTTTTGCAGGGCTCTTAAATAAGTAATTGCCGGATTCATATGCATTTCCTCAAAACGTCTGACCCTTTACTAAAACTGATGCTCTTATTAAAGCGCTTGCATTTCAAAAAGTGTTATTTAGGGGATTATTCTTGCAGACAGTTATGGAGTAAACTGGGCTAGGCTGTCTCACTCAATGCTCTACCATCTATATTCCTCTACATTTCTGTTGTCATTCATTCATCTCTTTCACGTTATACACTCTGGGTCGGAGAGAAGCAATATTTGACAACCTTTTCTGAATAAACTTTTTCTGATATAAGTTCATTATTACTTATGACTGACCCCAAAAAATGATGGCCATTTAGTTTACAAACATCTGAGCCTCATTGGCATAATATCCCCTGTACTAACTAATTTACAACATATATACTTGATAATAGGAGCAAAATGAACTAAAATCTAATGCTAAATAAATGCATGTGATCGTGAGGGAGAACAGGAGTCCTGAACAATGTGCAGGGCATCTGGATAAATAGTGTTGTTTCTTCTTATTGTGGGTCATGAAGAGGAGGTCCTTGGTTAAGAAGATTATACCCCGACCCCACCCGTACGTTTAATCAACATGCCCTTTCAGCTCTGCCAACAATACAAAACATGTCTAAAATGTCCCCCTCTCTCTCCCATGACAAACCTCACATGTTGTAACAGACTGGGCTACAATTTAACCACAAGTAATTAAGGCAGATATTTTGCTTTTTTTGGTTGGGTTTGTGCCGTCATACAGTCATATGAAATCAGAAGAACATTGAAAAGTATCACTATCATTCTGGCATACTCACTGCTCATCTTACTATTTGAGACTTCATAAACAAAAAACATTAACTTCAATTATTTTATAAAATAGCTAATAAGATTTCTGTTCATTTAAACTTATCAAAATTCCCACAAGGACCCAATGAGCTTTCTTTTTTCACCCTGTGTTTCTTTCATCCATGGTTAAATATGTAAATAAAATGTCTAAAGTCATTCTTCAAAGGGGAACAAAAGAAAAAAGGGGCTGAGGGAAAAGACAGCCATAAAATTCCTCAGATTCTCCATAACATTAGCCAGAGGGGGGCCAGCTTCTAGCCAGAGCCTAGCAGCAGGGGAGCCAGCTCGCTCCATAGAATCGCACATCTCAAATCCCACACAGAAAAAAATAAAATATATTTTCAGCTCCAGCCATCAAAGGGCCCCTTTCACTTTATTAGTTACAGAATTATCTCACAGTTGCTGATTTCTCAGAGATGGAACTGCAATGCACTGCTTGCTTTATAGTGTTGTTGTGGTTGGAAAGATGAGATTGTGTGTGTGTGTGTGCGTGTGTGTGTGTGCGTGCAAGTGTACTAGGGCAGGGGTGAATATATGAAAAGGAGGAGGGGGGAGGTAGACAGGAAAAAGACATAAAAGAGACAGTAGTAGCTACAGAGGCTACAGATGCTAACGATTGAACACTGATTCCTGCCCTTTTCTTCTCATTTTCAAAGAGATATCATCATGACCAGCAAAACAATCATGAAAGAGAAGAGGAGAGCGAGAGAAAGAACAAAGACGCCTGAATTACAACAACCCAGTAGACTGTGTATTCTTACTAGACTATGTGACAACGTTATCTTGTTGTTTCATTAAAAAGCCAGACACACAATAAGGGTGGAAGTCTGCTTAAAACATGTCAGACTGTGTTTTCTGAACACCAGATGATCAGTAAATGGAGAACACAATTGCCATGGACTTGGGAACACATTGCAATGCTATTTCTCCACATTTAAGATGTCATCTTTTTAAACATCAGTTACACAATAAAAGTCATTCTGAATGAGTGACTGATCAGGCATGCCAGCTGTTGTCCTGGCAGGAGTCATTGTGACTGAGAAGGAAGTAAATAAAAGTATTGTAGATTTACATGTGTCCAGATGTGAGACACAGGCAAATGTAGTAACTGTAGTTAGATGAGTAGAAACAGCTAACCTGCAAATATGTGGCACATATAAGAAATAAAGTATTTTGTCCATAATGAAGAGTGTATTCATAACCTGTATTTATGTTCCTGGTCCGGACATTGTGCACCAACAGCTGAAATGCCACCAGTGAGATATGCAGTGCTAAACCATTTAGGTACGCTGGTGCCACGTTTCTCATCTTGCTCGAACACATTTCTGAAATATTTCAAAAAGCACTTTGGTGACTCTAGTAAAAATGTACTAAAAGCTTCCATGTTTACTTGTGATCCGGATTTCACCCTTGGTGGAAACCATGGCCAGACGAGGGTATAAATCTCACAACTAAAGACTTTTACAAGGTTATGTGAGTTGAGCTTTGAGGGATCTGGTGTCACAGACACTGTGGAGGGGCACTCCATATCCTGCTCCTCTACCTCCCAATCCACCATGCTACAAAAGCCCTCGCCTCAGCCATGAAGCCAGGCTGCTACGGTGCCTTCGGAAAGTATTCAGACCCCTTGACTTTTTCCACATTTTGTTACGTTACAGCCTTATTCTAAAATCGATTAAATATATTTTTTTTCTCAGCAATCTCAGCAAGACAATACCCCATAATGACAAAGCGAAAACAGAAATACCTTATTTACATAAGTATTCAGACCCTCTGCTATGAGACTCGAAATTGAGCTCAGGTGCATCGTGTTTCCATTGATCATCCTTGAGATGTTTCTACAACTCGATTGGAGTCCACCTTTGGTAAATGTAATTGATTGGACATGATTTGGGAAGGCCTGTCTATATAAGGTCCCACAGTTGACAGTGCATGTGAGAGCAAAAACCAAGCCATGAGGTCGAAGGAATTGTCCGTAGAGGTCCGAGACAGGATTGTGTCGAGGCACAGATCTGGGGAAGGGTACCAAAAAATGTGTGCAGCATTGAAGGTCCCCAAGAACACAGTGGCCTCCATCATTCCTAAATGGAAGATGTTTGGAACCACCAAGACTCTTCCTAGAGCTGACCACCCAGCCAAACTGAGCAATCAGGGAGGTGACCAAGAACTCAATGGTCACTCTGACAGAGCTCTAGAGTTCCTCTGTGGAGATGGGAGAACCTTCCAGAAGTACAACCATCTCTCTAGCACTCCACCAATCAGGCATTTATGGTAGAGTGGCCAGACAGAAGCCACTCCTCAGTAAAAGGCACATGACAGCCCGCTTGGAGTTTGCAAAAAGGCACCTAAAGACTCTCAGACCATGAGAAACAAGATTCTCTGGTCTGATGAAATCAAAATGTATCTCTTTGGCCTAAATGCCAAGCGTCACATCTGGAGGAAAGCAGGCACCATCCCTACGGTGGAGCATGGTGGTGGCAGCATCATGCTGTGGGGATGTTTTTCAGCGGCAGGGACTGGTAGACTAGTCAGGATCAAAGCAAAGATGAACGGAGCAAAGTACAGAGAGATTCTTGACAAAAATCTGCTCCAGAGTGCTCAGGACTGGGGCAAAGGTTTACCTTCCAACAGGACAACGACCCTAAGCACAAGCACAAGTCTCTGAATGACCTTGAGTGGCCCAGCCAAAGCCCGGACTTGAACCATATCGAACATCTCTGGAGAGACCTGAAAATAGCTGTGCAGCAATGCCCTCCATCCAACCTGACAGAGCTTGAGAGGATCTGCAGAGAGGAATGGGAGAAACTCCCCAAATACAGGTGTGCCAAGCTTGTAGGGTCATACCCAAGAAGACTCGAGGCTGTAGTCACTGCCAAAGGTGCTTCAACAAAGTACTGAGTAAAGGGTCTGAATACTTATGTAAATGAGATATTTCCGTTTTCTATTTTTAATAAATTTGCACACATTTCTAAAAACCAGTTTTTGCATTGTCATTATGGGGTATTGTGTGTAGATTGATGTGGGGAAAAAACAATGTAATCAATTTTAGAATAAGGCTGTAATGTAACAAAATGTGGAATGGGTCTGAATACCTTCCGAATGCACTGTATGTGTAACGATCCCGGCTGTCTGAGTCGGGTCCTGTCTGGTGACTAGTTTTTCCTGTTCGTAATCTCCAGTTTCCCGAGGGTTCGGGAACGCTCCGGGGAGCGCTCTGGTTTTCCGCACCTGCATCCCATCAGCAATCTGCACACCTGGTCCTGATCACCACCCTTCTTAGGCTCTGGCCGAACATCCAGTTCCTGCCGGATCGTTAGCTATGAACAGTATGTTTGTCAGCGTGTCAGCCTCTGAGCCCTTAGTTAGTTTTGTTGTTTTGCACCTTGTTACTTGCTGTGTACTGACCTCCGTTTTTGTTCTGTCTGCAGTCTCTCACCCGGAACCTTCACCCAACCTCTGCCTGATGGTCGGCGGCTGCCGAGCCAGTACCGGACCAACCACTGCACCCTCAACAACCCATCCACGCCACCCGCTCTGTTCCCTGGATTATTCAGCCTCACTCGGAATCTACTAAATAAACACTCACCGTTCTCTCTACGTACCTTGTCCTTGTCTGCTTCTGGGTTCTGGCATAGTAAACCGTGACAGAACGATCCGGCCAGTAATGAACCCAGCGGACCTGGACTCCGTTCGCCATGCTATTACCCAGCAGGAGAAGATGTTGGGCCATCATAGCACGGTACTACAGGAGATCGCGTTGTCAGTTCGGAACCTTTCTACCGGTCTGGCGGAGGTCCAGAACCAACGTAAGTGTCCGGTGGAGGATCCACTACCGGTTTCACCCATCTCGCCTGCCGCTTCTGAAGCTGTGTCCATCCGTGAGCCCAAGGTTCCGCGCCGGATAAATATGAGGGGAGCTGGGAAGATGCCGTTCCTTCCTTATGCAGTGTGGATTAGTGTTCGATCTACAGCCCTACTCTTATGCCACAGACAAGGCTAGGATAGCCTTTGTGATTGAGTTGCTGCGTGGTCGAGCGCTGGAGTGGGCTTCAGCCGTTTGGGAACGACAGGATCCCTGCATGGCTTCATACCAGGGGTTCACGGCCGAGATGAGGAAGCTCTTCGACCATTCCGTCCGAGGGAGGGACGCAGCTAGGCGCCTGTTTTCGCTTCGCCAAGGAACTCGCAGCGTGGCCGACTTCGTGATCGAGTTCAAGACGTTGGCTGTGGAGAGTGGGTGGAACGAGGAGTCGCTGCAAGCGGCCTTTTACCAGGGTCTGTCGGAGCAGCTCAAGGATGAGTTGATCTCCTATCCGGAGCCTAGTGACCTGGACAGCTTGGTAGCCTTGTCTATTCGGGTGGATAATCGAGTCCGAGAGCGAAGGAGGGAGAAGCAATGGGGTCCGTCCAATCGATCAGCTTCTCAGTTCCCAGTCGGGTCGGGTGGTGGACCAGAACACGTCGATCATTCTCCACCACAATGGATTAGTGGAGAGGTCCTCTCTCCCGATTCTGAACCCATGCAAGTGGGGCGGCACGGGTTAACCAAGGAGGAGCGTCAACATAGACGTAAGACCAACTGCTGCCTCTACTGTGGTAGCTCGGGACATTACATCTCCACTTGTTCCCGGGCGGTCGTCAAACTGCCCCGGCTCGCTAAAGTTGGGAGGACTTTTAGCGAGCCAGTTTCAACCTCTCAGTACCTCTGTCAGACCCCGTTTCCCGGCTACCCTTGTGAACAGGAATCAGAGCTTAGCGCTTAACGCTTTTATCGATTCAGGTGCCGATGGAAGCTTTCTTGATGCCGAGTTGGTGGAACAGCTGGGGCTTTCCAAGGAGCAATTGCCGGGAAGCCATTGAAGCGACCACTCTGAACGGCAGTAGTCTGGCACGTATCACGATGAGGACTGAACCGGTTAAGATGCGGTTGTCGGGGAATCATTCTGAGATGATTTCATTCTTCATTCTGCCGTCTTCCCATGTTCCTCTGGTTCTTGGATACCCCTGGCTGAAGGAACACAATCCCACGTTCGATTGGGTGACGGGCAAGGTAACGAGTTGGAGCCTTGATTGTCATGCTAACTGTCTCAAGACTGCCTGCCCCCATTCGGTTCCCAGTCAGGTGATTGAGGCTAAACCCCCAGATTTGTCCCTGGTTCCCGAGACATATCACGATTTGGGGAAGTTTTCAGTAAGCAGAAGGCTCTGTCACTCCCTCCCCACCGACCATATGATTGTGCCATCAACCTGGTCCCTGGAGCTGTCTACCCCAAGGGAAGGTTATACAGTATCTCCCGACCTGAACGTGAGGCGTTGGAGACCTACATCAAGGAGTCCCTAGCTGCTGGTCTCGTTCGTCCCTCGTCATCGCCCCTGGGGGCAGGATTCTTCTTTGTGGGTAAGAAGGATGGCTCTCTTCGACCGTGTATTGATTATCGGGGGTTGAATGACATCACGGTCAAGAACAAGTATCCCCTGCCCTTGATGAGTTCTGCCTTCGACTCCTTACAGGGTGCTACGGTGTTCACCAAGCTAGACCTACGCAATGCGTATCACCTGGTCCGGATCAGAGAGGGGGACGAGTGGTTGACGGGTTTCAATACACCGATGGGTCACTCGAGTATCAGGTGATGCCGTTTGGACTGACCAATGCTCCAGCGGTATTCCAGAGTATGGTGAACGACGTCCTGAGAGATATGATCGGTCTCTTTGTGTTTGTTTACCTGGATGACATTCTGATCTTCTCGATGGAACCTTCCGACCACGTCCAGCATGTCCGGCAGGTTCTGCAGCGATTGTTGGAGAATCGCCTGTTCGTGAAGGCCGAGAAGTGCGAGTTTCACGCCCACACGACATCCTTTCTCGGGTACATCATCTCCAGGGGAGAGATTAGGATGGACCAGGAGAAGGTTAGAGCGGTTCTGGAGTGGGCCCAGCCCGGTACGAGATTGCAGCTCCAGAGATTTTTGGGGTTTGCGAATTTCTACCGCAGATTCATCCGGGATTACAGCCGTGTGGCCGCTCCGTTAACTGCCTTGACTTCCAGTATCAGGACCTTCAAGTGGAATCCGGAGGCGGATCGAGCGTTTCTGGATTTGAAGAGGCGATTCACCAACGCACCGATTCTCTCTCAACCGGACACGGCCCGTCAGTTCGTCGTTGAAGTGGACCGCGTCTGATGTGGGAGTTGGCGCCATCCTGTCGCAGCGATGCTCCACGGACAGTAAACTCCATCCCTGCGCCTACTACTCGTCGCCTTTCGCCTGCGGAGAGGAATTACAATGTGGGTAACCGGGAGCTTCTCGCGGTGAAACTTGCCTTGGAGGAGTGGCGCCACTGGTTGGAGGGGGCGGAGCAACCGTTTATTGTCTGGACTGACCACAAGAATCTTGCTTACGTGCAATCGGCTAACGCGTCTCAACTCCCGTCAGGCCAGGTGGGCGTTGTTTTTCGGACGATTCAAGTTTGCCCTGACGTTCCGACCTGGATCTAAGAACGGCAAGGCGGACGCCTTGTCCCGGATGTTCTCCAAGACGGAGGAGAGTGGGTCCAAGACCGAGACAATTCTCCCCGGAACTGCGTCGTGGGAGCAGTTATGTGGAAGATTGAGGAGGAGGTGCTGGCGGCCCTTCGGACTCAGCCCGGTCCCGGTAACGGTCCACCTGGTCGGTTGTTTGTGCCTGAGTCGGTTCGTCCGGCTGTCCTCAAATGGTCCCACGCCAGCAAGATGGCTTGTCACCCTGGCGTGGCTCGGACAATGGCGTTTCTTCGCAGACGTTTTTGGTGGCCTGCCATGGCCGAGGATACTCGGGGGTTTGTTGCTGCCTGTCCAGTGTGTGCGCAGAATAAGAGTACCAATCGGCCCAGCTCTGGACTACTTCACCCCCCTTCCCATTCCCCGGCGACCATGGTCGCATCTGGCCCCTGGACTTCGTCACTGGGTTGCCCGCTTCTGAGGGGAACACGGTCGTTCTGACTATCGTGGACAGATTCAGCAAGTTCGCCCACTTTGTGCCAATTGCCAAGCTTCCCTCTGCCTCGGAGACGTCCGAGATCCTGGTTAGGGAGGTTTTCAGGGTCCACGGTTTGCCCAGTGATATCGTTTCCGACCGTGGCCCTCAGTTTACCTCTGCTGTCTGGAAGTCCTTCTGTTTGGCCATTGGAGCTACAGTCAGTCTCACATCTGGTTTTTACCCCCAATCCAATGGTCAGGCGGAGAGAGCCAACCAGAAGATGGAATCCACGCTACGCTGTCTGGTCTCTTCCAACCCCACCTCCTGGGTCTCTCAGTTGCCTTGGGTTGAGTATGCCCACAATACTCTTCCTACATCTGCCACTGGGATGTCTCCCTTCCAGTGCCTGTATGGCTACCAACCTCCCCTGTTTCCTTCTCAGGAGAAGGAGCTCTCAGTGCCTTCTGTTCAGGCCCATATTCGTCGTTGCCACCGGACCTGGCATCGGGCCAGAAAGGCACTCCTTAGGGAGTTTCGGACCGGTATCAGCTCCAGGCGAATCGTCGCCGGATCCCCGCTCCCACCTATACCATCGGAGATAGGGTTTGGTTGGCCACACGGGATCTTCCGTTACGGACTGAGTCTAGGAAGTTGTTACCGAAGTTCATTGGTCCGTTTGTGGTGGAGAAGGTGATCAATCCAGTGGCAGTTCGACTCAAACTACCGAGGACGCTCAGAGTCCATCCCACCTTTCATGTCTCCTGCCTCAAGCCTGTCTTCCTCAGTCCTCTGTTGCCTCCTCCGCCTCCTCCTCCTCCTCCTCGGATGATCGGAGGTGGTCCTGCCTACACGGTGCGTCGCATCATGGATTCCAGACGGCGGGGCCGGGGTTTCCAGTATCTCGTGGACTGGGAGGGGTATGGCCCTGAGGAGAGGAGTTGGATTCCGCGGCGACAGGTCCTTGATGCGGACCTCATCAGTGACTTCTACCGCCTCCATCCTGGCGCTCCGGGAGTCCGCCCGGTGGCGTTCGTCGGAGGGGGGTACTGTAACGATCCCGGCTGTCTGAGTCGGGTCCTGTCTGGTGACTAGTTTTTCCTGTTCGTAATCTCCAGTTTCCCGAGGGTTCGGGAACGCTCCGGGGAGCGCTCTGGTTTTCCGCACCTGCATCCCATCAGCAATCTGCACACCTGGTCCTGATCACCACCCTTCTTAGGCTCTGGCCGAACATCCAGTTCCTGCCGGATCGTTAGCTATGAACAGTATGTTTGTCAGCGTGTCAGCCTCTGAGCCCTTAGTTAGTTTTGTTGTTTTGCACCTTGTTACTTGCTGTGTACTGACCTCCGTTTTTGTTCTGTCTGCAGTCTCTCACCCGGAACCTTCACCCAACCTCTGCCTGATGGTCGGCGGCTGCCGAGCCAGTACCGGACCAACCACTGCACCCTCAACAACCCATCCACGCCACCCGCTCTGTTCCCTGGATTATTCAGCCTCACTCGGAATCTACTAAATAAACACTCACCGTTCTCTCTACGTACCTTGTCCTTGTCTGCTTCTGGGTTCTGGCATAGTAAACCGTGACAGTATGTGGTTCACTTTGAGGTCCATATCACCGCAGTAGTAAACCCCTCACCCAAACTTGCAGCAATGTCATAGTAGAATAGTCATAATCAGTAAAATAGAATAAGGACAAGGATATCTAAAATGTCTTCAAGGGTAAATCCAACCGGCACGTTTTCTCTGTCATATACAGTTACATGCCATAAGGGAAGGCATGTAGTCATTGCAATGGGTTTGAAAACAGGTGCTGAGATAATGCAAAGCTAATATTGTTCCATCCATTCTCATCATAACCTCCCCCCTCATTATTGTCCCAGACAGAGATCAATTAAGTGAAAATGCTAGAGAAGCCGGTGTTTGGAGGATACCGTGCCACTATATCCTCCAAACACTGGCTTTAAGGGCATTATCACTTTTATACAACGGGTTACCAACATATTCAAATAATGATTGACATATTTTTATTAAAAACTTTATTTTGATGAATTTATTCATACTATTTTATCCTTCCACAAGCTATAGTCCCGACACAAATCTAAGGTTATTACCCAAGCCGGCTGGCCGTTCATTCTATCGGTTCGGTTGCCAGAGACGCAACCCAGTCGTTCAGTCTTTTTGTTCTGTATCTATGGACCCAGTTGTTCGTTCTAAATGTTCCATTCCCATGCTGGCTGGCAACGTTTGTATCCCTTGCTTGCTAGCTAGTCAACAACGGCTAACTTACAGTCACGTCAAACAGTGCAGCCAGAATAACAACAGTAGCTGGATTTGCATTTGTTTAAGCTGTTTTCTAGTGACATTTATTTGGATACATCTATAACAATGAGCTAATGAGGCGCGATTTCGCCTGGCACAGAAAATGTGCTCTCTCATCAGGACACTGTTGTTCAGAGGAGCTAGCTAACAACACAGCTAACACAATCACTTCAAACTGAAGCTGGAAAGACTGGGTGCACTTAGTTTCGTTGTACCTTTTTTTCAATTGACATTTCTTTGTATATATCCATAAAAATGATGCCAGCTTATTCATGATTTCGACTGGCTGAGAAACGCTGCTTGCCTGTCTGTCTCGTCCCGACTCCCGACACATTCATTACTATGGGACAGCTGGAGATAGAATTTGAATATTGAAACAATGTTGCAAATGTCGGAGAGACCGACAGCAGGGTTTATACAAATCTCCACTGTTGAAAACGAAATGTTAGTCTAAAAGAAATGTGAGATAATGTCTAGATGCTTTTTATAGTGGAGATCAAGTTTATAAATTGCTTGGCTGGGCTGATGAGACAGTGGATTGCGCAGTCAGATGGAACAGAGTAAATAGGCATTTTAACGTCATAGATCTAGCCGGTGGTAACTTGTGGAGTAGACACCGGCTGTAATGCGGTTTTAACCAATCAGCATTCAGGACTAGACCCACACGTTGTATCATAGCCTACATTAACTTCATAATCACTCAATAGAAACAGAGCCATATTGACAGTGAACTGTCCTCAACCAAACTCTTTTGAGATAACTTTAACGGGAGCCATCATCATTAACCTCACCAAACTAAAACAGACAAAGAGAATAATACCATACCCACACTACTCATTGCCACTATGACACTACCAGAGGATGACTGCTGTGGCTAGGCCTGCATCAGGCCACTCAGTGCCAAGATCAGATGCAGATGATGAATCATCTTCAACAAGACTGAAATGGATTTGTCTCAGTGTTCCTCCTTCAGCGTTTTTCTTTCATCATAATCCGCCCATATACAATTGAAAGATTAAAATGTAATGTTCTCATAGGTTATAAAATGGTTGCGAAGATCCTTGCAGGATTGAAACATTGTGTGTTTATTAATAAAGGTATGTGGTGGAGCTTATTATATAACAGATTTTCAGACATATTTTACTTAAAGAATAAAACAGTATCAGTTTGTGAAATAAATGTGCAAATAATCAGACATTTGTTATGATAATATGTTCTTACAGAAAAAAGATTGATTTCAAATCTATCATGATGTTAAAGCTGTAGGCCTGATTCTAAACATGGGGGAAAAACTTGAAACATTCAAGCATTTTTGCAAAGAAAAATCACTCTAGGTCCAAATAAGTGTGATAATGGTTTTGAAAGTGTCTTATAAAATGTTTTATTGTGTTTTATTGGTGGATTGTGAAAAGTGTCTTGTAAAATGTATGAGGGTGGTAAATGAACAAGAGTTATACATTATTTACTGGTAGATTGTGAAAAGGTTCCTATTTGGTTAGAAGGGAACATGTGTGTTCAATGGAAGGTAGTGAGCAGCTTTTAGACTTTAACTGGTTAAGTGGAAATATTACTGCACTTCGTGATGGCCCTACATGTGCAGACATTAAAGGCAGAGGAGATCCCTGAGGACTAATGTGAATATGATGCCTGATGGTGGCTATATGGAGAAAAGTATAAATAGATGTGATGTCTGAGTCATGTACTAATAACCTACTTTCTGCTAAACGATGCAGGTCATTCTAAGTACATTCTGAGCATAATTCCCTTGTAAAAATGAATATGGATTTTACTGTACAATGTAGCCTATTTCTGAAGCAAATATGAATGGGCTATTCTGTGATGAAATGGGGATCTCCATAGCCTACAATTATATTGGAAATAGAGGGAAAAAGCATTATTCGCATTGTATAAGGGAGTGGTTCCTTTATAGCGGTTTTTAACTTGTTGCTTCTGAGTGGCATTGATAGGCCTAGTCATTAGCCAACTTTTTGGCAACACTTTAACACACTACCAACTCACAGAATATATAAGGGGAATTTGGGAGAGAAAAACTGTTCTTTCAACTAATTATATTTTCCCACAATGCAATGACCGTGAAAATGTTGTGACAAAGAAAATAACATATCTCGAATGGAGAGAACCAGAGGGTTGTCTTTGGCTGCGTTTGGTGCCTGCATACTACCTGCGCTGGAACGTGCTAAATTCGGACACTTTTGGATCTAAAGTTTTCGTCCGAAATAGAACAATTGACCAATAAGTAGATTGCAACAAACAAGCTCAAAAAAGTGGTGATGGTTGGTCTACAGGCTGTTCCGCACGATTTTAAAATAATCACCGTGTCAGTTTCATCTTTCTTATGCAAAGTAGATGTCTTTGAAGGCGGATCTTTTGGCAGGTTAGCCCAGGACGGTGGCGACGACCAGCTCAAATGAGCAATGCCACCAACCACTCCAAAGTGATTTGGTCTGTCTCTGGAGTGCGGTTAGGAATAGATCTCTGCTCTGTTTTAGTTATTATTAGGTTATTACACCATTTGCGTGGATTTGTCGTGAGCATGCACATACCCCAACTTTACCTCAACGCGGTGCAAGAGGAAGATCAATTTAGTTAAGTTGGTAGCCAAAACATTGAAGTTATAACAGACTGGTTCCACTCGTGCTGCAGGACAGAGGCAGGATTCCGTCCTGAACGTGGTTGAGGACTGTCCCTGAAGGCGCTTTGATAACCGCTGGAACGTTTGTCTGGATCCGAACACTTTTATCCAATTTTTAAAAAAACACTGAGGCGGACAGACGAAATTTACTGTGCGACGGACTAGACACAACAACTACTGCAAACCCGTTTCTTCTCTTAACATGTTGGATTATTCTGAAACAAATTTATACACTTCAAAGCATGGACATTATGGTAAGCGACAATTATTTTGAGAGAAAATTATTCACACTTTTGGGGAATTCTCTCTGGAGTTCAATTCTAATCAAAGGAATGACACGTAAAAACGGAGAAACGATGGTCTTTCGTAGACAATTGTGAGTTTTCATCCACTGCTTGGCTCATTCATTTAAAAAAAACACAGAAAGCTTTTTATTAGGCTTTTCCTTTAGGAGACGCAACTTCTATGTTATCCTAAGAAGTTACATTTGATCTTAAATTGTTTGCCACTAAAAGGATCAAAGAGGAGAGACTATGTTTTCCCTTGCCAAACTGACCCTTGTCAATGTGCTGCTGGTCTGTCTGAGTTGTGGCTGCTCAGCCATTAGCTCCATAGACCCAGACCGGCCAGGTGAGGGGAGATGTCAACAGATTGTCATCTCCCTGTGTAAGGACATTGGTTATAACATGACTAGGATGCCCAATCTGATGGGCCACGAGGACCAGAATGAGGCAGCCATCAAGATACATGAGTTTGTCCCTCTCATAGAGTTTGGATGCCACACTCACCTCAAGTTTTTTCTCTGTTCGCTGTATGCACCCATGTGCACGGAGCAGGTGTCCACCCCCATCCCTGCCTGCAGAGTTATGTGTGAGCAGGCCAGGCAAAAGTGCTCCCCTATCATGGAACAGTTCAACTTCCACTGGCCTGACTCCCTGGACTGCTCCAGACTACCCAACAAAAATGACCCCAACAACCTCTGCATGGAGGCCCCCAACAACGGCTCAGACGAGTCCCCAAAAGGCTCGCACACCCAGCCTCCTGACTTCAGGCTTCAGAGGCCCATCAAAGGCCAGGACCTGCACGTGAAGGACAAGGAGAGCAAGGAGACCTGCAGTAACCCAGGCAAGTTCCACTATGTACAGAAGAGTGAGTCCTGTGCCCCCAAGTGCTACCCCAAAGTGGATGTGTACTGGAGTCAGGGAGATAAGCAGTTCTCTCTGGTGTGGATGGCCATCTGGTCCATCCTCTGCTTCGTCTCCAGCTCATTCACTGTCCTCACCTTCCTCATCGACCCGCAGCGCTTCAAATACCCTGAGAGGCCCATCATCTTCCTCTCCATGTCCTACTGTGTCTACTCTGTGGGCTACCTGATCCGTCTGTTTGTGGGCGCAGACAGCATCGCCTGTGACCGGGACAGTGGGGTCCAGTACATCATCCAGGAGGGACTGGAAAGCACAGGCTGCACCATCGTCTTCCTCATCCTCTACTACTTTGGCATGGCCAGCTCCCTCTGGTGGGTCATCCTCACACTCACCTGGTTCCTGGCTGCAGGGAAGAAGTGGGGCCACGAGGCCATTGAGGCCAACAGCAGCTACTTCCACCTGGCAGCCTGGGCCATCCCGGCCGTCAAGACCATCATGATCCTGGTGATGAGGAAGGTGGCGGGGGACGAGCTGACGGGGGTGTGCTACGTGGGCAGCATGGACGTGAAAGCTCTCACAGGCTTCGTACTCATCCCACTCTCCTGCTACCTCATCATCGGCACCTCCTTCCTTCTGTCTGGCTTCGTGGCCCTGTTCCACATCCGCAAGATCATGAAGACAGAGGGGGAGAACACGGATAAACTGGAAAAGCTGATGGTGCGGATCGGAGTGTTCTCAGTCCTCTACACTGTACCTGCCACCTGCGTTATCGCCTGCTACTTCTATGAGAGGCTCAACATGGACTACTGGAGGAGCCTGGCCGTGGAGCAGAAGTGTGTTGACAGCAGCAGGAACAGCGCAGAGTCTGAGGAGTGTGGTATGAAAAGCTCCATCCCGGCTGTGGAGATCTTCATGGTTAAGCTCTTCATGCTGCTAGTGGTGGGCATCACAAGTGGCATGTGGATCTGGACCTCAAAGACACTGCAGTCGTGGCAGAATGTGTTTAGCAGGAAGCTGAAGAAGAGGACGAGGAGGAAGCCTGCCAGTGTGTTCACAAGCAGTGGGCCTTACATCAAGCCTCACCCAGCACTTAAAGGGCACAGCACAAAGTATGAGCCTACCAGGCCCCCTCCGACATGCGTATGAGCTGGCACTCTCTGACAGTGTGCGAAACCAAAACCCTTCTAAAGCCCTTACCTAAAACAGACTTTATGATCAGAGTGCCAACAAAAGACACAACAATGTTCATATTTATTTTAAGTATTATTTTGATCCATCTCAAGCTACAAGAAAGAACTGCCTTTGTTTAAAATATCTGCTACTCCTGGAACCACTTATCTGTTTAAGAACATGATAGAGAAAAATATATTTTTCTTTCCAAGACAAAGAAAGTGGAATTAACCATTTGGATGTGTCATGGGGTTGCTTGAGTAATGTGCAATATATGTTTTTCTTAGTGGCAAAAAATACACAAGTACTGTAGAAACCGATTTAAAGACAATGAAAATGACTCCACTGACAAAGGGAGTGAATGGTCTGGGAGATCCTCTAGTGTTGCGTTGTGTGGCTTTTTAATGGAAGTCAACGCAGTGCCATACATGTTTGAACTGAACTGAAGTGAGAAAGCAGCTGTTGAAAAGGGCTCAGAACCGCATTGACTGCCTATTGTGAAGCAAATTCATTCCATAAATCAACAAGCACTATACATCGCAAAAGTAATAATTTGTACAGACAATTTTCCTGTTTTTTTTCTTTGCTGTTTTATAGCACAAGGGAACATTTGTATATATTTCTTAAAGTTAATATTTTATCAAAAATAAAGAAAACATTCCAGTTTTAATGTCCTAAAAACAGGAATTGTATATTATTATTGTATGGGGTTTATCTGTAGTGTGAATGAGTTCACCATTAGTTTTACGAAAAGCACATTTCTCAATTTGTATGACAAATTATTCCATTGGACATTTGAAGATAGTCCTTACTAACCATTGATGTAAAGTTATGGTATATTTCAATCATCCACTGAGTATGTGCTTGTGTGTGTGTGTGATAGTGTGATAGTGTGTGCAGACACTTGACTTATCTCTCTCTTTTGAGAGGTTTATGCTTGTAATTACATAAAGACAAATTGGTGTTTGAAGTTAGCTTCATGAATACTCAGACTCCTGTTGATACCTGATACAATGGAGTGAGCTCTCAGTGAAGTACATACAGGATGAAGAACAATGGCATCTGTACTCTTCTGTTGTAATTGTTGAGAAGGAAGGCATCATGGGTAATCCAGAGCCCGCTCCCTCCATGGCCATTTATTAGAGATGACTAATAGAACAAAGTTTGATGACATCAAAGAGATTACGAACAAAGCACTTTTTTTATTATTGTAGACCATTTTTAATAAGAGTGAGGCTTTTATATTCCCCTCCTATTAAAATGTATTCACTTCCATGTTCCATACGGCAACAAAGACTTTTAGGTTTGTTTTGTTTTTGTTTCCCAGTTTTTCATCCTATTTGCAACATCAAATCAGGTCATTTTTTTATCTAGAGCCGTTGATTTTAGTACCTTTTTTTTCTTGTGATGAAGTTCAGAGCGGAAATGTGCAAATAAGTCTCTGGTATGATCCTCTCATTCTAAGAACTCACTCAAGTCAGGCTTTGATTATGTTACTGAGATGATCAGACCACAGCGTTAAGGTTTTTTCTCTAGTTACAGTTCCGTTCAGACTTCTGTAGGCCTATAGATGAACATCTATGCAGTTAAGTTGAGATAACACAAAGATAATACTTTTGTTTTTGTGCTTTTTTTTCAGCCCACTGATTCAATCACGTGTGTTTTCATGTGTGTGTATTTCAGGGATGGGGGTTATGCAATGATCCTACAGTCATTCAGAACAGGATTAGGCTGTTTGAAGGGTCTGGCTTTGAGAAGAGGTTTATAACTGCAAACAAAATACACAATATCTGTCATCTACCCTCCTCTTATCACCCAGGCATAGTGATATTTCTAAAGACACATCTGGTCTGGATTTCAGGCTGTCATATTGACTGAGACTAGTTTTCAATAGCATAGTAGGCTATTGACTGAAACTAATATATCTGTTAGCGTACTAATTTGTGTGGGGGTTAAATGCTCTCACATTGTAAATAATTAATTGCACATCCCCTTCCAACTACAAGTCAAGTCTTGAATGGAAGCAACACTAATATGAGCTCAGCTACCCCCAATTCCATTAGTTTATACCATAATAGACAATTTTGGAAACCACCAAAAACAAGGAACATTGTGCACCTTTATTTTAACTTTAAGGTTTTGTGGCTTATGCATGAGAACCAGACACTAACAATGTTGCAGGTTGAGCGTAAATATGTGCTCTTCCCTGAGGGCCTTCAAGTTCCAGCATCAGCCCAACCCGTTTTAACAGTGAAAAGCACATGACTCACAGCTGAATCAAAGTCAAGCAGTGTCTATTGATACTTTGTGTTGCGAAAAAAGGTGAGTGTTTTCGAGGGCTTCAACAGAGGCCACCTGGATAACAGCCCCCCAAGGCTGTAAATATAAATGACAGTTACCACCCCCTCCTCTGGGGCTTATTCTTCCAAGTATGCTTCAGTTGCTCTTTTCAAAGGGAAACACTCTGAAGTATGCAAGCAAGGGCACAGTAGTGTCAGCCCAAAATGTTTTGGAATAAACTACACATGCTTCTGAATTTTTATATAAAATTGTTTTTCTGAGGTAAAGTTTGTGTTTTCCAGCCACTATATCACATATGATTAGACCTGTTATTCCATGTCGCTGCCAGTGCAAAGGCTTTAGGCTTGATTAACTGGGTCTGGTCTGGAGCTGCTATGATCCAATCAGCCAAGTGGCTCATTATATAATGTGTGTGTCACATGGCCCCTCTCATTGCCCAGTTGTTGTCCCTAGCAATGGTGTGGTAGATGGCATATTTTGTTTGTCCCAGTGGGGAATCTGGCAGCTGGCATGTGACTGGGGGTGCGGGTCTTCAGATCACCATATCTCAAAGGCCAACAATGGCCCCAATTTGAAAGGCCCCACTCATCCCCCACAGCCCGTCTCACACACATTCTCTCACCCTTCCCTTCCTTGCAACTTCTCCTCTCAACAGATCTGCTGCTAATACGACACTCGCATAGTTCTCTACAGCAGTTAATGTAGCAACAGTCTTTTGGGGAACTTACCTTGATGACCTTTTGCAAATCCAATCAGTTTTCCACATTGATTCAACGTCATCACATTGAACTTTTTTGTTCAAATGACATGGAAACAATGTTGATTCAACCTGTTTTTGCCCAGTGGGAAGCGTTTGTGTGGCTGGGTGCTTTAAACATACAGTTAATGTGACAGAACAGGCCTTCTGGAAGCCAGTCTGACAGTCTCTGACTCACGTTCAGGGAGGGGAAAACCAGCAGGGTAACATCATCACTTCAGCTGATCCCTTGAAACCAGGACATCAAGTTAAGATAAAGTCATACACCTGTAAGAACGATGACCAAATTCCTATTCCCTTGCCCCTACGCTTATTGCATAGCTTTTCTCCCATTGTGTATGAAGGTGTGGTGGAACTGGAATCCTGCCTGGCTGCTGCTGCTGTTGCTAGCAGTCATAAAGTGTTCTGACACAGTGACATAAATCAGGCTGTCTGGTTGACTGGCGGCTGAGGCAGCTTCCCTTTGATCAGGCTTTCTGAAGACACCCCATGTCCTCATCCTCAGCTGCCCCAGCACCACCTGTTTACCAGTCCAGGCCTGTCTGTTTGGGAGTGCAATACTCAGGCCCCCCCTTTTTGTTTTGTTTCTCTCTCTCTCTCTCAGACCCATTACACACACACACACATGTACACACACACACACAAAGGAATTTGCCCTTCCATTGGCTTTGGTGGGAAAAAAGAGGAACAGTTTACAGAATGAAAGTGAAAGGTCAAATTTGGTCAAAATTGTCAGAATTTGCTAAATAGTTCTGAATTTGACAATTTACCTATGTAATAAAGCAGACTTATTTATATTTTTTCAGAGGATTAATTTGAAACTTTGATATCATCATATTTAGCATTCAGTACAGTGAATAGCAAACTGTAGAAAATAAACAAGTATTTTGGCATGTAATGAAAGTACCTTTCATCCCTCTCGGCTCAAATCCTTTAGATCAAAAGATTACTGTATAAGGAAGCATTGGAAGGCCACAGGTATTAAATAATTATATGGGGCAAGAATAGTATCAATAAACATCTAGATATATGTACAATGGCCGGTAGTAGCATAAGGATAGTTTTGCACAATGTCCTATTACCATTCTCCACATCAATAGTAAACACACACACACATCTGTTTGCATTTGGGCTGCAGGAGAGGCAATTATCCCCTTGACTATTGAAGGTGAGAGTAATTACATAAGAATCTGGCAGAAATGAAAGCCTTCCCTGTAAGGCAGGGGAAGGGCACCTTTTTCAAATGCATAATGATGTGCCTTTCAGGCCCTCTCCTGATCAGACAAGTGTTTGATAATAGCTTTGGTTAGAAAGAGAGCGGAATATGTTTATTTGCATGTTTAGGAACGAATGACTTTGAGCTAAAGATCAGGCAGATTAGTGTTAACTGAGACAGACCTCTGTTAAAAGCAGCCACTGCAAAGTGCAAACAGTTTCCTTTGTTTTCTGTGTCTTTGTTTGGTTTGTTAACTGAATGGGCATGCACCTGAGCAAGAGCAAATACTAGCAGAAAAAAGTAGCATCCCATTTGCAAATGACCCTCACGTTACTCTAATACACAAATACCAGCCTTTTTCATGCCTTCATGTTACACTGCAACCTCCACTTCTTTGTCATTTTCATATTTGGATTCCTGTCATAACAGACATCAGAACAGGGACTTAACTATCATATCATATCACTGTTACTAAAGCATAAGAGTCACCGGCCTGAACAGGAAGATCAATCCACATTATAAGGCCTGGGCTAACAGGACAAGATGCTCATGCCTCGGCATGGCACGATGCTTGTTTCATATGATCACAAAGGCACAGGGATATTAAACATTAAACTGAAAAGCAGCATCAAAAATAAGGAAGTATAACTAATACTCATGGCACCCATATGGCTGAAACGAGGCTGAATCTACAAAGACGGGTGAGTGGAGATTGTGCATGGAGGGGGGTGAGGGGGTGAATAGTCTGATGTCAGCTACAAGCAGGGTCTTTCGCCATGGTGATTTAGCAGTGCCAGATTGTGACGCTCTAATCTGCCACCTTCCTAATCCTCACAGCAAAGTGTTCAGATAATAAAACCCATCAGAATTCCAGCGCCAAGAATCCCATTGTTGCCCAGTGGAGGGGATGGGTTCCCCCTCTCTGAACGCATTCCCTCTCACACACACATACACAAACACATATGCACATACACACATATTGAATGTAATGGAGGTGCTATTTTGGATCTCCCCTTTCTTTAGTGCATTGGTGCATTGGAATGTTGTCACTGATATGATGCTTATTGTGTGTTGTGTGTGTGTGTGTGTGTGTGTGTGTGTGTGTGTGTGTGTGTGTGATGTTGGCAAGGCAGTAACAGGATTGATGGAAAGAGGTGCAGGGGTGGAGAGAGCAAGCACACCAGGAGACTGTCAGTATGTTTGTGCATTTGTGTTTGTATGCGTGTGTACATTTGTGAGTGTTTGTGTATGAGAAAGATATAGGGACAGAAAATAGCAAGAGGGATGATGGTGGAACTGGCAAGGCTCACGAACACTGCTGAGAGAAAATGCCTGTGGTTCAAAGACGCTCTAAACAAACTTAAGAAAGAAAGATGACAGAGGGGGAGTGTATGAAAGGAATCTACACTATCAATTGTCACATAAACTTGGGGAAAACATCTTGGCTTCACTACCAGAAAATATACAGACATTCTACAACATTTTACAAAACTAGATTCTGTATCAGTTCCAAAACAACATTATGTATTGTACAGCATATAAGACATGTTAAAGAGGCTATTTGCTTTTGAAATCGAACCGGAAGTATAGCAACAGAAGCAAACAGAAAGGAATAAACGTGGCCTTGTCATTGTATATAACATCTCGTCTTTGTATTTTGATCACAACCATAAGTGTGCCAAATCCTGTTTACCTCCATGTGAAGTATCTGTATTTTTACTCCATTACGAATGTATAGCCTACTGTAAATGGTCTGTTCTAATTTTCACCTTCCAGGTCTGGTACATGCAACATATGTGTTTCTGTCCACAGGGATTGTATTAACTGGTGCAATCAGAACCTGCCTGTATTGCTGGAGAGTTCATTTTTTCTCTCAGGAAAGTAGTTAATTCAAACTGGCATGTACAACACATAACATGTGTTACCCCTCAGTGGTTGACAACAATGTCCCGTTTCGCTCTGTAGTTTACTCTAGGCAGTGACAGGACTGGAAGCAATTTAGGTCAACCACAGAAAAACGTCTGAGGAGTTGATAAATGGCTGTATTGTTTTGTTTCTTACTGTGACTCTACTAGATAGGGCATCTGTTCCTTTGAATAATCAAGCTTAAGCTTGGAAAAGGGATCTCAGTTTCCCAGACACTGAGGTTGGTCCAGATTGCTTGATCCTGATAGTGGTAATGACTGTGATGGCAGGAGTGGGTAATCTACAGAGAGAGGGGGTCAGGACCCACTTATCTGCCCTGAGTGGAAAATCCAAGCCCACTCTGTCTGGACGACAGCTGTCATGAATGAGTGAGAGAGGCCCACAGGCATGCCCACAGCATTCTAGAACACCACTGTACTGTATACACTCCGTGAAGGTAGCATACTCAACTTTAATCTCAATGTCTACGTGTTTACAGCGTATGCCATTTGCATGTTAGTGTTTGTGGGTTCGCAAATACACGCAACAATGGCCACCATTGAAGTGGTGCTAAACATAGCTCTCAGCATTTGATCGTTAAATCAGGGCATGGGCAAAACTGACATGACAAGCAGCCTCTAATTTAGTTTTTCAAAGGATGAAATAGAGTGCAGAGAAACTACAGCATATCAAGCTCCTCTCAATTGTTCGTCTGAAGGTGGGGATTGAAATGATGGAAGCAGAGATGGATGAGCTCTCATTAAGTGTTGTTTTACTTAAGAATATAGGCCTCAGAGCTGAATTAACTAAGTGGCTGGAGCTGGTCAGTAGAGGAAAGGGAGGGGCTCTCATGAGAGCCGGACACTTTTGAGGACTTTCGCAGAGGGCATTGAGTCAGTTCATTGATATTCAAGGATTTGACCCAGCGACAAACAGGGATGTCACTAAGGTTAAGACAGCCTTGCCTCTGCTTATTGTGTCTTGGCTGAAAGCAGAGGTGTTTCCAAGTCACTCCCCCCACCCTCCTCCACAAGGTTGTTATGGTGAGCAAATCACGCTTGCAGCACTTTGTCACAGTCATGTGGGCACATTCTCCCTTTCTTCCTCTCTTTCTTCCTTTTCCCTCTCTTTCTTTCCTGCTGCCTCACCAAGGCCCTGGAAAAGGGAGGTTTCTGTCCACTGACAATGCTTAGTGAGTCATAGACATCCATGTATTTACACAGACACACAGGCCGTAGAGTTCCTAGATTACCCTCAACCAAAAGAACCCAGTAACACAAAACTATTTATTTGAAACACCAACTAAAACATAATATATATTTCAGGAGAGAGGGACAGGATGTGTGTGGGTGAGATAACTTTGTGGGGGTCCACAGCAGAACAGGGGTTGTATGAGAAGACAAGCAATAGGGTGCCAAGAAGTGCACATATACCAGCCAATCAAATTCCTCAGATTACCTGAGGAGTGGATACTATCTGTGCTGATTATGTCCTGTGCCAAACAGACCATTGAATGTAATCACACACACATTTTATTATTGCACGCTTACACTTATTACTAAAATATTGTGAGTTCCTATGACAGTTAAATTCAATAAATAATAGTGTACAGTCTGCTGCCTCAGTTTTGATTATGGCAATTTTCATATACTCCAGAATGTCATGAAGAGTGATCAGATGAATTGCAATTAATTGCTAAGTCCCTCTTTGCCATGAAAATGAACTTAATCCCCAAAAAACATTTCCACTGCATTTCAGCCCTGCTACAAAAGGACCAGCTGCCATCATGTCAGTGATTCTCTCGTTAACACAGGTGAGAGTGTTGACGAGGCTGGAGATCACTCTGTCATGCTGATTGAGTTAGAATAACAGACTGAAAGCTTTAAAAGGAGGGTGGTGGTTGAAATCATTGTTCTTCCTCTGTTAACCATGGTTACCTGCAAGGAAACACGTGCCGTCATCATTGCTTTGCACAAAAAGGGCTTCACAGGCAAGGATATTGCTGCTAGTAAGATCGCACCTAAATCAACCATTTATCAGATCATCAAGAACTTCAAGGAGAGAGGTTCAATTGTTGTAAAGAAGGCGTCAGGGCGCCCAAGAACGTCCAGCAAGCGCCAGGACCATCTCCTAAAGTTGATTCAGCTGCGGGATCGGGCACCACCATTGCAGAGCTTGCTCAGGAATGGCAGCAGGCAGGTGTGAGTGCATCTGCACGCACAGTGAGGCGAATACTTTTGGAGGATGGCCTGGTGTCAAGAAGGGCAGCAAAGAAGCCACTTCTCTCCAGGAAAAACATCAGGGACAGACTGATATTCTGCAAAAGGTACAGGGATTGGACTGCTGAGGACTGGGGTAAAGTCATTTTCTCTGATGAATCCCCTTTCCGATTGTTTGGGGCATCCGGAAAACACCTTGTCCGGAGAAGACAAGGTGAGCTCTACCATCAGTCCTGTGTCATGCCAACAGTAAAGCATCCTGAGACCATTCATGTGTGGGGTTGCTTCTCAGCCAAGGGAGTGGGCTCACTCACAATTTTGCCTAAGAACACAGCCATGAATAAAGAATGATACCAACACATCCTCCGAGAGCAACTTCTCCCAACCATCCAAGAACAGTTAGGTGATGACCAATGCCTTTTCCAGCATGATGGAGCACCATGCCATAAGGCAAAAGTGATAACTAAGTGGCTCGGGGAACAAAACATCGAAATGTTGGGTCCATGGCCAGGAAACTCCCCAGACCTTAATCCCATTGAGAACTTGTGGTCGATCCTCAAGAGGTGGTGGACAAACAAAAACCCACAAATTCTGACAAACTCCAAGCATTGATTATGCAAGAATGGGCTGCTATCAGTCAGGATGTGGCCCATAAGTTAATTGACAGCATGCCAGGGCGGATTGCAGAGGTCTTGAAAAAGAAGGGTCAACACTGCAAATATTGACTCTTTCAGCTCTCTCTCTCTCTCTCTCTCTCTCTCTCTCTCTCTCTGGCAGCCAGCGCATACCACATGTGCATCCTGCACTCCTACATTCTGAGCATTTTAAAGGAGTTACAGCACCTGCCAACAGGACACAATGGTGGCGACTGCTGATGTGAACCAACACCATTCTTCTCTCTGTTGGCTCGCAGCCCCATGGAGGAGAAGATCTGAGACACTTGGTATGGCCAACCTGACAGGAGAACCCATCAAATAGATTATAGAGTGGCGCAGCCGCCAAGGACAAACTTTAGGGTAAAACTTCATCTCCAGGTGACAATGGTGTAAGATTTAATATAATATTGGTATTTTATACAATGGGTGGATCTAATCCTGAATGCTGACTGGTTAAAACCGCATTCCAGCCGGTGTCTATTCCACTGGCTAAATCTATGATGTTAAAATGCCTATTTACTCTGTTCCATCTGACTGCGCAATCCACTGTCTCATCAACCCAGCCAAGCAATTTATAAACTTGATCTCCACTATAAAAAGCATCTAGATATTATCTCACATTTCTTTTAGACTAAAATGTAGTTTTCAACAGCGGAGATTTGTATAAACCTTGCTGTCGGTCTCTCCGACATTTGCAACATTGTTTCAACATTCAAATTCGATCTCCAGCTGTCCCACCATAGTAATGAACGTGTTGGGAGGAGACAGACAGACAGGCAGACAGCGTTTCTCAGACAGTCAAAATTATGAATCAGCTGGCATCATTTTTATGGATATATGCAAAGAAATGTAAATTGAAAAAAGGTAAAACGAAACAAAGTGCAGTTAGTTTGCAGTCTTTCCAGCTTCAGTTTGAAGTGATTGTGTTAGCTGTGTTGTTGGCTATCTCCTCTGAACAACGGTGTCCTGAGGAATTAGCTATTATTTTATGCCAGGCGAAATCATGGCTCATTAGCTCAATAGATCCAAGATGGCGTAGCAGTGCGTCGTGTTTTCTGTAGTGTCCTCATGTAAATAGCCTGTTTTTTTGTTTTTTTTTGTCTTTTTCGTATATATTTCTCAATTTCACTTTCCATCCTTTAACTAGATATACTTTCCTGCAACCCGCCTCACCCAATGTGTAACAGATTCTATTATTTATTATACCTTCTTATCTAGAACATCTAGCTACTTGCTATTAGCCACCGTTAGCGGTCTTCACCATTGTCTGTGGCCTACCAGCCAGCTCTAGCCTGGACAATTATCGGCCAGTCTGCACATCGCGCAATCGAGCCATAGCATATCGGATTTTCTGCCGGAATCACTGAATCACTGGACCTTAACACCGGATCATCGCAACTAGCTAGCTGAAACCGAATGGCTGTTGTTGTTGTAGGCTAATCACCGCTGTCCAGAAGCAAGCCCCAGTTAGCCTTGAGCTAGCCTCAAGCCAGGCCCATCTCCCGGCTATCTACCTCTCTGTCAACTGGACGGGACCTCCTAGTGTTGACACGGAGCCCCGCCGATCCATCACAGCTGGTCTGCCGACATAATCGTCTGATGTGGTTTCAACAGGTTTCCCGTTGCGACGACCACGAAGATCCGTCTGCTAGCCCCGGCCCGCTAGCACACGCAATCAACAGCCGTGCCTCCTGCTCGCCTGTGCTGTAGCAGCCACTGAACTGCTCCCGGACTCACCGATTGCTGTTCACTGGAACTTATGATCACTCAGCTACACAGCTGATGCCTGCTGGGCTGTTCACTGGACCTTATGATCACTCAGCTACACAGCTGATGCCTGCTGGACTGTTCCTTTATACGGTACCCCATCCTGTTTATCTGTTTAGCCTCAGCTCAGACTTTCATCACCATTACCAGCTGTTGTCTTAGCTCTCTCGAATAACACCTGTGATTGCTTTAGCCTCTCTTCCATGTCAATATGCCTTGCCTATTGTTGTTTCGGTTAGTTCTTACTGTACTTTTTCACTGTAGAGCACCCAGTCCCGCTCAAACTGCCTCAGATAGCTCCTTTGTCCCACCCCCACACACGCGGAGACCGGCTCAATCGGTGCCTCCAGTGATGCTATCTCTTTCATCGTTACCCAACGCTTAGGTTTACCTCCACTGTACTCATATCCTTCCATATCCTTGTCTGTGCATAATGCCCTGAATCTATTCTACAACGCCCGGTAATCTGTCCCTTTTATTCTCTGTACCCAACACACTAGAAGACCAGTTCTTAAAGCCTTTAGCCGTATCCTTATTCTATTCCTCCTCTGTTCCTCTGGTGATGTAGAGGTTAACCCAGGCCCTGTAGCCCCCAGTATCACTCCTACTCCCCAGGCGCTATCATTTGTTGACTTCTGTAACCGCAAAAGCCTTGGTTTCTTGCATGTTAACATCAGAAGCCTCCTCCCTAAGTTTGAGTTATTCACTGCATTAGCACACTCCGCCAACCCTGATGTTCTAGCATTGTCTGAATCCTGGCTTAGGAAGGCCACCAAAGAGTCAGAAATGTCCATTCCCAACTACAAAATTTTTCGTCTAGATAGAACTGCCAAAGGGTGCGGAGTTCCAATCTACTGTAGAGATAGCCTGCAGAGCTCTATCGTACTATCCAGGTCTGTGCCCAAACAGTTTGAGCTTCTACTTCTAAAAATCCACCTTTCCAGAAATAAGTCTCTCACTGTTGCCGCTTGCTACAGCCCCCCCTCAGCCCCCCGCTGTGCCCTGGACACCATATGTGAATTGATTGCCCCACATCTATCCTCAGAGTTCGTATTGCTTGATGACCTAAACTGGGAAATGCTTAACACCCCGGCCGTCCTACAATCTAAACTAGATGCCCTCAATCTCACACAAATTATCAAGGAACCTACCAGGTACAAATCAAAATGGGCACCCTCATAGATATCATCCTGACTAATTTACCCTCTAAATACACCTCTGCTGTCTTCAACCAGGATCTCAGTGATCACTGCCTCATTGCCTGCGTCCGTAATGGGTCCGCGGTCAAACGACCACCCCTCATCACTGTCAAACGCTCCCTAAAACACTTCAGCGAGCAGGCCTTTCTAATTGACCTGGCCCGGGTATCCTGGATGGATATTGACCTCAGTCAGTAGAGGATACCTGGTTGTTCTTTTAAAAGTGCTTTCCTCTCCATCTTAAATAAGCATGCCCCATTCAAAAAAGCATGCCCCCTGGTTCACCCCAGACTTGACTGCCCTTGACCAGTACAAAAACATCCTGTGGCGTACTGCATTAGCATCGAACAGCCCCCGCGATATGCAACTTTTCAGGGAAGTCAGGAACCAATATACACAATCAGTTAGGAAAGCGAAGGCTAGCTTTTTCAAACAGAAATTTGCATCCTGTAGCACTAACTCCAAAAAGTTTTGGGACACTGTAAAGTCCATGGAGAATAAGAGCACCTTACTGCACTGCCCACTGCACTGAGGCTAGGAAAAAATGTCACTACCGATAAATCTACGGTAATCAAAAATGTCAACAAGCATTTTGCTACGGCTGGCTATGCTTTCCACCTGGCTACCTCTACACCAGCCACCAGCTCTGCACCCTCCGCTGCAACTTGCCCATGCCCCCCCACTTCTCCTTCACCCAAATTCAGATTGCTGATGTTCTGAAAGAGCTGCAAAATCTGGACCCCTACAAATCAGCTGGGCTAGACAATCTGGACACTTTCTTTCTAAAATTAACCGCCGAAATTGTCGCAACCCCTATTACCAGCCTGTTCAACCTCTCTTTCGTATCGTCTGAGATCCCCAGAGATTGGAAAGCTGCCGCGGTCATCCCCCTCTTCAAAGGGGGTGACACTCTAGATCCAAACTGTTACATACCTATGTCCATCCTGCCCTGCCTTTCGAAAGTATTTGAAAGCCAAGTTAACAAACAGATCACCGACCATTTCGAATCCCACCGTACCTTCTCCGCTATGCAATCTGGTTTCCGAGCTAATCATGGGTGCACCTCAGCCACGCTCAAGGTCCTAAACTATATTATAACCGCGATCGATAAAAGACAGTACTGTGCAGCCATCTTCATCGACCTGGCCAAGGCTTTCGACTCCGTCAATCACTGCATTCTTATTTGCAGACTAAATAGCCTTGGTTTCTCAAATGACTGCCTCGCCTGGTTCACCAACTACTTCTCAGATAGAGTTCATTGTGTCAAATCGGAGGGCCTGTTGTCTGGACCTCTGGCAGTCTCTATGGGGGTGCCACAGGGTTCAATTCTCGGGCCGACTCTATTCTCTGTGTATATCAATGATGTCGCTCTTGCTGCTGGTGACTCTCAGATCCACCTCTACGCAGACGACACTATTTTGTATACATCTGGCCCTTCATTGGACACTGTGTTAACAAACCTCCAAACGAGCTTCAATGCCATACAGCACTCCTTCCGTAGCCTCCAACTGCTCTTAAACGCTAGTAAAACTAAATGAATTCTCTTCAATCGAACGCTGCTTGCACCCGCCCGCCCGACTAGAATCACTACTCTCGGCGGGTCTGACTTAGAATATGTGGACAACTACAAATACCTAGGTGTCTGGTTAGACCATAAACTCTCCTTCCAGACTGACATTAAGCATCTCCAATCCAAAGTTAAATCTAGAATCGGCTTCCTATTTCGCAACAAAGCCTACTTCACTCATGCTGCCAAACATGCCCTCGTAAAACTGACTATCCTATCGATCCTTGACATCAGCGATGTCCTTTACATAATAGCCTCCAACACTCTACTCAGCAAATTGGATGTAGTCTATCACAGTGCCATCCGTTTTGTCACCAAAGCCCCATATACTACCCACCATTGTGACCTGTACGCTCTCATTGGCTGGCCCTCACTACATATTCATCGCCAAACCCGCTGGCTCCAGGTCATCTATAAATCACTGCTAGGCAAATCCCTGCCTTATCTTAGATCATTGGTCACCATAGCAACACCCACCCGTAGTATGCGCTCCAGCAGGTATATCTCACTGGTCATCCCCAAAGCCAACACCTCCTTTGGCCGCCACTCCTTCCAGTTCTCTGTTGCTAATGACTGGAACGAACTGCAAAAATCTCTGAAGCTGGAGACTCTTTTATCTCCCTCACTAACTTTAAGCATCAGTTGTCAGAGCATCTTACCGATCACTGCACCTGTACACAGCCCATCTGTAATTAGCCCACCCAACTACCTCATCCCCATATTGTTATTTATTTTGCTCATTTGCACCCCAGTATCTCTATTTGCACATCATCTTCTGCACATCTATCATTCCAGTGTTAATACTAAATTGTAATTATTTTGCACTATGGCCTATTTATTGCCTTACCTCCATAACTGACTACATTTGCACACACTGTATATAGATTTTCTATTGTGTTATTGACTGTACGTTTTGTTTATCCTATATGTAACTCTGTGTTGTTGTTGTTATCGCACTGCTTTGCTTTATCTTGGCCATGTCGCAGTTGTAAATGAGAACTTGTTCTCAACTGGCTTACCTGGTTGAATAAAGGTTAAATACAAATTTTAAAAAATTAAATAAAAAATGTTATACATTTACATTTACATTTACGTCATTTAGCAGACGCTCTTATCCAGAGCGACTTACAAATAGGTGCATTCACCTTATAGCCAGTGGGATAACCACTTTACAATGTTTTTTTTTTTTTTTTTGGGGGGGGGGGGGGTCGATGGATTACTTTATCCTATCCCAGGTATTCCTTAAAGAGGTGGGGTTTCAAATGTCTCCGGAAGGTGGTGAGTGACTCCGCTGTCCTGGCGTCGTGAGGGAGCTTGTTCCACCATTGGGGTGCCAGAGCAGCGAACAGTTTTGACTGGGCTGAGCGGGAACTATGCTTCCACAGAGGTAGGGGAGCCAGCAGGCCAGAGGTGGATGAACGCAGTGCCCTCGTTTGGGTGTAGGGACTGATCAGAGCCTGAAGGTACGGAGGTGCCGTTCCCCTCACAGCTCCGTAGGCAAGCACCATGGTCTTGTAGCAGATGCGAGCTTCAACTGGAAGCCAGTGGAGTGTGCGGAGGAGCGGGGTGACGTGAGAGATCTTGGGAAGGTTGAACACCAGATGGGCTGCGGCATTCTGGATGAGTTGTAGGGGTTTAATGGCACAGGCAGGGAGCCCAGCCAACAGCGAGTTGCAGTAATCCAGACGGGAGATGACAAGTGCCTGGATTAGGACCTGTGCCGCTTCCTGTGTAAGGCAGGGTCGTACTCTCCGAATGTTGTAGAGCATGAACCTACAGGATCGGGTCACCGCCTTGATGTTAGCGGAGAACGACAGGGTGTTGTCCAGGGTCACGCCAAGGCTCTTCGCACTCTGGGAGGAGGACACAACGGAGTTGTCAACCGTGATGGCGAGATCATGGAACGGGCAGTCCTTCCCCGGGAGGAAGAGGAGCTCCATCTTGCCGAGGTTCAGCTTGAGGTGGTGATCCGTCATCCATACTGATATGTCTGCCAGACATGCAGAGATGCGATTCGCCACCTGGTTATCAGAAGGGGGAAAGGAGAAGATTAGTTGTGTGTCGTCAGCGTAGCAATGATAGGAGAGGCCATGTGAGGATATGACAGAGCCAAGTGACTTGGTGTATAGCGAGAATAGGAGAGGGCCTAGAACTGAGCCCTGGGGGACACCAGTGGTGAGAGCACGTGGTGCGGAGACAGCTTCTCGCCACGCCACTTGGTAGGAGCGACCGGTCAGGTAGGACGCAATCCAAGAGTGAGCCAGAGATGCCCAGCTCGGAGAGGGTGGAGAGGAGGATCTGATGGTTCACAGTATCAAAGGCAGCAGACAGGTCTAGAAGGACTAGAGCAGAGGAGAGAGAGTTAGCTTTAGCAGTGCGGAGAGCCTCTGTGACACAGAGAAAAGCAGTCTCAGTTGAATGACCAGTCTTGAAACTTGACTGGTTTGGATCAAGAAGGTCATTCTGAGAGAGATAGCAAGAGAGTTGGCTAAAGACGGCACGCTCAATAGTTTTGGAGAGAAAAGAAAGAAGGGATACTGGTCTGTAGTTGTTGACATCAGAGGGATCGAGTTTTGGTTTTTTGAGAAGGGGTGCAACTCTCGCTCTCTTGAAGACGGAAGGGACATAGCCAGCGGTCAAGGATGAGTTGATCAGCGAGGTGAGGTAAGGGAGAAGGTCACCGGAGATGGTCTGGAGAAGAGAGGAGGGGATAGGGTCAAGCGGGCAGGTTGTTGGGCGGCCTGCCGTCACAAGTCGCAAGATTTTATCTGGAGAGAGAGGGGAGAAAGAAGTCAAAGCATAGGGTAGGGCAGTGTGAGCAGGACCAGCAGTGTCATTTGACTTAACAAACGAGGATCGGATGTCGTCAACCTTCTTTTCAAAATGGTTGATGAAGTCATCCACAGAGAGGGAGGAGGGGGGGATTCAGCAGGGAGGAAAATGTGGCAAAGAGCTTCCTAGGGTTAGAGGCGGATGCTTGGAATTTAGAGTGGTAGAAAGTGGCCTTAGCAGCAGAAACAGATGAAGAAAATGTAGAGAGGAGGGAGTGAAAAGATGCCAGGTCTGCAGGGAGTCTAGTTTTCTTCCATTTCCGCTCAGCTGCCCGGAGCTCTGTTCTGTGAGCTCGCAATGAGTCATCAAGCCACGGAGCTGGAGGGGAGGACCGAGCCGGCCGGGAGGATAGGGGACATAGAGAGTCAAAGGATGCAGAAAGGGAGGAGAGGAGGGTTGAGGAGGCAGAATCCGGAGATTGGAGGGAGAAGGATTGAGCAGAGGGAAGAGATGATAGAATGGAAGAGGAGAGAGTAGCGGGAGAGAGAGAGCGAAGGTTGCGACGGCGCATTACCATCTGTTATGGATGTATCCAAATAAATGTCACTAGAAAAAAGCTTAAACAAATGCAAATGCGCTTACTTTGCTGTTATTCTGGCTGTACTTTTTGACATGACTGTAAATTAGTTGGCTTGCTAGCAAGCAATGGATAAGAACGATGCCAGCCAGTATGGCAATGGAATATTTAGAACGAACGACTGGGTCGCGTCCATAGATACAGAATAAAAAGCCTGAACAACTGGGTCGCGTCTCTAGCAACCGAACTGATAGAATGAACACAAAGGGTAGCAACCCTAGATTTGTGTCGGGACTATATCTTGTGGAAGGATGAAATAGCAGGAATAAATTAATCAAAATAACGTTTTAATTTTTTGTACTTTTTTATTCTCCCCAATTGGTAGTTACAGTCTCTTGTCCCATCGCTGCAACTCCCGTACGGACTCGGAGAGGTGAAGGTCGAGAGCCATGCGTCTTCCGAAACACGACCCCGCCAAACTGCACTGCTTCTTGACACACTGCTCGCTTAACCAGGAAGCACCCATGTGTCAGAGCCCTATAGGCTGTCTCGTCGTTGTCGGTGACCAGACCTTCCACTGTTGTGTCATCGGCAAACTTAATGATGGTGTTGGAGTCGTGCCTGGCCATGCAGTCATGGGTGAACAGGGAGTACAGGAGGGGACTAAGCACGCACCCCTGAGGGTGGCTATTCATGGGGGGCGTAATTAAAAAATGAACCATGTGGGGGCTTCGAGGAAAAAAATGGGCCGGTGTGGGGGCCTCAAATAAAAAAATGGGCCGGTGTGTTAGAAATGCCAGGGCTGATTTCTGGTCCCAGTTCGCCCCTGCACTGCTATACACACCAACTTCAAAGGGGCAGAGTTTATCTTTATCCTTTGAGATGATGCTAATGACAGTTGAAATAGGACATATAGAAATGAACATTACTCTAGCTGCCATAGCGGTTTCCATTAAAATGTCCTACTAAGACTGAGATAAAGTGGCAGTGCTCTCAAGGTCAATATCCCTCATAGTAAAGACGGTGTGGCTAAGAAGACAATCAGCTCTTATGATTGTATTTTGTCCGCATCGAGAGCCAGGGAGAATATACAGGATCCACTGATACATAAAATACTTACAGAATCTGCCGAGAAGCTTTTAACAGGTTCCAAGGACCATGGCTTACTTTTTAAATAAAACATAAACAAGAGAAAATATCAAACCCATTAATCTTTCATTAAGCTAGCCGGATAAAAAAGAATCGCTTAAAGTATCATTCGTTACCATCACTGCGAGCGAAGAAGCCCCCTGCGAACATCAAAGGCTTATCAAAGAAATAGAGAAGGAGAGAGAATTTGGCTGAGAACCAGCTTGTGGTTCAGTTTTAATTTCGTCTGACTCATAACTGCATCGAAGAGGAAATGGGGGCTATGATAGTTTTTAGGAGTGGCATCAAGGCAGCAGGCCTTAAAAAAAACTCACACTCATAAACCATACATTGCTGCTCTGAGGGTTAAGTGGTTAGAGACTGGGAGTACTGGCCAGGGATGAGTCCTAATACAGTAAGCCATCATGATCAGCAAGAGTATAGGATCCCTATGGCCAGAGACAGGCTTAACTGCATTCCTTATGCCCACCATGGCCCTGCACAGACACACAGGCATTCCTCATATGAAAGGGGAGGAGGGTTTGTGATGTTTCTGAGGGGTATATAAGAGGACAATTTAGGAACAGATGGATTTTGCCCTACATGGGTTGTGGAGGAGACATTTCAGTTTTGTGGCGCAGCACCATGTTTCAAATGAACACCATGAAATATGTAAATCAAACACTGTGTGCTACTGGTTATCAGGAAACGGATAAGTCTAATTGACAGAAGATAACAGCTTTAGTTTAAGTGATACTGAATGGTGAGGACCCCATCTCATCACACCTGAGTAGGGCAGATATGAGACTCTTCTAGTACTATCTTTGCTGCGGTGCCATTAACGTGTGCAGATGTAGGTAAATGCAGGCAGCATGTTGATTTCATTCTGTCTGTAGTTTTCTTATGAAGCTTGCTTTGACCTGGATCTATGTAAAGAAGCAACCACAGTGATGGTGTTTATACTCTCTTTCTTTTCTTGTTGTCTTTTGAAAGCATTAAAAAGCTTGGCAGTGGTGTCAAGTAGGTTAATAACATGCCGTGGATTAAGGTTTCAGTATGGCTTCTCTCTGCTCAATTGGAGTGGAACTGATTTACTAAGGGGTAAAATAACAACTAAAACCTATCCCAACAACACACATGGTGACCTGCATCTCAAGTGGGAAACAGAATCAGAATATGGGGTCATATTCATTCTGTCAGGGAAGTCAGGGAAGTGGCTCCCAATATACTTCACAGGCCCAGTGTGATACATGAGTTAGTCATGCCTCTTACTGAATTAAATATGGCAAGATGAGTTTCTTTTTATCTACAGCCAAAGTACTAAATCTGACCACTGCTCTTGATACTTGCCCGTTTCAAATGTTTCCTTTGATACTTCAAAAGTATCAGTTTGGCCTCATTTTCTAAGGGTTCCTGTAGTAAACACTCTGATGCACATATTATGTAACGAATTGTCTATAGGCTTACTTTCTCAGACTGTATGCAATATGATCCTGTTAACATGCTCTCTGAAGAAAAATGTCATCTTAATAATAATAATAATATGCCATTTAGCAGACGCTTTTATCCAAAGCGACTTACAGGCAAGCATGCATACATTTTTACGTATGGGTGGTCCCGGGGATCGAACCCACTACCCTGGCGTTACAAGCGCCATGCTCTACCAATCGAGCTACAGAGGACCACATCTTGTTGAGTCTTGTGGAGTGAAAATGTTTGCATTTAACAGAAATGTTTATCAATAATGAAGGCAACTGAGATTGCCAGAGCTGCCAAATCAACACCATATCACAACGTGATATCACACAGCCCAAACTCTCTGAACAGGGATGATGGGGGTATTGAAGTAAGACTAGATGTTTGAGAGAAGGTTGGTCCAACAGGGATTGCTTGATCATGTGTTTATTTTTTCACAACAGGAGTGGGAATGAGCAGCTACAAGTGTCTATTTTCGATATATATATAATAATACTTTAATTGGCTTAGCGATGTTACAACCAACCATATGTTTTGGTAGTTTGTACTGTACAACTCCTCTTTGTTAATGTGGAGTAGTTGTGATGTTTTGGGACAAACAGGGATGAATGCCCAGGGTCCTGTGGCTAATGAGATACTGAGGCAGTGGGAATTATGCTTTTAATTACTGCCCAGGAATCGTCCAAAGGTGGGATTGCTGAAGAGCATGCTGTGTGTCTTAGGTTGGGAGTTCAGGCCCATGCCAGTCATGCTGTGGCTGCCCGCCTTTGATGCTCACTTCCCTCGGCTTTTCTTCCCCCCTCCTGCTTATTAGATTCTTGCAGCACGATGCTTCAGTGCACCTTTGTTCAAGCCCATGCTTTGGACAAAGAGAGGCATAGCGACTGAAATCTCAACTTCAAACCCCCAGACAGTTTCAGCAGTGCGGATAGCAACTTAATCTTTTGTGGAAATGAAATCAGTGGCACTCCCATTGTGTGACGGTTTTTGGCCTACTCCCGAGGAAGGGAGATGAGATTAATTGTGTGTATGTTTGGGTAGCATCACTCTGTCAAGGGAAATATAGCATTCTTTCTAACAAAGATATCTACATATATTTCAGGATGTTGTGTATCCCTGGAAATAATGAGAATTCATGTAAACATTACAGTTTTGAAAACATCCGACTGGACACAGACGTCAGTTCAATGTCTAGTTTACATTGTTGTTAACAAATGTTACCATGTCATTGGATTTAGGTAAAAAGTTGGGTAAAAAAAAAATACTAAATGCCCTTATGCTGATGACTTTTTGCAAATCCAATCAGTTTTCCATGTTGATTCAACGTCATGTTTTGGTTGAAATTACATGGAAACAACGTTGATTCAACCCGTTTTTGTCCAGTGGGATAGCTTCTCCAAAAAAAGTGGTCTCTTGGCACAACTTACCCCGGGTATGGGGTAAGTTGAGCCCCAGGACAGGGTAAATTAAGCCGCCTACAAATGTATGTTATGAATTAAATATTACCGCTACCATTTTAAAACCATGTCTATCATTATATTCTAAACACAATTCAACACAATCCCAAGTGCTTTTTTGTGTTTTAATCATTTTAAGCTTCTTTTAACACAGGCTTAACACCTAACAAACACTTTGTACTTTTTTAAAACACTTTTAACATAGGCCAGGCCCTGTTGTTACCTCATATCCCAGCGATAATACCTTGCATTACACCTGGGAAGAAAACACTTGAATTTGCTCATCTTGCCATTGCCGCAACCATTGGTTCTACCTTACCCCATGGCCATTGGCTCAACTTACCTCAAGGCAAACATTTTTACTATATTAGCCCACACAGCTACAAAGATGCACTTTCATGCTAGGTTTAGGACCTCATACCGAAGCTTATAGAGAACCCAACTGATTTTATAGAACAATCTTTAAATGATCTACTGTGGTTTAGATACAAGCATAATGAAACCTCTAACACAATACATTCATTTGACTTGGTGAGAATCCGTTTTTTGGAACTAACTTGTTTACCACTTTTTCTATGTGGTTGATCTAGTCGAGACACACCTGTAAGAGAGTAACATACTGTACATGCAAAGGCAGGCAGGCAGGCAGGCCATGTGAAACCACCAACCCTCTCCTCCCCCGAAGCACAGCAAGAGGGTGTTGCTACGCATCTGCTCTCTGTTCCCCTGAAGCCCAGCTGTGGCCCAGCCCTTTGTTGACTTTTGAAAGATCAAATGGCATCCTCTCTGAGGCTCGCTCCAAGGGACACAGCCTCTGTAGGACACTGCTCTGGTCAGCACGTGCCCCCTCCTCCTACTCACAAAAGACAACAGCCGAGCTGGCTAATGTTTACACATGTTGAGCCAAGTTAAAACAGAAGACTCACTACAGCCTTTAGCTCCTGTTACTATCAGTTGTTTGGTATCTATGAAATCAGTCAGACACTTCCCTGGCTTTGGTGTCTGACTAGTAGCATGACAGGTGGAACAAACTAAATAATGACAAGTGTGTGATGTTAACATTTCACATTTTCATAGACAGATGACAATTATGATACACTCTTAGAAAAAAGGGTTCCAAAAGGGTTCTTCGTTCCATAGGATAACCATTTTTGGTTCCAGGTAGAACCCTTTTGAGTTCCATGTAGAACCCTACTACATGGAACTCAAAACCTGGAACCAAAAACTGCTTTTCGAAGGGTTCTCCTATGGGGACAGCTGAAGAACCCTTTTAGTTTCTAGATATAGCACCATTTTTTATGAGTTTCCAAGTGTTTTTTAATTCACTGAACTGGGTCTCTCTCGCCAATCAAAATTAACCTCCAAAAGATGTTGTTCAGTCCTGAAGTGAGTCAAGCCTCTTGGTTGAGTGATATCTTTGTTATCAAACCCAGAGGAAACAGTATTTGCCAAATGATAAGGAACTTGAACTTGAAGGGGAAAGTGTCCTTGGCACTTATCTGGGTTAGGGGAAGTGTGGGTAAGGGCCAGTCTTTATTTCAACAAGAGAAGAGAAAACAGAAAAGGAGGAATTATCCAGGCCAACTTCAGTACTATACTTTCCGTACAAATGTCTATAGACAATGGTATAAAATGCTGCCCTTCCCTTTTTAGAAATAGGCTTGCCACGTTCAAGACCAGTCTGTCTTTAATATTTTTAATCACTATAATTTGTGCAATTCAAGGTCTTTTAGCTACAATGATGTTCAGGGAGGGGCAAATTAATTGAAGACAGGTACCTCTCCCTGACCTGGCTCTCACACCAAGCTAGTGCACACATCTTTTAAAGGCTTTAGCTATAGTATGTGTGCTCGCTGCAACCTGTTAACAACATAAGACAGTGACACACAATCATGGTCTATTTCCTTCTGTTTCCTTCTTCCTGAACCATTTCAAAATGAAGGATAATATGAGGATGCATGTGACCTCCAACCAAACTTTCAGCATGTCACCCTGAGTGTGTGCTAATAGCAGAATTATTTGGTTTAGACGTTGATCAATGAGATTTCAACCTTTATTCACCCACGCAAAAAGATAGCCAGAAGTTTGTTGAATTCCAAATGTGATATCATTTTGCTTTCAACCATCTAAAAGCACAACCAAATTCCAATGAAAAAACTATTTAGGATTTTTGGTTTAGTTGTCATCAGCATGTGTTATCACTGCGCTTTCAACCATTCAAAAGCACAAGGTATAGATCAGATCAAGTGTTAACCGGCGATTGTTGACACCCGCAAAGCTGGTGCTTTGGCTGTGTCGGAGGTGTACCTGCGTTAGAGCTGTCAAACCAGAGCGGTTGCTTGTGTGATCATTGTCACAAACTCACACCTGTCCCACTCATGTTAGAAGTTCAAAACGAAAAAGTGTAGGCTATATAGAAATAATATCGCTCAAATTGAAAATCAATAATGAGGATTTCTATCAAGGTGTACATTACATCTCACATTTCAGTGTTCGAACTTGTAAACAAGGCTGCATTGGATTTCTCTTAATGTGATTCCCTGCAGCCAATGGCAATGTCCGCTTTAAGGTATAATGCCAGGAGCAGCTTGTGGATTTGACAGCTCTAATGCAGTTCCACCTCAGACACTGCCAAAACAACCGCTGTGCAGGTATCAGCTAGCGCAGATCTGTTCGATTCAAATGGGAATACAATGTCAGATATTTTGTATTACATAACTTAATGTGTTATCACTGTACTTCATCTAATAGCACAACCAAAATGGCCTGGATTGCAGTTGAGATTACATTAAAAGTACATTGTGCAAGTGATCAATGCTGTTTGAGATTCTGCACATATATTATTATAGCAATTGTGAAGACCTTCAACCTTTGCATTCTATTTTGAACATGCCTGCTTTCTATGATTACATAAGAAGACATTTATAGTTACAGTAACCTCAAAATGTGCCCATGGATGTGTTATTCATTTTAAGGTTGAATAAACACTGTTACGTTAGTTTGCAAGATAGCCTTAAAGGAAAGATTCACCCGATTTGAATGCTATATTGTTTTTGTGCATCTCTGAGCGATGTTCTATCGATTCCTGGGGTCATTTATTGCATCAAATCAGCTTCTGAAGTCCATTGAGCACGAGATGACGCTGTCGAGCAAGATGAAACATCATTGAGCAAGCAAACATTTCATGATTTCATGTGTATCTGAGCTATTGCCATTCAAGCAGGCAGACATTTGGCCAGTATGACGTTGCATTTTTGCCTTGAAGAATGTGCAAAAATCCCAGTGGATAGATGTGCCAAGCTTATAGAGACATACCCCAAGAGACTTGCAGCTGTAATTGCTGCAAAAGGTGGCTCTACAAAGTATTGACTTGGGGGGGGGAGTGAATATTTATGCACGCTCAAGTGTTCATTTTTTTTGTCTTATTTCTTGTATGTTTCACAAAAAAAATTATTTTGCATCTTCAAAGTGGTAGGCATGTTGTGTAAATCAAATGATACAACCCCCCAAAAAAAAATAGGAAAAATGCCGAGGGGGGTGAATACTTTCGCATATCATTTATGCAGCGGCAATAATACATTTTTGGACTCACCTCTTTGTGCTGTGCTCACTTGAACAGGAATGTGGCACGGCGGTCCTTCGTGGGCTAATTTTGTCATCAGTCTGGCATTCTCTGGTGCTTTCAAGACAACTGGGAACTCTGAAAAAAACAAGGTTGAAACATGTCAGTGATTTTCAGGTCGTAGCTCTAGAAAGAGGCCCGAGTTCTGGATTTACAATTCCGAGTTGGATGACCGTTTCAAACGTATTTTCCCAGTCGGAGCTTGTTTTTTCCCGACTTCCGAGTTAACTTGACTTCAGTGAGTTCAAGACTTTGCAGTTCTGAGTTAACAGTTGTTTTGAGCGAGGCACAAATCATGCTTCATTGACAGCATGGCCAATGTTGAATGTTTATCATTTTAAACTTGGAAAAGAGACCCTTAATCCCAGATTTGGGACCACACAGCCACTCCACTGAATAGCAGGCTAGTGATTGCTTTGCAATGCTTGCAGTTAGCCACTGTCACTGATTCCTTCCAAACCACTCATTGTTGAATTTGCGATTTCCAACTTGTTGTGTAATGTTCATGTCCAATGGCCGATGAGCACCGATACGTTTTATCTATAATTTCTCGTCATATGAAGATAAATAATGAAAAGGATTAAAAAGCATTTGCCAGTAGATTGTCAACTTGATTCATGATGATGACTGCTAGCTAAGATTTTGAAAGTATGATGTTGACATGATCAGTCCAATCAAAGCTACTCTAGATATAACGTGATTTTACGTCATTTTATCTGTGGCCATTGACCTTGAGCCTTATTGGATGGGCACTTCTAATGTAAATCTATGGCTGCACCCAAGGGGCTTGAATTTTCAAGCTCTACAATTAGACTTGGCGGTGACGTACTGTCCCCACATGTGACAGAACACTGAGCTAATCATTGCGCAACTAGAGAACATTACCTACACCTACGCTCCGTATTTTCCGCTGGCTGCCCCACCACCACAGAAAGCACAGAGATATGCTGAAACACCTGCATTTTGGAGCTGCCTTACTGAAGAAAATAAAAAAGAGACCATGTTTGTATGTGGCTTTATTAACTCAATGATTAGCTGTTGTTTTTTACATTGTTTGCAAACTGATATGTGACACGTATTAATGCCAAATGTATAACATGCAAAACAGGCAAGCAAAAAATGTTGGGCTCAAAACAGGTGGGGCTCTGCCTCGCCCTTTTGCAAATCCAATGTATTTTACACGTAGATTCCATGTCACAACATGTTGACAAATTATGAAAAACAACATTGATTCAACCAGTTTGTGCCCAGTGGGTCTGGCCTGCCAACTTGCATGGCAAACTCAGGCTTAAACACTTCACATGCTGTAAGTCATTTTATTTTTACATATGAGCTCAGCTTCAGACCCTCATAAACAGCCCTGTTATTAGATCTGAGTCTTGCCCTTGTTGCTCTTGAGCCATGTTAAGTATAATTAACAGCAGCACCATGTCAAAATAAGGAAATTCTCCCTATTTCCACATTCATTCAATTACTTCAAAGCCCCTCTTCATGTAGATAAAAAGTTAATAGAATTGGACTCTTTGTAAGTGTGTCATACTGTATTTCAAAATGGTCTCCGATAATTAAATGTAAACCGAGTGTATCTCTATGGCCCTCAGTCATAATGATCATGTGTCAGAAACAGTATTAGAATTAATCTGCGATCCCTTTGAGTATCTTGACGAGAACAAATGCAGAGGTGTTTATCATTACAAGATGATGAATATGATAAGATTACAGCAAGTAACTAGTAATAGTGGTGCTGATTGTATTCAACTCTGACTGCCAGGGAACAGACAGTCTGTTCCTTCCCATTTCTCTTTGATTCCCTCATATTTGTTCTCATTGTTTTAGAGTTGATTTATTTGGCTTTGATACCTTAATTTACTGTTCCATTGGTTGAGATGTGTGGCAGGGTTGCTGAATGGGACAACTTCAAACTAAATGTGTTCAGGGGGACCTGTGGAAAGAATGTCCATCACAGTCATCATCCTCTAGGGGGATCTTTATCTCGCTTTCCATTTGTTTCCACTTACTGTAGTTCAAAGATGTTCCTACTTTTTGGTCAAGGCTGCATTTAATGGAGATAATGGTACAATTTAGTGCTTATTAAAGATTGAAGGCAGAAAACTTTTAATCTATCAGTGTGAGAACGCTTTCCATGGACTCTTCCTGGCGCTGACGGAAACATGGATTACCACTGAAAACACTGCTACTCCTACTGCTCTCTCCTCGTCTGACCATGTGTTCTCGCATACCCCGAGAGCATCTGGTCAGAGGGGTGGTGGCACAGGAATCCTCATCTCTCCCAAGTGGACATTCTCAATTTTTCCCCTAACCCATCTGTCTATCTCCTCATTTGAATTCCATGCTGTCACAGTCACTAGCCCATTTAAGCTTAATATCCTTGTCATCTATCGCCCTCCAGGTTCCCTTGGAGAGTTCATCAATGAGCTTGACGCCTTGATAAGTTCCTTTCCTGAGGATGGCTCACCCCTCACAGTTTTGGGGGGATTTCAACCTCCCTATGTCCACATTTGACTCATTTCTCTCTGCCTCCTTCTTTCCACTTCTCTCCTCTTTTGACCTCACCCTCTCACCGTCCCCCCTACTCACAAGGCAGGCAATACGCTTGACCTCATCTTTACTAGATGCTGCTCTTCTACTAATCTCACTGCAACTCCCCTCCATGTCTCCGACCACTACTTTGTTTCCTTTTCTCTCTCGCTCTCCTCCCACACTACTCACTCTGCCCCTACACAGATGGTAATGCGCCGCCGCAACCTTCGCTCTCTCTCTCCCACTACTCTCTCCTCTTCCATCCTATCATCTCTTCCCTCTGCTCAATCCTTCTCCCTCCAATCTCCTGATTCTGCCTCCTCAACCCTCCTCTCCTCCCTTTCTGCATCCTTTGACTCTCTGTGTCCCCTATCCTCCCGGCCGGCTCGGTCCTCCCCTCCAGCTCCGTGGCTTGATGACTCATTGCGAGCTCACAGAACAGAGCTCCGGGCAGCGGAGCGGAAATGGAAGAAAACTAAACTCCCTGCCGACCTGGCATCTTTTCACTCCCTCCTCTCTACATTTTCTTCATCTGTTTCTGCTGCTAAGGCCACTTTCTACCACTCTAAATTCCAAGCATCTGCCTCTAACCCTAGGAAGCTCTTTGCCACATTTTCCTCCCTCCTGAATCCTCCCCCCCGTCCCCCCCTCCTCTCTCTCTGTGGATGACTTCGTCAACCACTTTGAAAAGAAGGTTGACGACATTCGATCCTCGTTTGTTAAGTCTAATGACACTGCTGGTCCTACTCACACTGCCCTACCCTATGCTTTGACTTCTTTCTCCCCTCTCTCTCCAGATAAAATCCTGCGACTTGTGACTGCAGGCCGCCCAACAACCTGCCCGCTTGACCCCATCCCCTCCTCTCTTCTCCAGACCATCTCCGGTGACCTTCTCCCCTACCTCACCTCGCTGATCAACTCATCCTTGACCGCTGGCCATGTCCCTTCCGTCTTCAAGAGAGCGAGAGTTGCTCCCCTTCTCAAGAAACCAACACTCGATCCCACTGATGTCAACAACTACAGACCAGTATCCCTTCTTTCTTTTCTTTCCAAAACTATTGAGCGTGCCGTCTTTAGCCAACTCTCTTGCTATCTCTCTCAGAATGACCTTCTTGATCCAAACCAGTCAGGTTTCAGGACTGGTCATTCAACTGAGACTGCTCTTCTCTGTGTCACGGAGGCTCTCCGCACTGCTAAAGCTAACTCTCTCCCTCTGCTCTTGTCCTTCTAGACCTGTCTGCTGCCTTTGATACTGTGAACCATCAGATCCTCCTCTCCACCCTCTCCGAGCTGGGCATCTCCGGCGCGGCTCACTCCTGGATTGCGTCCCTACCTGACCGGTCGCTCCTACCAAGTGGCGTGGCGAGAAGCTGTCTCCGCACCACGTGCTCTCACCACTGGTGTCCCCCAGGGCTCAGTTCTAGGCCCTCTCCTTTTCTCCCTATACACCAAGTCACTTGGCTCTGTCATATCCTCACATGGCCTCTCCTATCATTGCTACGCTGACGATACACAACTAATCTTCTCCTTTCCCCCTTCTGATAACCAGGTGGCGAATCGCATCTCTGCATGTCTGGCAGACATATCAGTATGGATGACGGATCACCACCTCAAGCTGAACCCCTGGCAAGACGGAGCTGCTCTTCCTCCCGGGGAAGGACTGCCCGTTCCATGATCTCGCCATCACGGTTGACAACTCCGCTGTGTCCTCCTCCCAGAGTGCGAAGAGCCTAGGCGTGACCCTGGACAACACCCTGTCGTTCTCCGCCAACATCAAGGCGGTGACCCGCTCCTGCAGGTTCATGCTCTACAACATTCGGAGAGTACGACCCTGCCTTACACAGGAAGCGGCACAGGTCCTAATCCAGGCACTTGTCATCTCCCGTCTGGACTACTGCAACTCGCTGTTGGCTGGCCTCCCTGCCTGTGCCATTAAACCCCTACAACTCATCCAGAATGCCGCAGCACGTCTGGTGTTCAACCTTCCCAAGTTCTCTCACGTCACCCCCCTCCTCCGCACACTCCACTGGCTTCCAGTTGAAGCTCGCATCCGCTACAAGACCATGGTGCTTGCCTATGGAGCAGTGAGGGGAACGGCACCTCTGTACCTTCGGGCTCTGATCAGTCCCTACACCCAAACGAGGGCATTGCGTTCATCCACCTCTGGCCTGCTGGCTCCCCTTCCTCTGCGGAAGCATAGTTCCCGCTCAGCCCAGTCAAAACTGTTCGCTGCTCTGGCACCCCAATGGTGGAACAAGCTCCCTCACGACGCCAGGACAGCAGAGTCACTCACCACCTTCCGGAGACATTTGAAACCCCACCTCTTTAAGGAATACCTGGGATAGGATAAAGTAATCCTTCTACCCCCTTGTGTGCCCTTGAGCAAGGCACTTAACCCTAATTGCTCCTGTAAGTCGCTCTGGATAAGAGCGTCTGCTAAATGACTAAAATGTAAATGTTTTGGGGGAAGAAGCCATTTTTCAGCATTGTTGTACGTGATGACTCAGCTTGACTGTGGCTTTGTAGAAGAACTGAGATAAGTAAGAATGGATGATTCAAGACATACCCTGAGTGTACAAAACATTAGGAACATCTTGCTAATATTGAGGTACACCCCGTTTTGCTCTCAGGACAGCCTCAATTCTTCGGGGCATGGACTCTACAAGGTGTCGAAAGCATTCCACAGGGATGCTGGCCCATGTTGACTCCAATGCTTTCCACTGTTGTGTCAAGTTGGCTGGATGTCCTTTGGGTGGTGGACCATTCTTGATACACAAGTGAAACTGTTGAGCGTGAAAAACCCAGCAGCATTGCAGTTCTCAAACCGGTGCGCCTGGCACCTACTACCATACCCTGTTCAAAGGCACTGAAGTATTTTGCCTTACCCATTCACCCTCTGAATGGCACACATACATACACAATCCATATCTCAATTGTCTCAAGGCTTAAAAATCCTTATTTAACCTGTGATCAATAGGGGATCATAGCTTTCACCTGGATTCACCTGGTCAGTCTATCTCATGGAAAGAGCAGGTGTTCCTAATGTTTTGTACACTCAGTGTATGTAAAGCCTTATTTAGATCACTGTAGTACTTTTTGTGGTGAGGTACATTAAAGGTATACTATACTATACTATATGGTGATATTTGATTAATCCATTGGTTTAGAGGACATGGGTGTGTGGGCAAGGGAAGTGAGGTCAAGTCAGGTAAAAAAAAATTATGCATTTTGCTCATCCTGCACAATCTCCATGACGTGAGGAACACAGTGGTGTGTGTGTGTGTGTTTGTGTTTGTGTGTGTGTGTGTGTGTGTGTGTGTGTGTGTGTGTGTGTGTGTGTGTGTTTGTGCACCATTTTACTAGGGGATCGCATTGATGCTGAGCAGATTAAGTTCCACAGCAGGCAATAGAGTAATCTAATTTCCCTAACCCGCTTACTGATATCATGGCACGGTATCCCTATTATTCAGAATCCCCTCATGTTCTACTTTTCCAATCAAGTGTAGGAGCTTAATAGGTCCACTGCTATTCCTATGGAGGCTTTGATCCTGCTTTGTTTGTTAGCATATTTTTGTTAAAATGGGACAGTAATAGGGGGTAATAGTGCTGACCATGATGTATTGGACAGACATACACAGCTTTTGCATGTTTTGAGTCAAAATGACGATAATGATCACAACATAAACAACATAACCAATTTTGTATGCAGTCCTAAAGTACATTCCGTGTTTCTTTTGGAGGAAGGCGCCCACTCATTTGTGTTGGGCCTGGATGTCTCGCAGTGGTTGATTAGTGTAAGTGTGGGATCCACACTGCTGGGGGCTGCTGGGCGAGCTTGAAGCCTGAAGCGCATTCATCAACGTCCCTGGCAGGGGGCACCTTTCTCAGCCTCACACTGCTCAGCTTGCAGCTCGCTCTCTGCATCGCTTTTCTTCTTTTCCCTTTCATTTGCGTTTCTCTTTTTGGCTTTGGCCTTTGTTGTATTTCTTTAAGGGAAGGGGTGATGTTTGAAGGAAACTTTTTCTCCCCAAAGAAGGCCTTTATAGTATGTGTCCAATGTCTTATTATTGGAGTGAAAGGTGGTATGATAGATACAAATATTTTCAGAAGCCACAAAACTGTTTTATCACATGGAGCTACTAATTGAAATAGATTCCAGCTTCTCATTGAAGTATAGTTGTCTGTCTCATGGTTGGCTCCCAACCTAGCTACCCCGAATATCTAACCGAATTGGAGGAAACGCTGTATTTACTGGTATAATGCTCATTGCGAAGAAGGGCATTCCTCCTTGGTCTCATATGTAGGATGTGATTATGATCTTGTAATAATTTACTTTGTTACTCCAAGTGAAAAAGTCCTAAAGACAAGAGACCAGCTGAACTGTCCTCTAAAATAAAAGTATTTTGTTGCTCCAGGGAGAAGGGAGTTTTATGGCATCTTCCAAGATAGCCAGCTTTACATGTCCATGTGTTCAATTAGCACTTTATATGGAGTATGTACCTCTCATTTGCATTTACCTGGCCCGTCATAAACATTTACACATTACATGTGGTCTTTTTGCAGACAAACACTATACAGGGTTATGTTTGTGTATTCTCTTGTTTGTCGTCCATTTTGTGGTCCAGTGGCTTTTTAGTTCATTTATAATGAGTGATTGACGAAAGGAAGTTATAATACTTAATACTTTAAAAAAATATATGATACATAAAATACATTATACATATAAACATACTATTCCGTTGTAGGATATAGCATTAATGTTGATGACACTGATGCCCCCTCTCCCTCTTCTCTCTCTCCCCTCTCCTTTCTCTCTCCTCTCTCTCCCTTTCTCAGGCAGGTAAACAGTGACTGGAGCGATTCCTCTCAGACTGGTCCCTCAGGCCTGAATCAGTAATCACTCTTAGATCTCAGACATGAAAGACTTGCTTACATCTTCCTCAAAATGCCCTCTAAGGTGCCAACTTATTTTCGAAAGGATGAAGGGTGCGACGGGAGAGGGGATGAACAGGGAGGAAGAAGAAATGGTGAATCTTCATTTAGCCCTCTTAAAAGAACGTGAAAGAGAAGAAAGTGACTTTGTCACAGAATCATTAACATCTGAATCATTAATCTTTCATCAAAGTCAAGAGGAACTCTGCAACAAGAAAGGGATTGGTCCATTCCAGTCTTTAGGAAACTTCTGGCCTCCAATAACTATGGGTGAGTGCTTAGTCCGTGATGATCTGTGTGCCACCTAAGTGCATGTAAAAACCAATGTAAGAAGCTAGTCTTAACAAATACTGCACATTAATTTTTGGTAAAAGCAAGACAGATTTCTCCTTTGAAAATAACAATGGGCATACAAAATTAGGTGTAATGACAGAGGCACATGTTAGTTATCACAGCTAGATGATTTGAGTGGCTGGGCTGAAAGGAAAAAGACATCAGACTCTGTTAAATGTTTAACTATACACACTTCCTTATTATTCTTCGCTTACCAAAAATGAGAGACCAAGCAAGACAATTCTAATGTTATTAATAGGACCTGCAGGCCTGACATAATTTAAGATTATGTGTGTTCCTTGGGATTTCAATGACACTATCTCATGTATGAATATATATATATATATATATATATACATATTTTATGATGTCAACAAGATAAGAGAGATTATAACATTATGTATAGATTATAATCAGGTAGCCTAAACATACTAGGCCGACAAATCTATAGACATGGATTTGTGTAGCTGCCAGGCCTGTACTTTATCACCATCTGGTGGATATTTGTATAGATTATAATCAAGTAGCCTAAACATACTAGGCCGACAAATCTATAGACATGGATTTGTGTAGCTGCCAAGCCTGTACTTTATCACCATCTGGTGGATATTTGTAAGATTTCAGCTGGCACTAGGTGCACGAGGTCTACTGAAAACATTAAAAGCAGCACTACATTTTTTTCAGATCTCTAGCAACAACTGGGACCTAAAAGACACTCACCATTCTCATGACCGGTATACCTAACAAGAGGGCATATGACAAAAAGGTGGCTAGCTAGTTAAGTAAGTAAAAAAGTACTTTTCCTGCAAGCCACCTAGCTAGCTAGCTGACTTTAGTTTATCTACTGAAACCCATATTGTTTACTGCTAGCTGACATGCTACTATGTTACAGGTGCTAGGTAGGTAGCTAACTAGCTAGCTAAATTAGCTAAACAACTACGGGTAGCCATATCTATAACTAAAAATAGAAGAGGTTTTACAATCAGAGATCTATTGTATATCGATTATAAAACCTATTCTATTTTTTTTGTCGTAGATATGGCTACTAAACAGCAAGATATAACGTTACAACCAGCCACCTAAAGCTAGATTTACCAGAAAACGTTAACACATGACTGGAGTTGGCTAGCTAGTTAGCCTGGCACCTGCTAACTTCTTACTATGCGCCAGGCCTCCCGTTTGTGACATTTTCGCAAACGTGTAACATCAGCAACTGTAAATAGTTTTACTAGCTAGCTATGTAACATAATTGACAAGGGTTGACATTAGTTATGATTATGACCGTGGATGCATAAAAAAATTATATATATATATATATATATATATATATATATATATATATATATATATATATATATATATATATATATATATATAGGCATGACGCAAGATAAGATTCCAAACAGATGTAAATAACAATTATTGGCATTCTATCAGTGAGGAGAAACAATAATACAACAATATAACTGTTGTAAATCTCTAAAACTGATAAGCTGGTTTTACTATAAAAAATATTTGCCTAAGCATGCCTGTTAGACATGGCTGTAGATAGATATTGTCTGCCTACATACATGTTAGTCATTTAGGAGACGCTCTTATCCAGAGTGAGTTTCAGTTAGTGAGTGCATAATTTTTTTAATTCATACTGGCCCCCTGTGGGAATCGAACCCACAACCCTGGCGTTGCAAGCGCCATGCTCTACCAACTGAGCTACACAGGGCTACCTATGGGTGAGGCAGGTAGCTTAGTGGTTAAGAGCGTTGTGCCAGTAACCGAAAGGTCGCTGGTTCTAATCCCCGAGCCGACTAGGTGAAAAATCTGTCAATGTGCCCTTGAGCAAGGCACTTAACCCTAATTGCTCCTGTAAGTCGCTCTGGATAAGAGCGTCTGCTAAATGACATAAAATAAATACCTAGGTACATTTGTATGGTCTGGTCACTGTGCAAAGGTTGAGGATTGTGCCATACTTCTGTCTATTAGGCTAGATATTGCTCTAAATATAATCAAATCAGATGTTATTTGTCACATGCGCCGAATACAACAGGTGTAGACCTTACCGTGAAATGCTTACTACAAGCCCTTAACCAACAATGCATTTTTTTAAAAGTAAGTAAGAACATTTGCTCAAAAATTCAAATGTTAAATAAACTAAAGTAAAAAACTAAACAAAATTGCAGACAATTGCACTGATAGAAGCCACAATCTATTTGCAATATTAAAGCTGAACCACCCCATCATTTTATTGTTATTTTTATTAAATAATAAGTAACACAATAAAATAACAATAACCAGGCTATATACAGGGGGTACCGGTAAGGAGTCAATGTGCGGGGGTACAGGATAGTTGAGGTCATTGAGGTAATATGTACATGTAGGTAGGGGTAAAGTGACTACGCATAGATAATAAACAGCGAGTAGCAGCAGCATAAAAAAGGTGTCAATGCAAATAGTCCGGGTAGCCATTTGATGAACTGTTTAGCAGTCTTATGGCTTGGGGGTAGAATCTGTTAAGGAGCCTTTTGGACCTAGACTTGGTGCTCCGGTACTGCTTGACGTGCGGTAGCAGAGAGAACAGTCTATGACTTGGGTGGCTGGAGTCTTTGACAATTTTTAGGGCCGTCCTCTGACACTGCCTGGTATAGAGGTCCTGGATGGCAGGAAGCTTGGCCCCAGTGATGTACTGGGCCATACGCACTACCCTCTTTAGCGCCTTGCGGTCGGATGCCGAGCAGTTGGCATACCAAGCGGTGATGCAACCAGTCAGGATGCTCTCGATGGTACAGCTGGATAACGTTTTGAGGATCTGAGGACCCATGCCAAATCTTTTCAGTCTCCTGAGGGGGAATAGGCATTGTCATGCCCTTTTCAAGACTGTCTTGGTGTGTTTGGACCATGATAGTTTGTTAGTGATGTGGACACCAAGGAACTTGAAGCTCTCGACCCGCTCCACTACAGCCCTGTCGATGTGAATAGGGGTGTGCTCGGCCCTCCTTTTCTTGTAGTCTACTATCAGCTCCTTTGTCTTACTCGAGTTGAGGGAGAGATTGTTGTCCTGGCACCAAACTGCCAGGTCTCTGACCTCCCTATAGGCTATTCCATCATTCTCAATGATCAGGCCTACCATCGTTGTGTGGTCGGAAAACTTAATGATGGTGTCTGAGTCGTGCGTGGTCACGCAGTCGTGGGTGAACAGGGAATACAGGAGGGCACTAAGCACGCACCCCTGAGGGGCCCCCATGTTGAGGATCAGCGTGGCAGATGTATTATTGCCTACCCTTACCACCTGGGGGCGGCCTGTCAGGAAGTCCAGGGTCCAGTTGCAGAGGGAGGTGTTTAGTCCCAGGGTCCTTAGCTTAGTGATGAGCTTTGAGGGCACTATGGTGTTGAACGCTGAGCTGTAGTCAACTAACAGCATTCTCACGTATGTGTTCCTTTTGTCTAGGTGGGAAAGGGCAATAGAGATTGCATCATCTGTGGATCTGTTGGGGCGGTATGCCAATTATAGTGGGTCTAGGGTTTCTGGGATGATGGTGATGATGTGAGCCATGACCAGCCTTTCAAAGCAATTCATGGCTACAGACGTGAGTGCTACTGGGCGGTATTCATTTAGGCAGGTTACCTTGGTGTTCTTGGGCTTGAAACATGTAGGTATTACAGACTCGGTCAGGTAGTGGTTGAAAATGTCAGTGAAGACACTTGCCAGTTTGTCAGCGCATGCTCCGAGTACGCACCCTGGTATTCCGTCTGGCCCTGCAGCCTTGTGAATGTTGACCTGTTTAAAGGTCTTACTCACATCGGCTACGGAGAGCGTGATCACACAGTTGTCCGGAACAGCTGGTGCTCTCATGCATGGTTCAGTGTTGCTTGCCTCTAACCGAGCATAGAAGGCATTTAGCAGGTCTGATAGGCTCCCGTCACTGGACAGCTCATGGCTGGGTTTCCCTTTGTAATCAGTAATATACTGAACAAAAATATGAATACAACATTCAACAATTTTAATTGATTTTACTGAGTTACAGTTTATATGAGGAAGTCAGTCATTTGAAATAAATTCATTAGGCCCTAATCTATCGATTTCACATGACTGGGAATACAGATATTCATCTGTTGGTCACAGATACCTTTTTAAAAAATGGGCCTCATAATGGGCCTCAGGATCTCGTCACGGTATTTTTGTGCATTCAAATTGCCGTCAATAAAATGCAATTGTGTTCATTGTCCGTAACTTATGCCTGCCCATAACATAACCCCACCGCCACAACGTTGACATCAGCAAACCGCTCGCCAACATAACGTCATACACGTGGTCTGTGGTTGTGAGACCGGTTGGAAATACTGCCGAATTCTCTAAAATGACGTTGTAGGCGGCTTATTGTAGAGAAATTAACATTACATTCTGGTGGACATTCCTGCAGTCAGTATGTCAATTGTGTGCTCCCTCTGTTGCGCACACACGTAGACAAGATGGCGTATTGAATAGAAAGCGGGACAAACCACCTCAAGATAAAAACATAATATTCTAAATCAGTAAGTTAGACTAAATATTAGCATTTTATATATTCGCAGTAAATAAAATTCAATCTGGATAATAACACAAAACAAATCATAAGGCTAGAGAAATATATCGACAAATATTACAACAACACGCAACACCCAACCATGGCAGAAGATAAACGAGGAGAACCAATCCCCAAGAGAAAACGCGACTCATCGACTGATACAGATGATATATGCTTTTCAGCACGCTCGGCCCATTTCCTCCGCAGTCAACCATGTGGTGTGCACTTTTGTGTTTGGAAAGGTGCAGTGTTAATTGAGTGAGAGGGGAAATAGTTGCATATCCTAGAGCCGACGGGTGTCTATGAGCAGGGGTAGTGAGGGAGAGCTTTCAATTTTGTACGTTTGCCCACTGACAAAGAAATGATCAGTCTATCATTTTAATGGTAGGTTTATTTGAACAGTGAGAGACAGAATAACAACAACAAAATCCAGAAAAATGTTATAAATTGATTTGCATTTTAATGAGGGAAATAAGTATTTGACCCCCTCTCAATCCGAAAGATTTCTGGCTCCCAGGTTTCTTTTATACAGGTAACGAGCTGAAATTAGGAGCACACTCTTAAAGGGAGTGCTCCTAATCTCAGCTTGTTACCTGTATAAAAGACACCTGTCCACAGAAGCAATCAATCAGATTCCAAACTCTCCACCATGGCCAAGACCAAAGAGCTCTCTAAGGATGTCAGGGACAAGATTGTAGACCTACACAAGGCTGGAATGGGCTACAAGACCATCATCAAGCAGCTTGGTGAGAAGATGACAACAGTTGGTGCGATTATTCGCAAATGGAAGAAACACAAAAGAACTGTCAATCTCTCTCGGCCTGGGGCTCTATGCAAGATCTCAACTCGTGGAGTTGCAATGATCATGAGAACGGTGAGGAATCAGACCAGAACTACACGGGAGGATCTTGTCAATGATCTCAAGGCAGCTGGGACCATAGTCATCAAGAAAACAATTGGTAACACACTACGCCATGAAGGACTGAAATCCTGCAGCGCCCGCAAGGTCCCCCTGCTCAAGAAAGCACATATCGGAAGTTTGCCAATGAACATCTGAATGATTCAGAGGAGAACTGGGTGAAAGTGTTGTGGTCAGATGAGACCAAAATCTAGCTTTTTGGCATCAACTCAACTCGCCGTGTTTGGAGGAGGAGGAATGCTGCCTATGACCACAAGAACACCATCCCCACCGTCAAACATGGAGGTGGGAACATTATGCTTTGGGGGTGTTTTTCTGCTAAGGGGCCAGGACAACTTCACCGCATCAAAGGGACGATGGAAGGGGCCATGTACCGTCAAATCTTGGGTGAGAACCTCCTTCCCTCAGCCAGGGCATTGAAAATGGGTCGTGGATGGGTATTCCAGCATGACAATGACCCAAAACACACAGCCAAGGCAACAAAGGAGTGGCTCAAGAAGAGGCACATTAAGGTCCTGGAGTGGCCTAGCCAGTCTCCAGACCTTATTCCCATAGAAAATCTGTGGAGGGAGCTGAAGGTTCGAGTTGCCAAACGTCAGCCTTGAAACCTTAATGACTTGGAGAAGATCTGCAAAGAGGAGTGGAACAAAATCCCTCCTGAGTTGTGTTTAAACTTGGTGGCCAACTACAAGAAACGTCTGACCTCTGTGATTGCCAACGAGGGTTTTGCCACCAAGTACTAAGTCATGTTTTGCAGAGGGGTCAAATACTTATTTCCCTCATTAAAATGCAAATCAATTTATAACATTTTTTACATGCGTTTTTCTGGATTTTTTTGTTGTTATTCTGTCTCTCACTGTTCAAATAAACCTACCATTAAAATTATAGACTGATAATTTCTTTGTCAGTGGGCAAACGTACAAAATCAGCAGGGGATCAAATACTTTTTTCACTCACTGTACATTTTTAAATATAATATCTCATTTAATTTGTTATTGTCCTATCATGATGGAAAGATCCCCAACCCTATATCCTGGACACCCACCTGAGTGACCCATACACCAAAGAGAAGTTCCCATCTCTTTTATGGACCTGCTGTGAGAATGCAGCCTAAACAGAGAAATAAATGCGGTCAGAGACCTACTTGAGCAGCACCGCCCCTTCAAGATTCTGAGCCTGCCTGGCAGGGTTGGTCCTACAAAGCCAGAGCCCCCTGATGGGAGAGCATTATATACAAGGAAATTCTCAAAGCTGCTAATGAGAACCTTGACGACCTTTTACCTAGCCGGTGGGGATTCCGGTGGGTTACCCCCACCCAGGTAGTGGCAGTGGTGGCAACACTGGCTGCAGTAACCCATGGGGAGATAGTTCTTTGACAATATATATAATAAAATATCAACCCTGCAAGCAATTCAAGACAATATTATTATAGTGGGGGATTATAATACTGTTTTAAATAGCTCAATGAACCGTAAAGGAAATCACAGCACAAACAATCACCCACATGCTCTTAAGGAAATCGTGAATGTCATGGACACATTAGAACTAGTAGATATATGGAGGCTTAAATATCCTGATCTAGTGAGATATACATGGCGGAGATTCAATCAAGCTAGTCGTCTTGACTTCTTTCTTATCTCATTCTCGTTGGCACCAAAAGTTTAAAAAGTGTTGATAGGGGACAGAATGCGGTCGGGCCATCATATAATTGGCATATACATTACTCTTACTGAATTTCCACGTGGGCGAGGATATTGGAAATTTAATCAAAGCCTATTGGATGATAATTTATTTTTAACTAGGACAAAAAATCATCTCCGGTGACCTTCTCCCCTACCTCACCTCGCTGATCAACTCATCCTTGACCGCTGGCCATGTCCCTTCCGTCTTCAAGAGAGCGAGAGTTGCACCCCTTCTCAAAAAACCAACACTCGATCCCACTGATGTCAACAACTACAGACCAGTATCCCTTCTTTCTTTTCTTTCCAAAACTATTGAGCGTGCCGTCTTTAGCCAACTCTCTTGCTATCTCTCTCAGAATGACCTTCTTGATCCAAACCAGTCAGGTTTCAGGACTGGTCATTCAACTGAGACTGCTCTTCTCTGTGTCACGGAGGCTCTCCGCACTGCTAAAGCTAACTCTCTCTCCTCTGCTCTTGTCCTTCTAGACCTGTCTGCTGCCTTTGATACAGTGAACCAGATCCTCCTCTCCACCCTCTCCGAGCTGGGCATCTCCGGCGCGGCTCACTCCTGGATTGCGTCCTACCTGACCGGTCGCTCCTACCAAGTGGCGTGGCGAGAAGCTGTCTCCGCACCACGTGCTCTCACCACTGGTGTCCCCCAGGGCTCAGTTCTAGGCCCTCTCCTTTTCTCCCTATACACCAAGTCACTTGGCTCTGTCATATCCTCACATGGCCTCTCCTATCATTGCTACGCTGACGATACACAACTAATCTTCTCCTTTCCCCCTTCTGATAACCAGGTGGCGAATCGCATCTCTGCATGTCTGGCCGACATATCAGTATGGATGACGGATCACCACCTCAAGCTGAACCCTGGCAAGACGGAGCTGCTCTTCCTCCCGGGGAAGGACTGCCCGTTCCATGATCTCGCCATCACGGTTGACAACTCCGTTGTGTCCTCCTCCCAGAGTGCGAAGAGCCTTGGCGTGACCCTGGACAACACCCTGTCGTTCTCCGCCAACATCAAGGCGGTGACCCGATCCTGCAGGTTCATGCTCTACAACATTCGGAGAGTACGACCCTGCCTTACACAGGAAGCGGCACAGGTCCTAATCCAGGCACTTGTCATCTCCCGTCTGGATTACTGCAACTCGCTGTTGGCTGGGCTCCCTGCCTGTGCCATTAAACCCCTACAACTCATCCAGAATGCCGCAGCCCGTCTGGTGTTCAACCTTCCCAAGTTCTCTCACGTCACCCCCTCCTCCGCACACTCCACTGGCTTCCAGTTGAAGCTCGCATCCGTTACAAGACCATGGTGCTTGCCTATGGAGCAGTGAGGGGAACGGCACCTCCGTACCTTCAGGCTCTGATCAGTCCCTACACCCAGGCGAGGGCATTGCGTTCATCCACCTCTGGCCTGCTGGCTCCCTTCCTCTGCGGAAGCATAGTTCCCGCTCAGCCCAGTCAAAGCTGTTCGCTGCTCTGGCACCCCAATGGTGGAACAAGCTCCCTCACGACGCCAGGACAGCGGAGTCACTCACCACCTTCCGGAGACATTTGAAACCCCACCTCTTTAAGGAACACCTGGGATAGGATAAAGTAATCCTTCTACCCCCCCCCCAAAAAAAAAAAAAAAAAAGTATAATTGTAAAGTGGTTATCCCACTGGCTATAGGGTGAATGCACCAATTTGTAGTCGCTCTGGATAAGAGCGTCTGCTAAATGACGTAAATGTGCCCTTGAGCAAGGCACTTAACCCTAATTGCTCCTGTAAGTCGCTCTGGATAAGAGCGTCTGCTAAATGACTAAAATGTAAATGTAAATGTAAATGGAATATATAACTGACTTTTTCCGTCATAACATAGGTACAGCAAATCCCCTTATTGTATGGGACACCTTTAAATGTGCCTTTGGAGGCCATGCAATTCAGTACTCATTTTGAAAACAAAAGCAATTTAGGTCAAAAGAGTTTATACTAACAAAGGAAATAGAAAGTCTAACAGAACAGGTAGATGGCAATAAAAACTGTAACATAGAGGCTCAGAATAAATTAGAGGAAAAACAAAAAGAAATGAAGAAACTTATTCAAGAAAGATCAAGTGTAATATATTATAAAAATAAAGCAAACTGAATGGAATATGGAGAAAAATGCACCAAATTATTTTTTAATCTTCAACATAGGAATGCTACCAAAAATAATTTTATGAAATTGGTTACAATTGACGGAGTAACCCATGATTCACCAAATGATATTTTGAAGGAGGAAACAAGGTACTTTAAGCATATGTTTTCTTTTCAGTCGCCTTCATCTCCTCTAACTGATGCTAATTGTAGAGATGTTTTTTCTATTGATAATGTAAAATTAACAGCCAAACAGAAAGACTCATGTGAAGGTGAAATTACAGAGGAGGAACTTCTGGATGCAATTAAAGACTAAGTCTGGGAAAACTCCAGGGTTGGATGGCATACCAGTCGAAGTATACCAAACCTTTTTTGATATACTAAGAGGACCACTATTAGCATGTTTTAACCACTCCTATGTAAATGGTAGATCATCTGAGACTCAAGAAGAAGGTCTGATCTCATTATTACTGAAACAGGATACTAATTGCCAATTAGTAATTGGAGGCCCCTTACACTTCAGTGTTTTGATGCAATATGTATAGCGCATAGAATTAAAAAGGTATTGTCGGATATTATTCATTCTAATCAGACAGGTTTTTTACAAGGAAGATACATTGGAGATAATATAAGGCAAGTATTGGAAACAATAGAACATTATGGAAAATCGGAGAAACCAGGCCTGCTATTCATAGCAGACTTCGAAAAGGCATTTGATAAAGTACGACTGGGGTTTATATATAAATGCCTGGAGCATTTCAATTTTGGAGAATCTCTTATAAAATGGGTCAAAATCATGTATAGTAACCCTAGGTGTAAAATAGTAAATGATGGCTATTTCTCAGAAAGTTTTAAACTGTCAAGAGGAGTGAAACAAGGTTGTCCACTATCGGCATATCTATTTATTGTGGCCATCGAGATGTTAGCTATTAAAATCAGATCCAATAATAATATCAGGGGATTAGAAATCCAGGGCTTAAAAACAAAGGTGTCAATGTACGCTGATGATTCATGTTTTCTTTTAAATCCACAACTAGAATCACTCCACAACCTCATAGAGGATCTAGATACATTTTCTAACTCTCTGGATTACAACCAAATTATGACAAATGTACTATATTACGTATTGGATCAATAAAAAATACAATTTTTACATTGCCATGTAGTTTACCAATAAAATGGTCTGATGGTGATGTGGATATACTCGGAATACAGTGGGGAGAACAAGGATTTGATACACTGCCGATTTTGCAGGTTTTCCTACTTACAAAGCATGTAGATCTGTAATTTTTATCATAGGTACACTTCAACTGTGAGAGACGGAATCTAAAACAAAAATCCAGAAAATCACATTGTATGATTTTTAAGTAATTAATTTGCATTTTATTGCATGACATAAGTATTTGATCACCTACCAACCAGTAAGAATTCCGGCTCTCACAGACCTGTTAGTTTTTCTTTAAGAAGCCCTCCTGTTCTCCACTCATTACCTGTATTAACTGCACCTGTTTGAACTCATTACCTGTATAATAGACACCTGTCCACACACTCAATCAAACAGACTCCAACCTCTCCACAATGGCCAAGACCAGAGAGCTGTGTAAGGACATCAGGGATAAAATTGTAGACCTGCACAAGGCTGGGATGGGCTACAGGACAATAGGCAAGCAGCTTGGTGAGAAGGCAACAACTGTTGGCGCAATTATTAGAAAATGGAAGAAGTTCAAGATGACGGTCAATCACCCTCGGTCTGGGGTTCCATGCAAGATCTCACCTCGTGGGGCATCAATGATCATGAGGAAGGTGAGGGATCAGCCCAGAACTACACGGCAGGACCTGGTCAATGACCTGAAGAGAGCTGGGACCACAGTCTCAAAGAAAACCATTAGTAACACACTACGCCGTCATGGATTAAAATCCTGCAGCGCACGCAAGGTCCCCCTGCTCAAGCCAGCGCATGTCCAGGCCCGTCTGAAGTTTGCCAGTGACCATCTGGATGATCCAGAGGAGGAATGGGAGAAGGTCATGTGGTCTGATGAGACAAAAATAGAGCTTTTTGGTCTAAACTCCACTCGCCGTGTTTGGAGGAAGAAGAAGGATGAGTACAACCCCCAAGAACACCATCCCAACCGTGAAGCATGGAGGTGGAAACATCATTCTTTGGGGATGCTTTTCTGCAAAGGGGACAGGACGACTGCACCGTATTGAGGGGAGGATGGATGGGGCCATGTATCGCGAGATCTTGGCCAACAACCTCCTTCCCTCAGTAAGAGCATGTGAAGATGGGTCGTGGCTGGGTCTTCCAGCATGACAACGACCGAAACACACAGCCAGGGAAACTAAGGAGTGGCTCCGTAAGAAGCATCTCAAGGTCCTGGAGTGGCCTAGCCAGTCTCCAGACCTGAACCCAATAGAAAATCTTTGGAGGGAGCTGAAAGTCTGTATTGCCCAGAGACAGCCCCGAAACCTGAAGGATCTGGAGAAGGTCTGTATGGAGGAGTGGGCCAAAATCACTGCTGCAGTGTGTGCAAACCTGGTCAAGACCTACAGGAAACGTATGATCTCTGTAATTGCAAACAAAGGTTTCTGTACCAAATATTAAGTTCTGCTTTTCTGATGTATCAAATACTTATGTCATGCAATAAAATGCAAATTAATTACTTAAAAATCACACAATGTGATTTTCTGGATTTTTGTTTTAGATTCCGTCTCTCACAGTTGAAGTGTACCTATGATAAAAATTACAGACCTCTACATGCTTTGTAAGTAGGAAAACCTGCAAAATCGGCAGCAGCGCCGGAGAAGATGGCTGCCGTTTTACAGCCCTCTAACCAATTGTACTATTATGTGTGTTTTTCCGCGTTATTTGTAATTTATTTTGTACATAATGTTTCTGCCATCGTCTCTTATAACCAAAAAGAGCTTCTGGATATCAGGACAGCGATTACTCACCTCGTATTGGACGAAGATTGTTTCTTCAACGAGGCGGCTGCGAAGGATATCATACAGACACCCGACAAGGCCCAAATCCCCGTCATTCGCATGAGGAAGAGACGGAGATATCGTGGACGTAGGTCGGGGTGCCTTGTAAGGATCCGACGGCGAGCGAGTAAACTGCCGCTCCCATCAATCCTATTAGCCAATCTTCAATCATTGGAGAACAAATTGGATGACCTAAGATTACGGTTATCCTACCAACGGGACATTAAAAACGGTAATATCTTATGTTTCACCGAGTCGTGGCTGAACGACGACATGGATAACATACAGCTAGCGGGCTATACGCTACATCGGCAGGATAGAACGGCTGACTCCGGTAAGACAAGGGGTGGCGGTCTGTGTATATTTGTAAACAACAGCTGGTGCACAAAATCAAATACTAAGGAAGTCTCGAGGTTTTGCTCGCCTGAGATAGAGTATCTTATGATAAGTTGTAGACCACACTATTTACCAAGAGAGTTTTCATCTATATTTTTCATAGCTGTCTATTTACCACAACAAACCAATGCTGGCATTAAGATTGCACTGAATGAGCTGTATAAGGCCATAAATCAACAGGAAAACGCTCATCCAGATGCAGCGCTCCTAGTGGCCGGGGACTTTAATGCAGGGAAACTTAAATCCGTTCTATCTCATTTCTACCAGCATGTTAAATGTGCAACCAGTGGAAAAAAAAAACTCTAGACCACCTTTACTCCACACACAGAGACGCATACAAAGCTCTCCTCGCCCTCCATTTGGCAAATCTGACCATAACTCTATCCTCCTGATTCCTGCTTATAAGCAAAAACTAAAGCAGGAAGCACCAGTGACTCGGTTAATAAAAAAGTGGTCAGATGACGCAGATGCTAAGCTACAGGACTGTTTTGCTAGCACAGACTGGAACATGTTCCGGGATTCTTCAGATAGCATTGAGGAGTACACCACATCAGTCACTGGCTTCATCAATAAGTGCATCGATGATGTCGTCCCCACAGTGACCGTGACGTACATACCCCAACCAGAAGCCATGGATTACAGGAAACATCCGCACTGAGCTAAAGGGTAGAGCTGCAGCTTTCAAGGAGCGGGACTCTAACCCGGACGCTTATAAGAAATCCCGCTATGCCCTCCGACGAACCATCAAACAGGCAAAGAGTCAATACAGGACTAAGATTGAATCGTACTACACTGGCTCTGATGCTCGTCGGATGTGGCAGGGCTTGAAAACTATTACAGACTACAAAGGGAAGCACAGCCGCGAGCTGCCCAGTGACACAAGCCTACCAGACGAGCTAAACCACTTCCATGCTCGCTTCGAGGCATGCAACACTGAAGCATGCATGAGAGCACCAGCTGTTCCGGATGACTATGTGATCACGCTCTCCGTAGCCGATGTGAGTAAGACTTTTAAGCAGGTCAACATTCACAAGGCCGCAGGGCCAGACGGATTACCAGGACGTGTACTCCGAGGATGTGCTGACCAACTGGCAAGTGTCTTCACTGACATTTTCAACATGTCCCTGACTGAGTCTGTAATACCAACATGTTTCAAGCAGACCACCATAGTCCCCGTGCCCAAGGACTCTAAGATAACCTGCCTAAATGACTACCGTCTGACGTCTGTAGCCATGAAGTGCTTTGAAAGGCTGGTCATGGCTCACATCAACAGCATTATCCCAGAAACCCTAGACCCACTCCAATTTGCATACCGCCCCAACAGATCCACAGATGATGCAATCTCTATTGCACTCCACACTGCCCTTTCCCACCTGGACAAGAGGAACACCTACGTGAGAATGCTATTCATTGACTACAGCTCAGCATTCAACACCATAGTGCCCTCAAAGCTCATCACTAAGCTAAGGATCCTGGGACTAAACACCTCCCTCTGCAACTGGATCCTGGACTTCCTGATGGGCCGCCCCAGGTGGTAAGGGTAGGTAACAACACATCTGCCACACTGATCCTCAACACGGGGGCCCCTCAGGGGTGCGTGCTCAGTCCCCTCCTGTACTCCCTGTTCACCCATGACTGCATGGCCAGGCACGACTCCAACACCATCATTAAGTTTGCCGACGACACAACAGTGGTAGGCCTGATCACCGACAACGATGAGACAGCCTATAGGGAGGAGGTCAGAGACCTGGCCGTGTGGTGCCAGGACAACAACCTCTCCCTCAACGTGACCAAGACAAAGGAGATGATTGTGGACTACAGGAAAAAAAAGAGGACTGAGCACGCCCCCATTCTCATCGACGGGCTGTAGTGGAACAGGTTGAGAGCTTCAAGTTCCTTGGTGTCCACATCACCAACGAACTATCATGGTCCAAACACACCAAGACAGTCGTGAAGAGGGCACGACAAAGCCTATTCCCCCTCAGGAGACTGAAAAGATTTGGCATGGGTCCTCAGATCCTCAAAAAATTATACAGCTGCACCTTCGAGAGCATCCTGACTGGTTGCATCACCGCCTGGTATGGCAACTGCTTGGCCTCTGACCGCAAGGCACTACAGAGGGTAGTGCGTACGGCCCAGTACATCACTGGGGCCAAGCTTCCTGCCATCCAGGACCTCTATACCAGGCGGTGTCAGAGGAAGGCCCTCAAAATTGTCAAAGACTCCAGCCACCCTAGTCATAGACTGTTCTCTCTGCTACCGCACGGCAAGCGGTACCGGAGTGCCAAGTCTAGGTCCAAAAGACTTCTCAACAGCTTCTACCCCCAAGCCATAAGACTCCTGAACAGCTAATCATGGCTACCCGGACTATTTGCACTGCCCCCCCACCCCATCCTTTTACGCTGCTGCTACTCTGTTAATTATTTATGCATAGTCACTTTAACTCTACCCACATGTACATATTACTTCAACTACCTCAACTAGCCGGTGCCCCCGCACATTGACTCTGCACCGGTACCCCCCTGTATATATAGCCTCCCTACTGTTATTTTATTTTACTTTTGCTCTTTTTTTTCTCAACACTTTTTTTGTAGTTGTTTTATTTTTACTTTTTTGTTTAAAAAATAAATGCACTGTTGGTTAAGGGCTGTAAGTAAGCATTTCACTGTAATGTCTGCACCTGTTGTATTCGGTGCATGTGGCCAATAAAATTTGATTTGATGATTTGATTTGAAATACTTGTTCTCCCCACTGTATATACACATGGGAGGTTGGAAGTGATGCAGACAATTACATTGATGGAAGTTACAATCTATCTGCAATATTAAGCTGATAAAAAATAAAATAATAATAATACAATTGTGTGCTCCCTCCACTTGAGACATCTGTGGCTTTTTAGTGGCATTTTATTGACCCCAGCACAAGGTGCACCTATGTAATGATCATACTGTTTAATGAGCTTCTTGATATGCCACACCTGTCGCATGGATTATCTTGGCAAAGGGGAAATGCTCACTAACAGGGATGTAAACAAATTTGTGCAAAATAATTTAGAGAAATAAGGTTTTTGTGCTTATGGAAAATTTCTGGGATCTTTTATTTCAGCTCATGAAACATGGGACTAATACTTTACATGTTGCGTTTATATTTTAGTTCAGTGTAGTTTTCAAGCCCTACCACATATGACGAGCGTCAGAGCCGGTGTAGTAGGATTCAATATTAGTCCTGTATTGACGATTTGCCTGTTTGATGGTTCGTCAGAGGGCATAGCGGGATTTCTTATAAGCATCCGGATTAGTGTCCCATTCCTTGAAAGCGGCAGCTCTAGTCTTTAGCTCAGTGCAGATGTTGCCTGTAATCCATGGCTTCTAGTTGGGATATGTACGTACGGTTACTGTGGGGACGACGTCGTAGATGCACTTATTGAGGAAGCCGGTGACTGATGTGGTATACTTCTCAATGCCATCTGATGAATCCCAGAACATATTCCAGTCTGTGCTAGCAAAACAGTCCTGTAGTTTAGCATCCGTGTCATCTGACCACTTCCGTATTGAGCGAGTCACTGGTACTTCCTGCTTGAGTTGTTGCTTGTAAGCAGGAATGAGGAGGATAGAATTATCATCAGATATTGGAGGGCAAGTTTTTTTTCCTCGGGTTGCACTTGACATGCTGGTAGAAATGAGGTAAAACGGATTTAAGTTTTCCTGCATTAAAATCCCCGGCCACTACGAGTGCCACTTCTGGGTGAGCATTCTCTTGTTTACTTATGGCCTTATACAGCTTGTTGAGTGCGGTATTAGTGCCTGCATTGGTTTGTGGTGGTAAATGGACAGCTACGAAAAATATAGATCACCCAGTTTATTCTCCAATGATTGCACGTTCACCAGGATGGTAAAGGCGGATTATCCACTCGCCGACTAATTCTCACCAAGCACCTGGATCTGCGGCCCATGTATCGGCGTCTCCTCTTCATGCGAATGACAGGGATTTAGGCCTGGTCCGGGAGGAGCCATCTTTCGCCTCCGATTCATTAAATAAAAAATGTGTGCGTGTGTCATTGTAGCAGAACTGTATCCTGTGAACTGTATCCCTCTCGATGGATTGGACATTATGCTGGATTTCAAGCAGAGGATGACTCAAGAGGAGCTGAATGGCAGTTTGATTCAGACAACACTCCTCCCACTGTTGTACAAGTGTTCCTTGAATTTATGGCAATGGAATGGAATGGCAATTTCATCATGACCACCTCTCCATCATCTGCTGATCACCAGTTCTCTTAGCTACAGATTGTTACACCAGATAATGTGATTTAACCAAAGATTTATGGTATCCATTACTGGCAGTTACAGAATAGGTACTGTTCGGTGTAGCACCGTTTTTAATTTAGAAAATGCTCCATTTTTTAAATAAAACTTTTTTGCTCGATGAAGTAATCCAACAGTGTACCCCGCTATCTTATCTATTTCAAGTCTTCTCTCATTGATTGATCGAGACAGGTGAGTGTCCACCCCAAAGGGCCGCATGTCATGATGACAGACACCTGTATCGATCAATGAGAGAAGACTTGAAATAGACAAGATGGCAGTGTACACATTGTTGGATTATTTAATGAAGCAAAAAACTTAGCGTTTTCTAAATTCAAACTGACCCCCTGCAACTGGACACAGACATTTTGAGACTCAAGGAGACAGCACCACCAATCTAAGGTTGGTCGAAAATTCTCTGTGCTACAACAAACAGTACCTATCCTGTAACTCCCAGTAGTGGATACCAAAAATCTTATGTTAAATCACATTATTTGTTGTAAGAATCTGTAGCTACAGTTCTCTGCACTTTACTACACCTGAGACACACTGAACTGTACTACACTGTACTTTTACCATATAACATTCTTGCTGAATACCTAGTTATTTTTGTGTTAGCATTAAATATTGTACGCTCCCCTGTATTTTAGATTTGGACAAATAAACATTCTTTGCATATACAGTACCAGTCAAAGGATTGGACACAAATACTCATTCCAGGGTTTTTCTTTATTTTTACTATTTTCTACATTGTAGAATAATAGTGAAGACATCAAAACTATGAAATAGCACATATGGAATAATGTAGTAACCAAAAAAGTGTTAAACAAATCCAAATAGATTTGAGATTCTTCAAAGTAGCCACCCTTTGACTTGATGACAGCTTTGCACACTCTTGGCATTCTCTCAACCAGCTTCATGAGGTAGTCACCTGGAATTCATTTCAATTAACAGGTGTGAATTGTAAAGTTAATTTGTGGAATTAATGCGTTTGAGCCAATCAGTTGTGTTGTGACAAGGTAGGGGTGGTATACAGAAGATAGCCCTATTTGGTAAAACATATTATGGCAAGAACAGCTCAAATAAGCAAAGAGAAACGACATTCCATCATTACTTTAAGACATGAAGGTCAGTCAATACGGAACATTTGAAACTTTCTTGAAGTGCAGTCACAAAAACCATCAAGACCATTCAGAGGAGACTGCATGAATCAGGCCTTCATGGTCAAATTGTTGCAAAGAAACCACTACTAAAGGACACCAATAAGAAGAAGAGACTTGCTTGGGCCAAGAAACACAAGCAATGGACATTAGACCGGTGGAAATGTGTCCTTTGGTTTAGATTCCAAATTTGAGATTTTTGGTTCCAAACACCATGTCTTTCTGAGACGCAGAGTAGGTGAACGGATGATCTCTGCATGTGTGGTTCTCACCGTGAAGCATGGAGGAGGGGGTGTGATAGTGTGGGGCTGCTTTGCTGGTGACACTGTCTGGGATTTCAAGGCACACTTAACCAGCATGGCTACCACAGCATTCTGCAGCGATACGCCATCCCATCTGGTTTGGGCTTAGTGGGACTATCATTTGTTTTTCAACAGGACAATGATCCAAAACACACCTCCAGGCTGTGTAAGGGCTATTTGACCAAGGAGAGTGATGGAGTGCTGTATCTGATGACCTAGCTTCCACAATCACCCGACCTCAACCCAATTGAGATAGTTTGGGATAAGTTGGACCGCAGAGTGAAGGAAAAGCAACCAACAAGTGCTCAGCATATGTGGGAACTCCTTTAAGACTGTTGGAAAAAAAGCATTCCAGGTGAAGCTGGTTAAGAGAATGTCAAGAATGTTCAAAGCTGTCATCAATGCAAAGGGTGGCTACTTTGAAGAATCTCAAATCTCAAATATATTTTGATTTGTTTAACACTTTTTTTGGTTACTACATGATTCCATACAGTGAGGGAAAAAAGTATTTGATCCCCTGCTGATTTTGTACATTTGCCCACTGACAAAGACATGATCAGTCTATAATTTTAATGGTAGGTTTATTTTAACAGTGAGAGACAATATTTATTTCCCTCATTAAAATGCAAATGAATTTTATAACATTTTTGACATGAGTTTTTCTGGATTATTTTGTTGTTATTCTGTCTCTCACTGTTCAAATAAACCTACCATTAAAATTATAGACTGATCATTTCTTTGTCAGTGGGCAAATGTACAAAATCAGCAGGGGATCAAATACTTTTTTTCCCTCACTGTATGTGTTATTTCATAGTTTTGATATCTTCACTATTATTCTACAATTTAGAAAATAGTAAAAATAAAGAAAAACCCTTGAATGAGTAGGTGTGTCCAAACTTTTGACTGGTACTGTATCTGAATGTCTAACATCTGTATGATGCTACAGAGCCCTTGTCACGATCGTCTGAAGGAGCGGACCAATACGCAGCGCGTGGAGTGAACATGATGACTTTATTAAATAAAGCAACCACGAAAAAACAACAAATGACGATAATGAAGTCCTCAGTGACACGACTGAACACGGAACAATAACCCACAAAACACAGGAGAAAACACACAGAATATATATGGCTCCCAATCAGAGATAACGAGCCGACAGCTGACACTCGTTACCTCCGATTGGGAGTCATTAACCAATCACCAAAAACACAAACAAATGAAACTCACCCAACCCAACACCACCAAATGAAATACACCCTGGCTCTAACACACAGTCCTTGGAGCCAGAGTGTGACAGCCCTGTACGGCTTATATAAATATCTTCTGTGAATCCATAAAGGAAGACAGATTTTGGCGATTGATTGAAAAGATCCATATACATGTTTTGGTCCTTTATCCAGCATAGGTACACTGGCAATGGTGGGCTGTGGAAGCAGAGTGCTGGTCTTGTCCTGTGTGCGGACAGCTGGATAAGACTGCCGGAAGTGGTGTAGGGCTCGTAGACCTTAACCACCAACTGTTTGGACCTCTTGCAGAAGATTTGCTGGTACTGCACGTCTCAAGACATGGTTGTGGTGTTACCATTTTACACTTTTTGTAGAAGGGACGTAGGGCAACATGCCTTTGTTGGTAAAGGTGTCAACCAATTGGGACATAAGTGTTTAGAGAGAGACTAGTGTATTGTTTAAGGACAATGAGGGACATTGGGAGCTGCTTTTGAAAGGAAAGATCAGTCAACATCTGGGTGGCTGCAGAAGATGTGAAAAGTCTTGCGAGGGCAGTTCTTACACTGTATGTATTGCTGTGTATGGGAGATTGAGGAGACATGGCACCTTTCAATCGTTCTCATACACAACAATACATTTACTGTCTCTAAGCACAACCCCCTTCCTCATCTCAAAGACCTATCTGTAAACCTCCCCAGCCCATTGACTTTGACAGATCATTCTTGTCAGTAGTAGCAGGGGATTTTTGTAGATGTGTCTTTATATTGTGTTTTGAGAATCTGCAGAGAGAAGAATGAGGTGGTTTTGTCATTACTGTTGTCTCGATTTTATACCTTTCAGTGTCCCTTGCTTGTTTTTTCCCACAATCTTGTTGCGCTCCATAACCGCAAGGTGTGTCCCCTCCCTCATTCTGCCACGTTGGGGTATTTTTCAGCAGGAGTTTTAAAAAGAGAAAAGGTAAAAAGAGAAAAGGGGTAGACTAAATTGATCACATGGTCTGGAAGGTTGTCTATGGTCCTCAGGCTACATCTAACCACCTTTAAACCCATAACACAAACACAAACCCAATTCATGTTTATGCCATGCTTTCTGTTAATTGAGCTATTTTAGCCGTCAGCTTGTAAGGTTTTTTGCCAACTTACCTTCACCTTCTGCAGAGCTTGGGGTTGGAATCCGATTGTGTACCACCAACAACAAAACACACAACAATACACAATTTAACCACCCAACTAATTGTATTGATCTCTATTAGACTGGCAAGCTTAGCACACCTAGCATGGACATTTCAATACTGTCAGCTTGCTATTAACTAGTTAACATCACTAAATTGGCAGCAAGATTGCTAGCCAGCTGAGAACCAACTAGCCAGCCATAGAAAATGTATACACATTCATCATTACTACCAACACACAGAGAGTGAGTTGGCTATATCGACAATTATATTTTTAGTAACAATGTTTTCCAGACAAGGGTGAAATAGATGGCTACCAGATTGAGATAATCTTATTTGCTAAAGTTAGCTAGCTTACGTTAGCTAACATTAGTCAAATATGGAATGAACAGACAAACATGTTTACTCTGCTGAAGGTAGCTACCAGTCTAGCACTGACTACCAGGACTGTAACATTAGCTAACGTAGCTAATTCACCTAGTCCAGCAAACATTACGTTACCTCTAATCGAGAGTCTTCCGTTTTGTTGTGAAGGTTGAAAACAATGGACCAAGTACCTAGTGAGCAAACTTGGAGGATTCACCACTGTACCCAAGGTAGCAGGCTTCGGGCTTTAGCAATATCTATACTGATAGATATAGTCACGGTTGCCTTCAAGACCCTGACCCCCCAAGTGAGCAACACAGACGTTCTGCGCCATGTGTTTGCAGATGAGGCGTCTACTGTGCGCGAGGTCATGGAGGAAGGCCTGAAGAGACAGACGATGAACATGCATGATGTGGTAAAGATGAAGAGTGACATCAAGCACGGGGAACGTAAACTTAGTTTTGCGCTGATGCAACTGAAGAACTCCATGCTGGTAGATGGCCACATGGATCAACGGAGCGGCCTTCCATGTCCAGATGCATATACACCTGGCTCGACTGGAGGAGGGTGATGGCTTCACAGCGCAAGCAGCTATCTCAACCTACCAGATCAATTTGGAAGAGCTTCTCATTAAGTACAAAGAATATACACTACCAGTCAAAAGTTTGGACACACCTACTCATTCAAGGGTTTTTCTTTATTTGTACTATTTTTTACATTGAAGAATAATAGTGAAGACATCAAAACTATGAAATAACACAATGTAGTAACCAAAAAAAAGTGTTAAACAAATCAAAATGTATTTCATATTTGAGATTCTTCAAATAGCCACCGTTTACCTTTATGACAGCTTTGCGCACTCTAGGCATTCTCTCAACCAGCTTCATGAGGTAGTCACCTGGAATGCATTTCAATTAATAGGTGTGCCTTCTTAAAAGTTAATTTGTGGAATTTCTTTCCTTCTTAATGCGTTTGAGCCAATCAGTTGTGTTGTGACAAGGTAGAGATTAGGCCACTCATTAGCTAAATATTACGGCATATAAATATTTACCTGTCAAAGTGTAAGAAAAAAAGTTAGATTATGAAATGGTAGATCTGTGCATTCCTGAAGGCTACACTCTGCAGCAGTCGGGCACGCAAAGCTCTACTATTGTTATTGTCTACAAATGTAGGCCTAATCATTATTCTACCTAGGCTACAAAAACACAGTGCAATGAGGAAAGTATTATTGTTATCAAGTGAGTACACAATTATTGTCTCAGGCTGTAAACTGCAGTGATGTAGGCCAATTTGAATTTTTGTATTTTTTATTTTGTTGTTTTATTAGGATCCCCATTAGATGTAGCGATTGCGGCAGGTACTCTTCTTGGGGTCCACACAAAACATAAAACATGACATAATACAGAACAATAATAGACAAGAACAGCTCAAGGACAGAACTGCATACATTTAAAACATCACACATAGCTGGTGGGGTCAGTGCTGTGTGTAAGTTGACTATGCAAACAGTTTGGAATTTAACACATTAATGCTTCTTATATTAAAACAAAAAGTGACGCAGTCAGTCTCTCCTTTATAATATAATATAATAATATGCCATTTAGCAGACGCTTTTATCCAAAGCGACTTACAGTCATGCGTGCATAATTTTTTTTGTGTACGGGTGGTCCCGGGGATCGAACCCACTACCTTGGCGTTACAAGCGCCGTGCTCTACCAGCTGAGCTACAGCCAAGAGAGACTGGCATGCATAGTACTGATATTAGCCCTCTGATTACAGTAAAGATTTTGAATGCTTAATGCCGAAATAACTGCATAAAATCTAATTTAATTTAATTTGTCACGTGCCGAATACAACTGGTGTAGACTTTACCTTGAAATGCTTGCTTACAAGCCATTCCCAATGAAGTAATTTTACAAATAAAAAATATAGTAACACGAGGAATAAAATAAAATACACAAGAATGGAGCTATATGCAGGGAGTACCATACAGCCTAGGCCTGATTATCCAACCATTTGCATCCGTTATGGGTCTATTCTCGACAGAGTACAAGGTCCAGAAAGGTGCATTAGCAGGTTACTCACATGGTGTATTTTGATCACACCATCACAGGCGCTCTCTCGCTCTCCTTACTCCCAGCCAGGGGTGTATTCCTTACATAAACAGTTTACTGTTTATAACCAAATGGAAGCAAACAGAGCAAAACAAGAGTTTATATTGGACAAATTCAGGTAGGACCCTCCCCATTTCATTCCGTTTAAGAAACGTTTTGCAACAGAAACTGTAATGAATAGCCCCAGTTCTTTTGGTTTCTGTATTTTACATTCAGCAAGCAAGAGCAAGCTGTAGTAATAAATAAAATGCTTGAATTAAGTGTACAACAAGCTATTGTAGGCCTTCTCTATCTTTTCCTGGGACTCCAAGAGTTAAAGAGGAATTACATTTTACATTTTAGTCATTTAGCAGACGCTCTTATCCAGAGCGACTTACAGTTAGTGAGTGCATACATTTTTTCATACTGAGAAATGTTATTAGCAATTATTAGGAATAATACTTCAGTGAATAGCCTATAGGCCTACCCAATGAATTTACACAGTGACATTTATTTTACAAATCAGATTATATGAAATGACAGGCAGCCTAGGATAAACATATCACTCAAAAGGTAGGCATACACATAGTCCAGACATCCACATCCTCCCCATTCAGTAGCAACTCCTCCAACACCCGATTTAATCCATTCACTTTTTTCCTCATTGAGGAAGCATCTCCTTTTGACTCCAAAATTACATGGAACTTTTTTAGACTCTCTTCAGTGGAAAGAGACTGAAAGAAACCTTAAATTATTGTTAAGATAACTTTTCATGAGCTGTGGTCCTTGCATAATTGTTTGACGCTATGCTTGTTGTTGTGATAAACCACAGAGTTTTTTGGTGCTTTCACGAAAACAGGGAACTCGGGAATGAAATTAGGTAAAAGAATGACGTCAGTCAGGTCGGAACGTCGGAGCTTTAGAAAGATGCCAGACTTTCCGACTTTTAATTCAGAGTTGGATGACCGTTCAAAACGATTTTCCCAGTCAGAGGTTTTTGTTTCCAGAGTTCTTAGTTGTCTTGAACACACTGAAGTTGGAAGTTGACGATTTCCCAGTTGTTTTGAATGCAGCATTTCTGTTGTGCGCTAGCTCCCTATGTCATCACTACAAGCGCTATTTTATTCGCCAGATACTCTACACGCCCACATTCTGGAAACGTCAAGCACAAAGACGGACTCATCGAACAACCAAATCAAAGGCAAAAGTGTAATGCCCACCCAGCTGGGCTCAGTGAGGAGAATGAGAGCGAGAACGAGAGAGAGCAGGGTTCTAAACCAAAGTTACACATAGTCGAATTCAATAAGTAAACTCCAAAATGCTGACATTTAATCGATTACAAATTACATGACCATCCCCTGGATAAAATAAAAAAATACCCCCCTGATTTGAAATTGAAAAAGCATGACCTCCCCCATTTACCTCCAGATAATAATTGCTTGAATTTCGACCTGTCCTTAAAGGTCAGCAATCTACTGTAGCAGTAGCAGTATTATTGGTCAGACTACAATATAATGCATATACTACGATTTCACCTGGTGTGTGTGTGTGTGTGTGGTGTGGGGGGGTCGTCTTTCTGAGGTAATTGCTCAACAATAAGTACATGTCACACACACACACAGAGAAAAAAAGAATGACAACCTGATATTATTCTACCTCAATGTCTTATGGAGTTGTTTATAGCCCAGGTATTTGATAATAGTGACATACCACCACCACGACGCATATCAATATTCAAGCTTTCCATGCATTCATTTTATAAAATATTTTTTTGTCCTGCAGAATTCTCACTCTAACCAGAGTCTTACTAGTTATAGGTTTTCATGCAGATAATTCATAACACGTAACTAACACTACATGACCACAGGGAGGCACTCTCTGAACACAGGAATATTGGTTAGATGCAACGCTCTTCTCTCCTCCCAAGGGATCAGGAGGAGTCTGCACAAGAAGTACTAGCTGAATTAGGAGGTACTGTAGGCAAATGCGTGAGGGCCCAAGAAAATATGTCCCCTTTCTCAGCCATTGTAAAGTCAAATCTTTTACATTTACATTTACATTTTAGTCATTTAGCAGACGCTCTTATCCAGAGCGACTTACAGTTAGTTTATTTTTCATACTGGCCCCCCTTGGGAATCGAACCCACAACCCTGGCATTGCAAACGCCATGCTCTTTAAGAGAAAAGCAACAGCCACTCAATCATGGAAACACATTTTCCTTATAGCACGAAGTTAATTTAAATTCCAGTCAATTCAGGAAGTACACTGAAATTCAAACTCTTTTCAATGTTATGAATTAGGGTTTTGGTTTACTTTCTGAATTGACATCTAGTGTGGTGTTGAGTCACATGCAGTATTTCTGATACATTTATAGGCGTTTACTCAGAAGATAAATTCTCACGGAAGTTGTCCATATGACCTACTGATAGCCTGGATAGCCTGGAACCCCAACTATATACTGTATCTCTCCGTTTTACGACTGAAACAACACTAAGTGGAATCAGTATACCAAGCTAACTGCTGCTAACCTTAAGCCTGACTTCCCGACCTTCAACCTGAGTTGGACATTGGGAGGGATCTTAGACCATTCCTCCATACTGAATCTTTTAAGATCCTTGATATCCCTCGTCTGTGCTTATGGACTGCACCCTTTAATTCAAACCACAGGTTTTCAATTGGGTTTAAGTCCGGACATTGAAATGGCCATTGCAACATTTTGATTTCGATGTGTGCTTGGCGTTATATCCTTGCTGGAAGATCCACTTGCGGCCAAGGCAACCAGAAAATGGCTAAAATGTCCTGGTACCGGGTAAAGTTCATGATGCCGTTGACCTTAACAAGGGCCCCAAGACCAGTGGAAGCAAAATAGCTGCATAACATCAAAGATCCACCACCATATTTCACAGTAGGTATAGGGTTATTTTCTTCATATGTATCTTTCTTTCTTTTTTGGTGTGTGTGGACAAAAAGCAATTTTCAAATCATCCAACAAATCTAAACCCCTGGAGATTGCTAAAATGCATCGGCACTTGGATCGGAACCTGTCTGTCCAGCTCTGTTTGAATGTGGCTCGATGGAAAAAAAGTTGTTCCTCTTGGGGGTGACACGCAGCCTAGGAGAAGGCACTTGTATTAGTGTGCGTGTGAGTGAGTGTGTGTGTGTGTTTACCCTGTAACACACCGGGGCCATACTTGAGAACATAAGCAGGCATTTAGTTGTCAATGGCCCCACCATGTTTACCCACAGGGTTTCCAGTAAAACCCTGCCAAGTCCAGCCCTGTTCAAACATCACTATTACATTTATAAAAGCAACATAAAGAGACAGCAACAGCCACTCTTCCACAGTCACATTCTCTTAACAACATCAAGAAGAGCACACAGGAGCCTAATTTAGAGGTGACTTCTTAGAAACTCTTCTCAGAAACAATGGGAAGCTCATCAACAAGCCCAGTGATGGCTGCATCAGCAGCAGTCACACAGACTTTCAATACCAATCCCTGGGATTTGGGAATTGACCTTACTTTCCAGACATTCTTCAGCCCGAATGCCCTGGATAATCTGAACAAGCAGTACGATGAACAAAAACTGGAAGTAGGCAGCTACGCACCAATCTGGACTAAGGGCCTAGTGACAAACCTAGTGGGACTCACCCGTATACCAAAGGCAGCAGGCTTCAGGGCTTTAGTCAGGTCTATGGTGATTGACATAGTCATGGCTTCCATCAATAACCTTATCCCAGAAGACAACAGCACAGACATTCTGCACCGCATGTTTGCAGAAGAGAAGGTGTCCACTGTGTACAATTAAATGGAGGAAGCCCTCGAGATGTACAATGAACATACATAATGAGGCAAAGATGAAGAGCGACATTGTGTATGTGGAGTGCAGACTTCATTTTGCACTGACTACTCTGAAGAACTCCATGCTAGATGGCCACATGAGGATTCGTTCTCTCAAGATCTGGGTCAACGGAGCAGCCTTCCATGTACAGTTGCTGATTCACCTAGCTCGACTGAAGGAGGGGGGTGACAGCCATCAAGCGCTAGCAGATATCTCAATCTACCAGAAAAACCTGCAGCAGCTGCTCCTTAAGTACAAGGAATCTACATTGAACAAAAATATAAATGCAACATGCAACAATTTCAACATTTTTACTGAGTTACAGTTCATGTAAGGAAATCAGTCAATTTAAATAAGTTAATTAGGCCCTAATCTATGGATTTCACATGACTGGGAATACAGATATCTGTTGGTCACGAATACCTTTAAAAACAAGTAGTTGAAAAGTTGCTAATTAGCTCAAATGCTAAAGTTGTCCCTGATGAGATTCAAACTCGCAAACTTTTGTGTTATACGTCCACCCATCCAACCCAAACAACCACCCTACTTTCGTTTTGCCTTAAGTAAACATCTGTCTTATGTAACCATACCAAATGTAACATATCATACTAATTTGAGTGTCCCAGATTTACATTGACTATGTTATGTCTAGTCAATGAGACCAGGCTGTTGGAACAGCCTGCTGGAGGAGCTGAGGGCGTCAGAGACAGTTGACATTTTTAAGAGAGAGCTCAAGACACACCTTTCTAGCCAGGCTTTTACTTAGGGTGATTTTATTGTGCTATTTTATCTACCTGATATCAATTGTATTTGCTTTATACAATTGTATTTCTCTTATTTATTTTATTTCCATCAGTCTCTCTGGTTTCACTGTTGTTTTATTTCCCTATTATTATTTGAATGTGTTCAGTTTCATTTTAATATTTGTATTTGTTAGATCATCTATCTTATCTTTGTCATTTTTATTTATTTATTATTTTAATTTTTGTTTTAATGTGTAAGAAATGTGCTCTATAAATAAAGTTTGATTTGATATAGAATTACACCGTACCGTAGAACAGGATGTATTTTTATCCTTAGGAGTCCTCAAACACCAAGACAGTAGCATCATCATTATCAGGAACCTGCTTCCTGGATGCTGTTGGACAACTTTCCTCTTAGCTCGTACATTGGAAAGCACCCGGTTCAGTGTCTACAAAGATTTGTCTTTATAGACACAAAAAATACTTAAGTTTACAAAATAAAAATTGGCTCTGCAATGTTGAAAATCCAACAACAAGGTGTGGAGACCAAAGTTTTAAAAAATATCTAGCTACTTTAGAAAAATAGGAAACTATTTCAGAAAAATGCAAGGGTGTCAATCACTTTGTCTGGCACTGTAAGTTCACGATATGAGGATGGTCGGACTCGGCTAGTTTGTTGCAACATCAGGCAGACTCTAATCGTCACTTTGGCATGCGAGTCCAACTAGGATAGCCATCGCAGGCCTCTGCATCAATTACTTCCTTGTATTAATTAATTGGAAAATAAATAAACCTATAAATGTAAACACACTGTGTTTTCATTTCTCCACAGAGAATAAATATTTTCATATTCCATTATAAGGATATCAGAAGCATCAGAAATACACTATACAGTCTATACAAAAGTTTTCAAATTAGTGGATTCGGCTATTTCAGCCACACCTGTTGCTGACACGTGTATAAAATCGAGCACACAGCCATGCAATCTCCATAGACAGGCATTGATAGTAGAATGGCCTTACTGAAGAGCTCAGTGACTTTCAACGTGGCACCGTCATGGGATGCCACCTTTCCAACAAATCAGTTCGTCACATTTCTGCCCTGCTAAAGCTGCCCACGTGCTGTTATTGTGAAGTGGAAACTTCTAGGAGCAACAACGGCTCAGCCGCAAAATGGTAGACCACACACTCACACAACGGGACCACCTAGTGCTGAAGCACGAAGTGTGTAAAAATCGTCTGTCCTTGGTTGCTAAACTCTCACTACCAACTTCCAAATTGCCTCTGGAAGCAACATTAGCACAAGAACTGTTCGTCGGGAGCTTCATGAAATGGGTTTCCATAGTCGAGCAGCCGCACACAAGCCCAAGATCACCATGCGCAATGCCAAGCATCGGCTGGAGTGGTGTAAAGCTCGCCGCCATTGGACTCTGGAGCAGTAGAAATGCTTTCTCTGGAGTGATGAATCATGCTTCATCATCTGGCAGTCCGAAAGATGAATCTGGGTTTGGCGGATGCCAGAAGAACGCTACCTGCCCGAATGCATAGTGCCAACTGTAAAGTTTGGTGGAGTAGGAATAATGTTCTGGGGCTGTTTTTCATGGTTTGGCTAGGCCCCTTAGTTCCAGTGAAGGAAAATCTTAACGCTACAGCATACAATGACATTATAGACGATTCTGTGCTTCCAACTTTGTGGCAACAGTTTGGGGAAGGCCCTTTCCTGTTTCAGCATGACAATGCCCCGGTGCACAAAGCGAGGTCCATACAGAAATGGTTTATCGAGGCCTCCCGAGTGGTGCAGCGGTCTAAGGCACTGCATCTCAGTGCTTGAGGCGTACTACAGACCCAGGTTCGTTCCCGGGCTGGTCACGACCGGGACTCCCATAGGGAGGCGCACAATTGGCCCAGCGTCATCCGGGTTAGGGGAGGGTTTGGCCGTGGGGGCTTTACTTGGCTCATTGCACTCTAGCGACTCCTTGTGGCGGCCTGGGCGCCTGCAGGAGTCAGTTGGACGGTGTTTCCTCAGACACATTGGTGCAGCTGGCTTCCAGGTTAAGCGGGCGGGTGTTAAGAAGCGCGGTTTGGCGGGTCATGTTTCGGAGGACGCATGACTCGACCTTCACCTCTCCTGAGCCCGTTGGGGAGTTGCAGCGATGAGACAAGATCGTAATTGGATCGCAATTGGGTATCACGAAATTGGGGAGAAAAAGGGGGTAAAGAAAATACAGAGCCCTGACCTCAACCCCACTGAACACCGTTGGGATAAATTGGAACACTGACTGCGAGCAAGGCCTAATCGCCCAACATCAGTGCCCGACCACACTAATGCTCTTGTGGCTGAATGGAAGCAAATCCCCGCAGCAATGTTCCAACATCAAGTGGAAAGCATTCCCAGAAGAGTGGAAGCTGTTATAGCAGCAAAGGGGGGACCAACTCCATATCAATGCCCATGATTTTGGAATGAGATGTTCCAAAATGTAGTGTATATATGGAAGTAGTTTAGTGCCCAACATTTTTTTATCATAATTTTCTGATCTTTCTTATATCTCTCAGATATAAGACAGACACTTTAAAATAAACGTCCTGTTTTTCCATGTATGAATCTGTTATTCAATGTGTTACTTTGGGCTAATAGCAATAAGGCCAAATTCAATGTTTCATCCCCCGGTTTGACTCTGAAGGATTAAACACACTGTCGTCGTGCTTAGTATTATATGATCAAACCACAACTTTTGGCTTCTGTGTGCATTTTCTTGAAAAGGCCTGACTGACAAGATGCGTGCTGACATCAACATCATGAAGGACCTGTCCACCCACCCCAGACTGACCCCAGTGTAGAGGGAGGGGCAGCTCAACTGCTTCGTCAGGAACATCCACTTTTCAGGTACTACTTCTTCATCGTCAGCCAGTCTGTTTGCATGGGCAGCGTCTCCCCAACCCACTACAACGTGGTGTACGACAGCAGCGGACTGAAGCCTGACCACATGCAGTGACTGACCTACAAACTCTGCCACATGTACAACTGGCAGGTAGGCTGGGTTCTTGTAGTTTTATTGCAAACATTCCTAGCTGAAGACTACTGCTCTATCCATTGATTTCAATATTGTTGAGTATTGTTTCTTTCGGACATGATAGTAAGTAGTATATTGCGGGTATACAGTGGGGGAAAAAAGTATTTAGTCAGCCACCAATTGTGCAAGTTCTCACACTTAAAAAGATGAGAGAGGCCTGTAATTTTCATCATACGTACACGTCAACTATGACAGACAAATTGAGATTTTTTTTTCCAGAAAATCACATTGTAGGATTTTTAATGAATTTATTTGCAAATTATGGTGGAAAATAAGTATTTGGTCAACTACAAACAAGCAAGATTTCTGGCTCTCACAGACCTGTAACTTCTTCTTTAAGAGGCTCCTCTGTCCTCCACTCGTTACCTGTATTAATGGCACCTGTTTGAACTTGTTATCAGTATAAAAGACACCTGTCCACAACCTCAAACAGTCACACTCCAAACTCCACTATGGCCAAGACCAAAGAGCTGTCAAAGGACACCAGAAACAAAATTGTAGACCTGCACCAGGCTGGGAAGACTGAATCTGCAATAGGTAAGCAGCTTGGTTTGAAGAAATCAACTGTGGGAGCAATTATTAGGAAATGGAAGACATACAAGACCACTGTTAATCTCCCTCGATCTGGGGCTCCACGCAAGATCTCACCCCGTGGGGTCAAAATGATCACAAGAACGGTGAGCAAAAATCCCAGAACCACACGGGGGAACTAGTGAATGACCTGCAGAGAGCTGGGACCAAAGTAACAAAGCCTACCATCAGTAACACACTACGCCGCCAGGGACTCAAATCCTGCAGTGCGAGACGTGTCCCCCTGCTTAAGCCAGTACATGTCCAGGCCCGTCTGAAGTTTGCTAGAGTGCATTTGGATGATCCAGAAGAGGATTGGGAGAATGTCATATGGTCAGATGAAACCAAAATAGAACTTTTTGGTAAAAAACTCAACTCGTCGTGTTTGGAGGACAAAGAATGCTGAGTTGCATCCAAAGAACACCATACCTACTGTGAAGCATGGGGGTGGAAACATCATGCTTTGGGGCTGTTTTTCTGCAAAGGGACCAGGACGACTGATCCGTGTAAAGGAAAGAATGAATGGGGCCATGTATCGTGAGATTTTGAGTGAAAACCTCCTTCCATCAGCAAGGGCATTGAAGATGAAACGTGGCTGGGTCTTTCAGCATGACAATGATCCCAAACACACCGCCCGGGCAACGAAGGAGTGGCTTCGTAAGAAGCATTTCAAGGTCCTGGAGTGGCCTAACCAGTCTCCAGATCTCAACCCCATAGAAAATATTTGGAGGGAGTTGAAAGTCTGTGTTGCCCAGCGACAGCCCCAAAACATCACTGCTCTAGAGGAGATCTGCATGGAGGAATGGGCCAAAATACCAGCAACAGTGTGTGAAAACCTTGTGAAGACTTACAGAAAACGTTTGACCTGTGTCATTGCCAACAAAGGGTATATAACAAAGTATTGAGAAACTTTTGTTATTGACCAAATACTTATTTTCCACCATAATTTGCAAATAAATTCATTAAAAATCCTACAATGGGATTTTCTGGATTTTGTTTTCTCATTTTGTCTGTCATAGTTGACGTGTACCTATGATGAAAATTACAGGCCTCTCTCATCTTTTTAAGTGGGAGAACGTGCACAATTGGTGACTGACTAAATACTTTTTTCCCCCACTGTACATGGTATTTGGTTTTGGGTGCTCATCTCTTGTGGCTGAATGGAAGCAAGTCCCCACAGCAATGTTCCAACATCAAGTAGAAAGCCTTCCCAGAAGAGTGGAGGCTGATATAACAGCAAAGGGGGGGACCAACTCCATATTAATGCCCATGATTTTGGAATGAGATGTTCGACGAGCAGGTGTCCACATACCTTTAGACATGTAGTGTACATTTTTAAACAGGGAACAAAACCGGAAAATAACGAAAATGTTCAAGGAACAGAAACGGAACCTGGAGCAAAAGTGATCCATACTGTTCCAGAACAGAACCGTTATTTTAAAAGCATGGGAACCGGTTAATAACGTCATATTCAAGGCATTGTTGTCTAGTCCCACAACAAAACGCAACAAAGCGCTTATGTAAAGCCCTCACTCTGGCACTCAGAAACGTATTCCAGTGTCTGCCTGCAAGCTGAAAATCTTTGCCTGTGTGTTTAGGCTGCCTGCCCCTCCCCCCTCCGAAGCATAGGCAATTGATGGAACTGACCACAGGAGGTTGGTGGCACCTTTATCGGGGGAGGACAGGCTCGTGGTAATGGCTGGAGCAGATGAGTGGAATGGTATCAAACACATGGTTTCTATGCGTTTGATGCCATTCCAGCTATTATTATGAGCTGTCCTCCCCTCAGCAGCCTCCACTGGTACACTTGATTCAGAACATGGGGAGATATTTTTTATTCACTAGAGAAGAATGGATTAACTTTTTCAATGCTAGTTAAGGATACTATAGGCACTACTTATCACGTTTCACTTTGGATTTATTAACTACAAAAAGGTAAGAAGTGTTTTTAATTCTGGTGCCGCTCTGCACACACAAGCTTGTTAAGCTAGCTAGCTCAAAGGACATTCTGTGGACCTAATTCATGTCATAAGATGCCCAGCGCTTCAAGCCTATTCCTCAACCCTCTCATGCGCTCTCCCCACCCGCAAAATGCCATAGGCTACACTTGTCTGTCCATCACGCATGTAAACAACTAGCTTGCCTGCTCTATCCGCACTTATTGGTGAAGTAATTCAATGAACTAAATGTAACAAACTGTTGATTTCACAGGTTAAAAAAGGATCAGAAAGGAACAATATAAACTTTACTTTTTTTTGGTTCGAACTGGTTCAGAACTTTATTTTGCTGGTCAGAACTGTGGAACAAAATGAAAAAAAATAGTGGTTCTGTTCTGAATTAAACGATTGTAAAATAAATTGGGTTACAACCTGTTTTTAAAATGTGTCATGGTATTACAATGATGAAGTTGCATGAGACTGTTTTGAGAAGTTTGCTACCTCAGCTGTTATTTTGGCTGTTCTCCTTTGTTCACTATCAGAGTGAAGATAAAGGTTTCCTTTTCATTTTACATTATGAAATAACTTGCATAATATTGTCTTGCTTGAAAAATAATTGTCCAAACTTTGGAGCAAAGTTGCATTTAGGACCTAAAAATGCAGTTTAATAATTGTGTGAATCATGTTCCGTTTTTTTATTGTATTACCCTTCAGTAAAAGTTAACTTTGTAGTACTGGTGTAATTGCATTACTGTCTAGCAGTAATTATTTTAAGTTGGGATACTTACACACGTCCCAATCCTTATTCAGGCCTATGCCTGTTTAAGAGGTGCTCAATTCTGTCCATCCTCTGACTTTGCTGTTGCACCATGGCATTTCGAGAATAAAACACTGCACAACCAGCATTACAAAATATCAAATTTGTTTTATAAAAAAAACTGCACATGCACACCCACACAATATTTTGTAACCACCAATATAGGCTGATATTTCTTTTCATAAAGCTAGCACACAATTGCAGACTTTTAAAACATGGTTTTGAAGACACCATGGGAAAGCTTTGCACTGTTTGATTATAAATTTTTATGTACAAAAAAGGCAGTCTGAAAATCAAGTATAAACATTTAAAAACAATTTACAAATGGACAAAGTACAAAAAGAGCAAGTCACTCAAACAATATGTATTGAAGCAATGACGGACAACTTATTATGGAAAAAATGTACATCTATTAACTGTAGATTGAAATGCCTATTTGGCTGAGAATTGTACAGAACGTTATACAGAATGCTTTTCATACATTCTTTTTTGGCAGTCTCAGTTCAAATCTCATGTAAGTAGTAGTTAAAAAAAAAAGCAGTGATGTAAATTGAATGGAAGGATGAAATTATTAACAAAATAGTGTAAGTAGTTATTAACAGATGTTAAAAGGTTTCATTTCACATACGAACTGGACCAGAAAACGCCAGACATCTGCATACTCATCATGGATAGTTTTGATAAATAAAATACATTGGCTTTCAATTAATCATACATTCACTACTCTATGTGCTAGTTGGGTGCTGACACAAATACAGTACTTCTGGGCAAACAGAAATGGCTCAGTTTCATAAATGAAATGGAGAGTTGGCTTCTGTGAACATGTAGACAAATTAGTTGGAATTCTAGGGGTCATTATGGAGGTAGACTTGTCTTGTTGAAATCACAATTTCTATGTAACAAAAATAACTTAATATGACTTACATCCAACCAAAGGTTATTCTATCAAACCTGTGTCCGGGATAAGTCAAAAACAACATTCTCCTGCTGCAAGTTTGGAGTGTACTCTACAAAATGTTTTGTTTGAAACAAAAAGAAAACCAACTGCACATTAATTCACACCATGCTTTGTTATTGCACAGGAAGAATGCTGATTTAAACTTATCCTGTAAACAGTTTTGATTGAACCAGCCTTCAATTGCATTTCCTTATTTTCCATTGTCTTGTATACAAACCTGTGTCAAAATGGAATTGTGAATGCAGAGTGAACACATTGCACGCATATAACATGAAAAACTAAATAAAGTGCCTTGAATTTTTTGTGCCAAAATAGTGACAATGTACTGACAAAAAAAACATATTAAATACACCTTTACATTTTTTCCCACACTTCTTTCTAATTATTATACTTTTTTGTCATTTTAATGTGGACAGAACATGAAGAGTGTAAAGTTGGGCCTTTTTGAAGTTTCAAACAAGCTAATAATACTCAAGTCCTCCAGAAAACATGACACTCTTACAAGTAATAAAATGGTACATCACTAGCCTTGATAAACATCTTTTGCAAAAATATTTCATTTTCAAAAGTAATGCAATGACATGAATGCATACAGGACATAACAACTCTCCACTGACTGGAAAAAATACAAACAATTGTGCATTTATAAGGCAAATACATGGAGGTTGGTTTCAACTAGGCATTTCATGACCATTCAACTAATTAAAAAATAAATCAAGAAACTGAATCTTGAAACCCTTTCCTATCTAATGTGCTTGTCCAGAGGTCTTTTGGTGTGTCTGAAGAAATAATACTTGCTGTTAGGAATTGATACTTGCTTATCTGACTTCGGTCTTTCTGGAGATTTAGCATATTTTACCACTACACAGATCCTGACTTCAGGTGCTAGGTGGTGACTTGTCAAATGTGTACAGTGGCTTGCGAAAGTATTCACCCCCCTTGGCATTTTTCCTATTTTGTTGCATTAGAACCTGGAATTAAAATGGATTTTTTTTTGGGGGGGGGTTGTATCATTTGATTTACACAACATGCCTACCACTTTGAAGATACAAAATATGTTTTATTGTGAAACAAACAAGAAAAAAAAGACAAAAAAAAGAAAACTTGAGCGTGCATAACTATTCACTCCCCCAAAGTCAATACTTTGTAGAGCCACCTTTTGCAGCAATTACAGCTGCAAGTCTCTTGGGGTATGTCTCTATAAGCTTGGCACATCTAGCCACTGGGATTTTTGCCCATTCTTCAAGGCAAAACTGCTCCATCTCCTTCAAGTTGGATGGGTTCCGCTGGTGTACAGCAATCTTTAAGTCATACCACAGATTATCAATTGGATTGAGGTCTGGGCTTTGACTAGGCCATTCCAAGACATTTAAATGTTTCCACTTAAACCACTCGAGTGTTGCTTTAGCAGTATGCTTAGGGTCATTGTCCTGCTGGAAGGTGAACCTCCGTCCCAGTCTCAAATCTCTGGAAGACTGAAACATTTCCCTGTATTTAGCGCCATCCATCATTCCTTCAATTCTGACCAGTTTCCCAGTCCCTGCCGATGAAAAACATCCCCACAGCATGATGCTGCCACCACCATGCTTCACTGTGGGGATGGTGTTCTCAGGGTGATGAGAGGTGTTGGGTTTGCGCCAGACATAGCGTTTTCCTTGATGGCCAAAAAGCTCAATTTTAGTCTCATCTGACCAGAGTACCTTCTTACATATGTTTGGGGATTCTCCCACATGCCTTTTGGCGAACACCAAATGTGTTTGCTTATTTTTTTTCTTTAAGCAATGGCTTTTTTCTGGCCACTCTTACGTAAAGCCCAGCTCTGTGGAGTGTACAGCTTAAAGTGGTCCTATGGACAGATACTCCAATCTCCGCTGTGGAGCTTTGCAGCTACTTCAGGGTTATCTTTGGTTTCTTTGTTGCCGCTCTGATTAATGCCCTCCTTGCCTGGTCCGTGAGTTTTGGTGGGTGGCCCTATCTTGGCAGGTTTGTTGTGGTGCCATATTCTTTCCATTTTTTAATAATGGATTTAATGGTGCTCCGTGGGATGTTCAAAGTTTCGGATATTCTTTTATAACCCAACCCTGATCTGTACTTCTCCACAACTTTGTCCCTGACCTGTTTGGAGAGCTCCTTGGTCTTCATGGTGCCGCTTGCTTGGTGGTGCCCCTTGCTTAGTGGTGTTGCAGACTCTGGGGCCTTTCAGAACAGGTGTATAAATACTGAGATCATGTGACAGATCATGTGACACTTAGATTGCACACAGGTGGACTTTATTTAACTAATTATGTGACTTCTGAAGGTAATTGGTTGCACCAGATCTTATTTAGGGGCTTCATAGCAAAGGGGGTGAATACATATGCACGCACCACTTTTCCGTTATTTATTTTTTAGAATTCTTTGAAACAAGTAATTTTTTTTCATTTCACTTCACCAATTTGGACTATTTTGTGTATGTCCATTACATGAAATAAAAAAATAAAAATCAATTTAAATTACAGGTTGTAATGCAACAAAATAGGAAAAACGCCAAGGGGGATGAATACTTTTGCAAGGCACTGTACCTTGGCTCGAGTTGAACTGAGAACCAATCTGACAATTAGATTTGTATGGAATATTCTGTATGGAGGTAAAGAAAACGATTGCATGCTTTTTACTACTGCAATTAATTTAGTACATTTTGCTCAAACAATGTAGATTCTGTCATCAAATGCACCGACAAAGCATGCACATGTGCCTTGCTAACATGTTCTGATAGAAAAGGCCATCAGTTAGCATGTGCTTTCAAACGTTGAGTGGGAATGATCATTCTGGATGTGCTTTCGGTAAAACATGCAAACCTCCCATACAGTTCCCATACAATGACCTCAGCTGCCTGGCCATAAAACTGCTATTTTCCTTGCCTCATTATGAGTACTACAATATGAAGTGTATGGTTAGGGTGGGCCACCAGTAGTAGTCTCATCAAGTATGATGTTGACTGGCCATTCTGAGGTCTATCGTTTGATCTCAGCCCTAAAGAGACTGGTTTAAACACCTAATTCTGGGGGACATTGTAGTCTACAGTCAAACACACACCTATGTACCTATTGGCCTATTCAAAATGGAGAATATCTTATCACATCGTGTTGCAGTCCTGTGCTTCAGATAGCAAAATATACATGACCAGAGAGGTTGGCTTATGACATTAAATGTCAAACTATGAGGTCCCTGGACGGTATTCGAAATACGTACTGCAATTAAAAAATAAATGGTTTCTAGTATACAACAACAGATGTGTAAGAGCACAGCATTTGACTAGTTGTCAAATGCCATCAAAATCCTTGACCACTGTATTTTTTCTTCTCACAGGGCTGAACATACAGGAATGGAAGTGTTTGAGATTTAGGGCTCTATTCAATCTGCATCGAGGAAATTCAGCTTTACTGCCTGATTTAAATTTAAAGGCAATGTTCCCGCTTTAGCGGAGACTGCATTCACGGTAAACGTTGTTTATGTCGGCTCAATCGGAAATGACCTTTACATTTCTATCGCGGAATCTGTACCGCTTCAGCATTACAGACTGAATAGAGCCCTCTATGATGTGTTTGGTAATATACTTCAAGTATATGAAGGGGTTATTTTACAGTGCCAAGTCTTTTCAATAGTTTCTTCCCTTTGGAGAGCAGTCCCTTTTTCTTTTTGGAGGACAAGTCGTGGGGTCTCCTAATGGGACTGCCAGGCCCCACGGTAGCAGGGCCAGAGCCGGGGATGTGTTGGCGCACTGTGGGGTAGGCGGCTCTTCTGGGCGGACTCGATTTTTCCAATGGAACCTAATGGGAGACCCGTAAGGGACAGTTCAGGGGGGTTAAAAAGCCAGCCCTCTTGCACCCCAGTCACTACTCCCTTCCACTCAGTCCATTCTGTCTCAGTAGGACCACCATACCTTTGGCTTCATCAGTCTATCTCCCTTATAGTGCAGCCCAGTTCAACTTGTCAATGCTCGGATGTCGTCTCTTTAGTGTACTGAGGTGCTGTATACCCCCCTCCCCACTGCCATGTTGACACAGTCTGTCATCAAGCTGGTTTAAAAGATAAAGACTTCAATGCCAAATAATATGTCCGCATACTACTGCTCTCTTTACCAAAAGCACATTTTATGCTGAGATTCTCCAGAATGGCTATCAATGGCAAAGGCCATGCCTTTCACACAAAAACAAGAGATACAATATTGTATTAACATTATGGGACAACATATGACAGCAGATTTTCTTTTCAAATATAAAGGGCATTCATATACAACTAGGTTACAGTAAACATCTAATATCTAAATATTCCTTAATTGTAATCATGAGCTAAAAGGCTTCTTTTCAATTGCACTTAGGAAAGATGGATCCTTAAGATACCATTAACATGAGACTGTAGTCTCTATCACAGTAGTATATGGCTGTAGTACATAACTACATATAGACACACGTCCAGATCAAGAAGAGGTTCATAAGATTCTGCGCATTGACTGTTCATAGTTCATCAAATGTAGAGGGGAGATAAGTGTTTAGATTTACCAGTTTTTGAAGCAATTAATCACTTCATCAAGGTAACTTCATCAAGGTTGTTGGAACCAATTCAACCTGCTTTAAAAAAGTAGTATTTACAAATCTGATCGCAAGCAACTTAGATATTTAAACAAACTCAATAATAAATTTGATTCTCCATTTCTCATGTTAATTAAAATATGGTTAGAAAATCTAATTGATACCACTTTCTATGAGAAAACCATGTTAATAGCTATTTTTGCCATTTCGCATCATTCCTTATATGAAAGAAAAAGTGCACCCCACTAACAACTTAACAAGGGCATTGTGGAGCAGACCACTATCTTGGGCATCTATGGGTAAAGAAATGCCAATTACATTTTTATCTGATTGATTGGATTGCCTGTCTGGCAGACATCTAATTACCATTGACTTGTTTCTAGCAGAGTTTGATTAGATTAAGTGTGGCAGGGTGCACTACTTCAAGGAGAGAGGAGGTTCTATTAGAATGTTAGCTATAGAGTCTGACTGAATGTTACTACTAGTACTACAGGGAGGCAACCTAGACGTGCAACAATGGCCTTTTAGCTTACCATGATTTACAGCAGGAGACTTATCTTGAGAGACGGACATTGTAATATACAACACCCAGAGAAACAACTGAAGATACCATGCTTCTTGTCTAATGCATTGGATGGGTGGTCGTCCTTAAGTTGCTCAGTTGGTAGAGCATGGCATTGCAACGCCAGGATAGTGGGTTTGATTCCCGGGACCACACGTACGTAAAACGTATGCACGCGTGACTGTAAGTCACTTTGGATAAAAGTGTCTGCTAAATGGCATATATTATTTATAAGTCAACACAACAACCTGAATGCTTTTACAATAAACTCATGTCAAATACTAGCACTGACTTTGCTGATAACTACTTTATTGAGGGAAAATGTACTTACTACGACTGTTATATGTGGTTGTCTCAGCTAGCTATCTTAAATGAATGCACTAATTGTAAGTTGCTCTGGATAAGAGCCTCTACTAAATGACTAAAATGTAAATAAAAACTGTCAAGCAAGTAAACTGGGGTCAAGTGTGTCATCCTGGTGTGTTCCACAGTATTCTATCAGTAATGTTTTGAGGTTAATAAAAAAACGATTTACATCCATTCAAAATGAATGAACTGAAATATAAACTGGCAAAATAAAGGTCATAAAAGGTGTTTGTGTGTTGCATAGCGGAAACTAAGGGAACCCATGTCATCTGCATTAGACGAGGGGAGCGTAACCTTGGTATCCTCAGTTGCTCACTTACGTGACGGAAACAGAGCCTTTAAGGTGTGAAATGAACACTCTTCTTCTGTTTTGCCAAGCGGGTGAGGAAAAAAAAATGCAGTGATGGCATTTCAATAGTCTGCACTATGAGAATGACAAATTATAAAACCAACCAAGAAACTTCAGATGAAACCTGTTGATATTCAAACATTAACTTGCAATTATTTGTTAAACAAAGAATTATTGTCACATTATTTTCCTGCTAGTATTATGATTACTTTTGAAATTATACTCTCAAAGAGCAACATAATCTTCTTGATGTCTTGCGTGCTATTTTACAAGTAAGCAATATACAAAAACAAGGCTTTCGGAAGCAAATACAAAAGTTATACTGTACTAGACTTATTTTTCACTATAAAAAGGTTCAAGGGGAATTCATGCATCTTAAAGAGAAAACATGCGGTGCTACAGTCTACATATTTCATCCTCCAGTACATCAAAACTATTTCCTCTATTAGAAACTATTTTAGATTAAACACAGGTTATATTCACAAAGCATTCATTGCAATGCTAAATGTGCATGTGCAAAAAAACAGTTAAAGTTAAAATTCTGCTTTTCTTTTATTGTTTCTGTTTATTCTCTTTGAGAATGCTTTATGAATATGTCCACATTTTAAAATGCATATGCTTCCCCCTTCACAGCAGTCAACATTAAAAATAAAAGTACCTCTGTCAAGTATTAATAGTTTTCGTTATATTTCTGAGACATCAACAACGTTTACAGCATAATGTCTCCAAAGTCTGAATTCCCATCATACGTTCAGGAATGAAACATTCACAAGCACAGACAGAAAACTAAAGGAGTAAGGAGATAAAGGGAATGGAACATAGTAAATGGATGACAGAGGGCTAGTACTGCGAAAGAGCATGTACCCTTTTGGTCTTTATCCGCGCTGCAGCGTCCTGGGGGTATCGAGATTCTCGAGATGGAGTGTCAGTGAGAAAAACCTCAACATCATCAGGCACTTCTTCTAGAAAGTTGGAGGGAACAAGACCTTTGTGTCCATTGAGCTCGCCCTGAGGGATCACAAACAGGGTGACTCGCATAGAATGTACATCGGATTCCACAATATAGATGACTAGACAAAAGGGATACAAAATTATGTCACTGTCTACTATTACTGTCACTGTCATTTTCACTGGTGTTTATTTGCACAAAGCTGGTTGAAGACAAATGTGCTACTTAATTTCATTAAGTGTAAGTCACATCTCACATACTTACATAATGAAACCCATCTTCATCAATTTCACCAAAAACTGTTATGACGTCACCAGCGCAGAATGTCAGTTCAGCCTGTCAAAACAGTGAGATGTGTGAGTTAAGTTTGACCTGCTTTCTCTACATCAAAGCAGCTTGAATCTGTTGAAGTTCTCTATAACCCAACCACATGGGATACTGTTAGGGTTTAATTTGTGTGAAATGCTGTACTTCCTATTCCAATCACAGAGATGCATTGTAAATCTAGAAGTGTCAATGCAGTCTTGGCAGACTGTTGAAACTATCAAATGCATCAAGTGTTGGATGTTTGAAAACAGGATTGCAACACAGACAATAGGGATACCATACTACTATCTACTATCCACTCCTACAGGCCTCTCCAAAACACACAAACCAAACGTAGGAGACTGCTCAACACACAAACCAACCCAAGGAAGGATGCCAGCGCAGACAGTGAGTGAGGGGCTGTATTCATGAGAGGTGTATACTGTAGCCTCATCCACCATGTGAAGCCCACCTCCTCTGAACAGTCCAACAACAGTTACGGAGAAAACAGAGAGTGGACGCTCCTCTCACTCACCTGCTCATTCAGCCTGTCTCTCCCATACTGTGTGGCCGTGCCAATAGAAAGGTGAGAGTGAGTGAAACCAGGGGGAAGGGCCATAAGTACAACAGGAAAAGGTTAAGCTACTAATAATGGGGACTAAATAATGGTACAGACTGGGAGTAAATCTAGGGAGTAAGTATGGCTGGTGTATTGGTGCAATGTTGGCAAGGCAAGCAGGTAAGTCATTAGTAACAGGGTAGAACTAGTTCTACACCTGACTCCATAATAGCAGTAATACTCTACAAACAGCATGTAGCATACAGTTGAATTATTCTCTCATGAGCTGTAAGACATCTCCTATAGGAAAAACTGAGCTGTACATACAGGAAACACTGTGTGACCTGGACAAAATGTACTCCTGGTCATATCCTTTTTCTCAGTTTATAAAGAATTTACTGTATATTTCTGTTTATATCATGTTATACAATCAAGGGTAGGGACAGAGGTATTGAGTCACATGCATCCTGATGGTATCTGGTCTGTAAATGGGGGTGAAGCATGGGAGAAGAGGATATAAAGTTAGAGGTCTAGCAGTACCTCCACATCCACGTTGGGGGAGCTCTCCCTGGGGTCGTAGTCATACAGGGCCACCATTCTACGTGTGGACGAGTGGTGCTGACGCCCACTCCGCCTGTTCCTCTCTGGGCAGAGAAACACAGACAGTCTTCAATCAATAAGAATGATAAGCAACACACTCAACTAGAGATACTCACCTTACTACTCACAGTTGTAAATTCCCACACTAAAATGACAGTATGTAATGCCTTATGATTTGGCATGAATGACCGTCTATTACCATGGCAAAGGCTGAATGAATGATTCAGTTTCAATGATACATGGCACATGAAGGTGAATGCCGTAACGAACACCCCCACTACTTTACTGGAGACGAGCATGTTGGAGACGGACAGAAAATACCCAGAATTCCCTACTCAAACACTCATAGAAGAAAAGTGAAGAAAGGGTGGAGGAAGCAAAGCGTGAAGATGAAGGAAGAGTGCATCTAAAGAGAACACAGACCTCGCTTGGATTTTCGAGACCTGCGGTTTATTGAGCGGCCATCTTTGAAGCGGTCGCAGTTCACTTCACAGGAAAGCAGAGAAAAGAAAAAGAAGGAGGGAAACGATTGTAGAGACAGAGAAATGAGAGTACCATCAGCAATAGACATCAGTGTAGAAAAATAAAGTTAGAGAAAGAAGAGAAGAGGAAGGGAAGAGAAAATCAACTGCAAAGCAGAGAGAGAAAAAGTAGCAGAGAAAAAAACTGGGAGTCCAGGTGCTGCACTACCTAATTTCTCTACAGGAGTGTTGAGTGGGAGGAAGCCCTGTTTGAGTAGCTGGTCCATCATCTCATCATCCTCAGTCTGGATCTCTGACACCATGTTACAGGGGATCAGACCTGGACGGTCACGGATCTCTGCCCTGTAGAAACCATCCGTGTCCTTATCCCCAAACACCTGACCAGCACAGAGAACAATGTTAGCAGGGGGGAGAGAAAGAGACTGCCACCAGCATGACTGTTTTAATAACAAATTCAGAGAGTAGATGCAGAACTATATCAAATTCTGGGCCTGTCCATTTTAGTGAAATTTGATGACCATAATGCGATAAGTCAGGGATCATCAACTAGATTCAGCCGCGGGATGATTATTTTCTTCAGCAGATGGTCGGGGGGCTGGAACATAATAATTTGTAGACTGCAAATTAACCCAAACAGATATATTTGACTAAAACATAATCATTTCAAACCTTGCTTGCATTTGTATACGATCACGTCTCTCTATTATGCATGGGAATATGTGGGAACAGATTTCCTAAATTAAATCACTTGGAGCTGATTTCCTGATGTATTTACAGTCTTTTATGTAAAAAACTAAAAACAAAAAAGTATGTTTGGGGGCCAAATGAAACCACCCGAATTTGGCCCGTGGGCCGCCAGTTGGTGAACCCTGCTGTAAGTCATCACTAGGCCCTACTGTTGTTAGTCTGAGTGAAGCAGATTGGACTACAGCACTGTGTGGCTCAGGCAAACACCTTGATGATCTGGCCCTCTTTGAAGGGCAGCTCCTCGTCAGCAGCATCAGGGTTGGGGGACATGGACAGAGGGTCGTAGTCAAACAGGGCCACAAATATACGCGCCAGGTCCTCTGGCTCCGACTCCTCGTAGTACTCTGGCGACCGGCGCCCTCGGCCCTGCCCGCAGCCATGCCCGCCGTACCCATCTGAAACATAGGAGAGGGCACTGCTGCTACTGCCAGCCCTGCTACTGCCAGCCCAGGACAGGCTGGGGAGTAGAGCGGAGTGGAGGGTAGGGGGATGAGAAGATGTCACTTTGTCAGAGCTGATAGACAGGGGAGAGGGCCATGAAATGTATGTGTGTAAAAAAGACCCCAAGATTTAAAGGGGTTTGAAGAACGGTCATTCTGCACTATTTTGTCCATTGCGAAGTTTATTATCCTCTCAAAGAGCACATGGCTCAAATATTTTTTTTTTTTATAAGACCTTAATTACAAAATCTACAAATTTGAATTTATGAGAATATGTTCGCAGGATACTTTTCTTTGTACAAAGTCTATGCTATCTATAAATGACAGATAGCACAGATTGGCAGTTTATTCACACATCTCTTGCTGGTATGACAGACACCAAAACGACAAACAGAGTATAACACTTACAGATACAGTTAGACAGAGGTAAAGTAGGAGAGACACCAGCACATGTCAAGCCAAGCAATGGGATGAAGAGGGAACTAAATGATCATGAACATGAAAAGAATGGAGGGAAACAGACTGACTGTTCATTGCTGTTTTACTTCACCCTCTCACAGAGCTCAATAGGCATGCATGCGTTGCACTCTTCAAAATGAGGAAGTATGCTTCATTATCAATACAAGAGGGGTAAAACCATGCTCACATTAGAAATACAGTATTAAGGTAAAGGGCAAATGAACATTCCTAAAAGAAATTAGAACATCAAATGTCATAGCAGAAACCTGACTCATCAGGACCATATCAGGGACAGTGAGGGGAAAGGAAAGGAATCACTGTGATATTCATTCACTCATGGATTTCCTGGAGCAAACAAACCAAATATTTTAATAGAACAATTCAGTGAACATTTCTGTTAAATGATGTTTTAATGATACAATACTAATGTTTGGTTTAGATGACAGCAGTTTCATCACTGTGCAATGGAGTGATACCAACAAGACACCAGTCCACTTACACATCCAATGGTTTTCCTTCTTACTGTACTGTAAACAATCAGTCATGCAAAATCAACAGAGTGAACAGGGGGAGGCTATACACCCTGGGAGGAGGGCCAGGGAGGAGCAGAGGAAGGGTGAAAATAAGGGATGGGTGAGGGAAGGAAGGAAGGAAGGAAGGAAGGAAGGAAGGAAGGAAGGAAGGAAGGAAGGAAGGAAGGAAGGAAGGAAGGAAGGAAGGAAGGAAGGAAGGAAGGAAGGAAGGAAGGAAGGAAGGAAGGAAGGAAGGAAGGAAGGAAGGAAGGAAGGGGTCTCAAAGGGAGGCCTGGAATTGAGGCTGCCTGTCAGTCCAGTGTAAAATTCACACACAAGCTTTAGACTACCATTTACCTCTAATATCAATTAGGGTTCTTAACACTGTCTTTTCTGTCATTTGCAAGGTTTATTTATGTTGTTCTAGAGAGAAGCTGGGCCACATACCATTATGATGCCTTATCTTGTGCCGAGCTACACTGCCATGATAGTAAACATCCTCCTTGCCAGGTGAGAGGTTCCCCTCACTGTTACTCTCCATCATGGTGATCTCTACAGAAGACACCAATCAGATCACAGTGTTACTGTCAGGGGGGGGGGGGGTCAGGGGTCATGGGGATCAGGTGGTGGGATAAGGAAACAGGTTGTACTCTGGAGTTCTTCAATGTAAAACAGCAATGCTTTGCACTGTGTGAGACATAGGGAAGGGTTAAAGTGGGTGAGCCCTCTAGTCTCACAGCATATGAAGTCTATAGACCTACAACCACACATCTCTTCACTTTTTCTGTTAGAAGCCCCAAGTACACAGTAGAAGCCCCTCCACCCTAACTGCTTATGCCAAGTCAAAAACACCATAAAGAGGTATGAAGATGGTCAGAACTACAGTACAGGTGTAGGGGCACACCACTACAGAGAACTACATGGTTGTTTAAGGTCATGTGTCTATGAGAGAGATGTTCAGCTCAGCTCACATGGGTAAGGCAACACATGGGATAAATAAATACACAACACCAGTCCCTGCAGAGGAGGACGGGGCATCTCGTCATGTGGTGACCGCACTAACCAATGGAAGGAACCATCATGGGCCGTCGCTGTGGGGGATTGCCACCGTGGACCGGCCTCCTCCCTTTTTGGTCCAGCCGGTCGCCATGGGAGCATCCATGGGAGGGGGAGTCACCTATAATCTTTAGAGGGAGAGAAAATACAGCCTAGGTTAAAATAAACTTCCTTTTTACACTGCCTCCCTCACAGAACAAATCAGCCATTCAAAAGGATTGCAAAACCATAAGTGCAAATGATGTAACTTCCATTTGTCCTTAAGGAGGCAAAATAAGAGTAATAAATAAACCCATAAAATAAAGAGAACAAACAAATCAATAAACCATCAACAAAACCAAAGTAAATCAACCCCAGACACCACAACAGGATCAGATGTTTAGCTAAAGACCATTTGTTTTTTTTGTTCTGCACATGTCAGCTCCTTGATGAGAAGAGGGAGTGAGCGAGTACAGGAAAGAGAATAGAATGGAGAAAGGCATGGTTAGCTGAGCACAACCAGAATGGCTTCAGCTTGGGGCCCAAACCAGAGAGAGAGAGAGAGACTGAAGCCCAAAGGCTTCTCATCCAGTTAGTCATACAGGATATATGGGACAGAGATGGGGGGAGGGGGATCGAGCAACAAGCTGACCACTGCTGTGTGTAGTATGGGAGTAGGAGAGGACATTCTGCTAAAAAATGTAGGGGAAAACATGAAGAGGGGAGAGTTCATTGTCTGCCAAGCACTAACATGATGCAGATGGACTGATGGCTAAATCAGCTAAAGGCTATGAGAGACTACCCTCGATGTAGTCCCACTAGGAAAGGCTTGATCTGTCATAGGACTCCAGCCTTTACGAGCAATGAGAGCCAGGACATGCTGGAATAGAGATCCCCTGTGGAAGGCGGAGCAATCAGGGTAAAGTCAGAGGTGGGATAGGATGGGCAAGATGTCTGTCAGAGCTGCATATCAACCCCATTGGCTGGTTGAGAGAGGAGGGCGGAGCAGAATAGGGATAGCGCATCCCCATGCAAACTATTATGGTTGAACTGCCATTTTGTTGTTAAATGAATATTTCTCCTCAGAGACATCAGACACAAAAACGTTTTGAAATGGCCTTTAGGTAATCAAAAAAGCTTCACTTAAAAACTCACTGGACGTTCTAAGAACGAACAAACTACACACATGAAAAACTACAAATAAGAATCACCATGAACATATACTAATAACTTGCCAGAATACTGCACAAAACAAAAATAAATCAATGTAAATGTGTGAGACCCATAGAGAGAAAAAACACCAATAAAAAAGGTATGGTTTAACTGCTTGCTGATGGAATGTACAGCAAATAAGAGTCGGAGTCACACACACCAGCGGCTGGTCCGAGACCCTGTTGAGCCTGTTCACATAGCTGGCCCTAAGGTCCCTGTGATAGCCCTCGCTCAGGGCGCCGTCCCTGGGGTAGTGTCTGGGGCTTTGCCCTGGCTCCCTCTCCCGCTCCCGGGCTGGCCCGTAGTGCACCTCCCTGTTCCTCAGGTCAGACAGGTGGCCTGTCTTAGGGCTGTCACAGTAGTCCTCATCCATGCTGCACTGCCGTGTCAGCTGCTTCTTCCTCCCTGCAGCCAGGGCCCTTCGTTCTACCGGCCCCTCACAGTGGATGTAGCGGACATGGCCCCTTATAGGGCTGCCGTGGGGGTAACCCCTGTACCCCAAAGAGCCCTCCTCCTCGCTGCCACAGTCCAGGCCACTGTCAGGACTCTTGGTGAGCCGGTGCAGGCGGCGCTCCTCGAAAGCGTAGCCATAGCGGGGAGAGGAGTGCTGACGCTGCAGCAGGCGGCGGTGGTTCTTGCTGGGTGAGATGTGGTTGTGCTGATGGGGGTCCTGCTGGTAGATACGGGGAACCCTGCGATGCATGCGGGGTGTACCAGGCCTGCCTCCGTCTTCAAAGCGCAGGCGCTGATGATGATGACCCATCCCGTCCACTCCGTCAGGCTCGTCCTCCGCCACCTCAGGGATGCTGTGGAGCCGTTTACGACGTAGGGACTTCTGTCTCACCACCTCCCTCTGTAGGTCCCAGCAGTCCCTCTCCTCCCCCAGGTCCTGACGCCTGTAATACTTCTGTACGACCAGAACGTGCCAGCCACAGAGCGGAGCGCAGAGTTGATTGGTTTGGTTTGGCATTTGAATTAAGAGTTTTGTTTAAATTTCAGGAGGTTCATTTAGTTTTTGAAGGTGTTAGAACAGGCAGGAAACAACACAGTGTGTGAATAAAAAATTAAATGGGGAAAAAAGACAAAATAAGAACAGAATTAGTTATTTGTGGCAGAATGGACAGACAGTAAGGCATGCAGTGTCATTCCGTGAGCTGGGGGAAATGGCATGCTCTGAACGGGAATCTGTGGGAGGAACCAAAGGGAGTGATAGAGTCACACTGGGGATGGGTCTGGGAGAGGATTTCGTTAGCCAGGACAGATTAGTAAAGGGTTCAAAAAATCTGCCATATGAGAAATTCTCACAGATAAATGAAACAGGTGACAAACTCACGAAACATATAAGTGAATTAACTAATTTAAAAAAGCCTTAAAACATATTGCACCAAGCACAGCCTGGGCTTGTGAATAAGAAATACAGTGGGGGAAAAAAGTATTTAGTCAGCCACCAATTGTGCAAGTTCTCCCACTTAAAAAGATGAGAGAGGCCTGTAATTTTCATCATAGGTACACGTCAACTATGACAGACAAATTGAGGAAAAAAATTCCAGAAAATCACATTGTAGGATTTTTTATGAATTTATTTGCAAATTATGGTGGAAAATAAGTATTTGGTCACCTACAAACAAGGAAGATTTCTGGCTCTCACAGACCTGTAACTTCTTCTTTAAGAGGCTCCTCTGTCCTCCACTCGTTACCTGTATTAATGGCACCTGTTTGAACTTGTTATCAGTATAAAAGACACCTGTCCACAACCTCAAACAGTCACACTCCAAACTCCACTATGGCCAAGACCAAAGAGCTGTCAAAGGACACCAGAAACAAAATTGTAGACCTGCACCAGGCTGGGAAGACTGAATCTGCAATAGGTAAGCAGCTTGGTTTGAAGAAATCAACTGTGGGAGCAATTATTAGGAAATGGAAGACATACAAGACCACTGATAATCTCCCTCGATCTGGGGCTCCACGCAAGATCTCACCCCGTGGGGTCAAAATGATCACAAGAACGGTGAGCAAAAAATCCCAGAACCACACGGGGGGGACCTAGTGAATGACCTGCAGAGAGCTGGGACCAAAGTAACAAAGCCTACCATCAGTAACACACTATGCCGCCAGGGACTCAAATCCTGCAGTGGCAGACGTGTCCCCCTGCTTAAGCCAGTACATGTCCAGGCCCGTCTGAAGTTTGCTAGAGTGCATTTGGATGATCCAGAAGAGGATTGGGAGAATGTCATATGGTCAGATGAAGCCAAAATATAACTTTTTGGTAAAAACTCAACTCGTCGTGTTTGGAGGACAAAGAATGCTGAGTTGCATCCAAAGAACACCATACCTACTGTGAAGCATGGGGGTGGAAACATCATGCTTTGGGGCTGTTTTTCTGCAAAGGGACCAGGACGACTGATCCGTGTAAAGGAAAGAATGAATGGGGCCATGTATCGTGAGATTTTGAGTGAAAACCTCCTTCCATCAGAAAGGGCATTGAAGATGAAACGTGGCTGGGTCTTTCAGCATGACAATGATCCCAAACACACCGCCCGGGCAACGAAGGAGTGGCTTCGTAAGAAGCATTTCAAGGTCCTGGAGTGGCCTAGCCGGTCTCCAGATCTCAACCCCATAGAAAATCTTTGGAGGGAGTTGAAAGTCCGTGTTGCCCAGCGACAGCCCCAAAACATCACTGCTCTAGAGGAGATCTGCATGGAGGAAAGGGCCAAAATACCAGCAACAGTGTGTGAAAACCTTGTGAAGACTTACAGAAAACGTTTGACCTGTGTCATTGCCAACAAAGGGTATATAACAAAGTATTGAGAAACTTTTGTTATTGACCAAATACTTATTTTCCACCATCATTTGCAAAAAAATTCATAAAATCCTACAATGTGATTTTCTGGATTTTTTTTCCTCATTTTGTCTGTCATAGTTGACGTGTACCTATGATGAAAATTACAGGCCTCTCTCATCTTTTTAAGTGGGAGAACTTGCACAATTGGTGGCTGACTAAATACTTTTTTCCCCCACTGTATATATACTAACTAAGAGGAATATGGCAGCAAACTGAGCAAAGCACTTGCATAAGCAAAATAAGAAATTTTAAAGGTATCTCAGTCTGTTCTACATTTTCAGACATTATCTGTTCTTATGACAGATTTAGATTTTCCAATAATGACTATCTACTAAATGTGCTTGCTTCTGTTTTTTGACCCTTATTGCATGCACTACTGCACAGAACACTCTACTCCATTTCAAGAACATAATACAAAGACATGAATACATACAGGACATGCATTTGTTGCACAGACATGAGATATACTGATTGATGACATGATGAGGTACTGTCATATGAAACATAGGCAGATTCAGTATCGGCATATTAATAATAGACCTAAAAAGACTGTTCTGTTGAGTACTGTACAATATACAGGGTTGGATTCATTCACTGTAAGGCATCATATCTGGCTGACTCTTATCAACTGAAAGTCTACTCACAGCTGAAATACAAACATGTTTCTTTGGAAGCGTCTTGGAAGCCTTTCATACATCGACACTCCCAATGAATACAGTTTAACACTTTACTTCGTATTTATGATCAACGCAGTAAAAATAGCCTGTTTCACTACTAATAATGTCACTCAGTAGATCTTGTTACACAATGACTATTGGCTACACATCCACGTGTCCCTTCAACATACTCAATGGAGACAGGTCCACACATCCACAAAGGTAACCATCATCTACACATCACCAAAAAAAACTAACACAAAAGGTAGAACATGAGACGAACACAACCAAAAGTGAATTCTTCCATTTAAGTAGCCTAAACTCACTTAAATGAGATTCCCCTATGAATTCGATGTACCATGACCCTTCTAGCTGATGGTACAGTACATTTTATAAGGTAAATGTTTGGCCACTGACATATTCCGTTACAACACAGAGTATTAACAGAGTATTCATGAACAATAATAATTACAAAATATGGACATTCTTAAACTGTATATTAAAATGCAATACATATTGAGACAAAACAACATTCCATGTTTCTATCAATACCAAGATCAGTAAGACAACACATAGTGTGTTCACCTCTCTTCATACAGTACATGCTGGGTGTGTATTACAGCCATTCAGATGGGTAAGTTAAGCCTTGGATGATAAAGCTGATGTGGTGTGCTGTTCAGCTTAGACAAGGCTGGAGCGCTCAGCAGGCAAAGCCACAGCGGGCGTACATGTAGAGCCTGACAGTGAGATAGGGCAGTCTGGGCCACGGTAGATGGGATGACCCTCCCTTTCACCCCAACCTCCCTCTGTACCCTCCTCTCCTCCCCGGGTCAGACCACCACTAGATGGGGTATATGTGTGTGTGCTGTACCTTGAGAGTGTTGTGAGAGTTGATGCTGCGTCGACGGCCCTCCTCCAGCTGCATCTCAGAATACAGATCCTCCTCGTCCTCCTCCATGATGTCAGACAGGTCTGAGCCGCGGCTGCTCTCTGTCTGGTACTCTTCACTGTGGCTGTAGTGGTGCTGGGAAATAGGGGGGACGACCAGCTGGAACATGGAGCCACAGGTTAAAGTAACAACTTGTTTAAAAACGTATAAAGTCTTTATAAATGTTTCTTTGTCCACATCACTCTAACTCTACACTGAGAATAGAATAGAATGCATTTTTGCCAGGAGGAATGTCTCCAGAGTGATGATGGGGACAGAAACAAACTACCCACTGGGCACACAACGTTGTTTCCACATCATTCTAATGAAATTACGTTAAACCAATGTGGAATACACGTTGAATTGACGTCTGTGCCCAGTGGGTGTGTTATTCTGTATTTAACATGCGACAGGGTTGTTGTTTTGTATTACCCGTACATGTCTCCCTAGTTCAGAGCCTCTGAGGAACTCGTCCACAGAGGCCCCTCTCCTCCTGGTGTGGGGAGAGTCATAACCATCCTCCTCCTCATCAGAGTTCACGCTCCGCTCACTGAAGATGTTCCTCTTCTCAATCTGACAAAGGAAAACAGCGACAATAAAACCTTACATATAGCTGCAGATCAGAGGAGGCTGGTGGGAGGAGCTATAGGAGGACGGGCTCATTGTAATGGCTGGAATGGGATAAATAGAACGTATCAAACACATCAAACATATGGAAACCAATTGTTTGACTCCGTTCCATTTATTCCATTCCAGCCATTACAATGAGCCTGTCCTCCTATAGTTCCTCCCACCAGCCTCCTCTGCTGCAGATGCATCACAATGATACGTGATATTAGTTCTCTATAGTGTTGAATCAGTAGTACCATGTGGTGTTGAGAGTTTCGAAGGCACTTGGCACACAAATCAAGCTCTGTTTGCGCTGTACATCATCATGCCATAGGTCAATCTGAATTATAAACTGGGTGGTTCAAACCCTGAATGCTGATTGGCTGACAGCCATGGTATTTCAGACCGTATACCACGGGTATGACAAAACATGTATTTTTACTGCTCTAATTACGTTGGTAACCAGTTTACAATAGCAATGAGGCACCTCGGGGTTTGTGGTATATGGCCAATATACCACGCGTTGCGTCGTGCCTAAGAACAGCCCTTAGCCGTTGTATATTGGCCATATACCACACCCCCTTGGGCCTTATTGCTTAAGTATACTGTATTTATAGTGGCTCTGTGGCTGCTTACCCGGTTACTCTCAGCGAACACTCTCTGTGCAGCTTCCCTGGCCATGGCCTTGGCGATGGTGTTGGGGATGGGGGCTCCCTGAGGCTGGGGCAGGATCCTCTGAGGAGAGGGCGAACGGCGCCCCTGGAAGTGGGGCGGCTCCAGACTGTGTCCACACATGGGAGGAGGGAGGGGCGAGAGGGAGCGTTCCCAGGGCGGGCCAGGCCGCAGGCCTGCCTGATGCTCTTTGGTTTCTGACTCTCTGGCACTTACTAGTTTGGGCTTAGACATGGGGTAAGGCTGGTGTTGGGGCTGGGGGTGAGGGGCTGGGAGGTGCAGAGGCTGACCATGAGGCAGGGTGTGGGGCTGGGATCGAGGGTGGACCTGAGGTTGGGGGTGTGACAGGGGGTAGGTCTGGGGGTAGGGCGGGTGTGTTTGTGTGTGTGGCGGATGGTGCTGGGGCTGGGGCATAGGATGGGGGTGTGCAGGGGGGCGGTGGTGGGGTGAGTGATGGGGAGGCCCCAGGATATTGTGCGGTATGGTGGCCACGGGGGAGTCCTGAGACTCTCCTTGTGCTGATAACGTCCTGACAATGACCTCCCTGGCCTCCAGACACTGGATCCTGTTCAGCTCCACTGTCACATAGTCTGCCGTAGGGTACATCACCTCCGCTATCTGGACACACACAGGACAGGGACAACACACACACACCTCTTCAATACACATATCTTATGTAATAAACACAATATATTATTTCAGAATTTCAGGCAAAATAGAGCCTGGTTAACATCTGTTTGTAAACCACTGCATTACAAAAGCCCTGCAGAAACCATAGACTGAACATCACTGTTTCATCACCACTCTCCAGCAGATGGCGGTAGAGTGTTACATACAAATCACAGCACTGAAGGTTAGCTGTTACAATACTCACTCCCTTTTACAGCACTGAACATGAGGTTCTGCATAATACATCATTCAAACGCACCTTTTGTCCCTTTGTGCACACAGCATAGCCAATCACGCTGGCTCCATTGGAGGTTCCAGTGGGGGTGAGGAGGGGGGGCTTCCATCGTACCTGCAGCACCCCAGGTTTCTGGCCCAACTGGACCTGCACCTCCTGGGGAGGGAAGGGAGGACCTAGGAGGGACAGCATAAACACAGAAGTGTAAGAATTTAACACAATACACTATAACACTTAAAAAACAATACAATATCAGCTGAGCTGTCTGTATATTCCATCAAAGGAGAATAATGTATTGACCTGATTCCATACAATGCCATGTTTCAATGCCATGTTTCATTTGATTATTTATGCAATAAAACATGTGTGTAATGAGGCAATTAGGAAACAATATGATGTGTATTGTATTATATGTACAGGTAATTTCCTAAATAAGGGAAACACTTGAGTAAATGAAGGATAAAAAGTACAGTATATTGAAAGCAGGTTGAAAGCAGGTGCTTCCACACAGGTGTGGTTCCTGAGTTAATAAAGCAATTAACATCCCATCATGCTTAGAGTCATGTATAAAAATATGTCCTGTTGAAAAACAAATGATAGTCCCACTAAGCGCAAACCAGATGGGATGGCGTATCGCTGCAATATGCAGTGGTAGCCATGCTGGTTAAGTGTGCCTTGAATTCTAAATAAATCACTGACAGTGTCACCAGCAAAGCACCCCCACACCATCACACCTCCTCCTCCATGCTTCATGGTGGGAACCACACATGCGGAGATCATCCATTCACCTACTCTGCGTCTCACAAAAGGACAGATTTCCACCGGTCTTGTTTCTTGGCCCAAGCAAGTCTCTTCTTCTTCTTATTGGTGTCCTTTAGTAGTGGTTTCTTTGCAGCAATTCGACCATGAAGGCCTGATTCACGCAGTCTCCTCTGAACAGTTGATGTTGAGATGTGTCTGTTACTTGAACTCTGAAGCATTTATTTGGGCTGCAATTTCTGAGGCTGGTACCTCTAATTAACATATCCTCTGCAGCAGAGGTAACTCTGGGTCTTCCTTTAATGTGGCGGTCCTCATGAGAGCCAGTTTCATCATAGCGCTTGATTGTTTTTGCGACAGCACTTGAAGAAACTTTAAAAGTTCTTGAAATGTTCCGTATTGACTGACCTTCATGTCTTAAAGTTATGATGGACTGTCGTTTCTCTTTGCTTATTTGAGCTGTTCTTGCCATAATATGGACCTGGTCTTTTACCAAATAGGGATATCTTCTGTATACCACCCCTACCTTGTCACAACACAACTAATTGGCTCAAACGCATTAAGAAGGAAAGATATTCTGCAAATTAACTTTTAACAAGGCACACCTGTTAATTGAAATGCATTCCAGGTGACTACCTCATGAAGCTGGTTGATAGAATGCCAAAAGCTGTCATCAAGGCAAAGGGTGGCTACTTTGAATAAATATATTTTTATTTTTTTAACACTTTTTTGGTTACTACATGATACCATTTGTGTTATTTCATCGTTTTGATGTCTTCACTATTATTCTACAATGTAGAAAATAGTAAAAATCAAGAAAAACCCTGGAATGAGTAGGTGTGTCCAAACTTTTGACTGTACTGTATGTATGTATTTTACTTTTATTTATTTTTTGTATGTATGTATGTATGTATGTATGTATGTATGTATGTATGTATGTATGTATGTATGTATGTATGTATGTATGTGTGTGTCTCAGTCACCAGCTCTCAACCCAAATGAACACTTCTGGGAAACATTGGAGCGGCGCCTCAGAGCGTTTTTCACCACCAACAACAAAAAAACAAATAATGGAATTTCTCATTGAAGAATGGTGTCTTAACCCTCCAATAGAGTTCCAGACACTTATAGAATCTATGCCAAAGCGCATTGAAGCTGTTCTGGCAGCTCATGGTGGCCCAACACCCTATTAAGATACTTTGGGTTGGTGTTTCCTTTATTTTGGCAGTTACCTGTATATACAGTATGTATGTATGTATGCATGTATGTACAGTGCATTCAGAAACTATTCAGACCCCTTGACTTTTTACACATTTTGTTACGTTACAGCCTTATTCTAAAATGGATTAAATAAATAAAAAATCCCCCCATCAATCTACACACAATACCCCATTATAACAAAGCGAAAACAGGTTCAGACATTTTTGCAAATGTATTAAAAATAAAAAACATAAGTATTCAGACCCTTTGATATGAGACTCGAAATTGAGCTCAGTTGCATCCTGTTTCCATTGATCATCCTTGAGATGTTTCTACAACTTGATTGGAGTCAACCTGTGGTCAATTCAATTGATTGGACATGACTTGGAAAGGCACACACCTGTCTATATAGGGTCCCACAGTTGACAGTGCATGTCAAAGCAAAAACCAAGCCATGAGGTCGAAGGAATTGTCCGTAGAGCTCCGAGACAGGATTGTGTCGAGGCACAGATCTGGGGAAGGGTACCAAAACATTTCTGCAGCATTGAAGGTCCCCAAGAACACAGTGGCCTCCATCATTCTTAAATGGAAGAAGTTTGGAACCACCAAGACTCTTCCTAGAGCTGGCCACCTGGCCAAACTGAGCAATCGGGGGAGAAGGGCCTTGGTCAGGGAGGTGACCAAGAACCCAATGGTCACTCTGACAGTGCTCCAGAGTTCCTCTTTGGGGATGGGAGAACCTTCCAAAAGGACAACCATCTCTGCAGCACTCCACCTATCAGGCCTTTATGGTACAGTGGCCAGACGGAAGCCACTCCTCAGTAAAAGGCACATGACAGCCTGCTTGGAGTTTGCCAAAAAACACCTAAAGGACTCGCAGACCCTGAGAAACAAGATTCCCTGGACTGATGAAACCAAGATTGAACTCTTTGGCCAGAAGGCCAAGCATCACGTCTGGGGGAAACCTGGCACCATCCCTACGGTGAAGCATGGTGGTGGCAGCATCTTGCTATATTTTTCAGCGGCAGACAGTGAGTGACTAGTCAGGATCAAAGGAAAGATGAACAGAGCAAAGTACAGAGAGATCCTTGATGAAAACCTGCTCCAGAGCGCTCAAGACCTCAGACTGGGGCGAAGGTTCACCTTCCAACAGGACAACGACCGTAAGCACACAGCCAAGACAATGCAGGAGTAGCTTCGGGACAAGTCTCTGAATATCCTTGAGTGGCCCAGCCAGAGCCCGGACTTGAATTTGCAAAACATTTTAAAAACCTGTTTTCACTTTGACATTTGTATTTGTATTTATTATGGATCCCCATTAGTTGCCAAGGCAGCAGCTACTCTTCCTGGTGTCCAGCAAAATTAAGGCAGTTCATACAATTTTAAAAACATGACAATACATTCACAGATTTCACACCACCACTACCACATATCTACACTACAAAATCCATGTGTACGTGTGTGTATAGTGCGCATGTTATCGTGTGTGTGTATGCATGGGGTATTGTGTGTAGATTGATGAGAAAAAAACAACAATTTAAATCAATTTTAGAATAAGGCTGTAACGTAACAAAAAGGTTAAAAAAATCCAGGAGTCTGAATACTTTTATGAATGCACTGTATGTATGTCTATTGGTGTAATATCATGCTGTCAGTATTTCTGCAAACATACACTACATGGCTCGTCAAACATCTCATTCCAAAATCAAGGGCATTAATATGGAGTTGGTCCCCCTTTGCTTCTATAACATCCTCCACTCTTCTGGGAAGGCTTTCCTCTAGATGTTGGAACATTGCTGCGGGGACTTGCTTCCATTCAGCCACAAGAGCATTAGTGAGGTCGTGCACTGATGTTGGGAGAATAGGCCTGGCTCGCAGTCGGCGTTCCAATTCATCCCAAAGGTGTTTGATGGGGTTGAGGTCAGGGCTCTGTGCAGTCAAGTCAAGTTCTTCCACACCAATCTCGACAAACCATTTCTGTATGGACCTCGCTTTGTGCACGGGGGCATTGTCATGCTGAAACAGGAAAGGGCCTTCCCCAAACTGTTGCCACAAAGTTGGAAGCACAGAATAATCTAGAATGTCATTTTATGCTGTAGCGTTAAGATTTCCCTTCACAGAAACTAAGGGGCCTAGCCAGAACCATGAAAAACAGCCACAGACCATTATTCCTCCTCCACCAAACTTTACAGTTGGCACTATGCATTCGGGCAGGTAGCGTTCTCCTGGCATCCGCCAAACCCAGATTCGTCAGTCGGACTGCCAGATGGTGACGCGTGATTCATCACTCCAGAGAACGCGTTTCCAGTGCTCCAGAGTCCAATGGCAGCAAGCTTTATACCACTCCAGCCGACGCTTGGCATTGCGCATGGTGATCTTAGGCTTGTGTGCGGCTGATCGGCCATGGAAACCCATTTCATGAAGCTATTGACGAACAGTTATTGTGCTGACGTTGCTTCCAGAGGCAGTTTGGAACTCGGTATTGAGTGTTGCAACCGCTACACGCTTCAGCACCCTGCGGTCCCATTCTGTGAGCTTTTGTGGTCTACCACTTCGTGGCTGAGCCGTTGTTGCTTCTAGACGTTTCCACTTCACAATAACATCACTTACAGTTGACCGGGGCAGCTCTAGCAGTGCATACATTTTACGAACTGACTTGTTGGAAAGGTGGCATCTTATGAAGGTACCACGTTGAAAGTTACTGAGCGCTTCAGTATGGGCCATTCTACTGCCAATATTTGTCTATGGAGATTGCATGGCTGTGTGCTCGATTGTATACACCTGTCAGCAACGGGTGTGGCTGAAATGGCCGAATCCACTAATTTGAAGGGTTGTCCACATACTTTTGGCCATGTAGTGTATTCCTCAGAGCACCCAGTGACAGTCAGGTTGGTTTTCACAGTCCGTCTACCTCTGCTGCCTCTGCTGTGTGCTAACCAACATGCTGTGCTGAGCTGCCAGTGCCCGGCAGACACACACGCACACGCATGCACACACGCGCAGTCTTACAGAGGCAGTCAGCTGTCCATTCAGCACTATTTATTGCAGAGCAGAGCAGTGAAGAGCAGAGCAGAGAAGTGAAAGGCAGAGCAGTGAAGGGCAGAGCAGTGAAGGGCAGAGTAGAGCAGAGCAGAGCAGAGCAGTGAAAAACAGAGCAGTGAAGAGCAGAGCAGTGACGGGCAGAGTAGAGCAGAGCAGAGCAGTGAAGGGCAGAGCAGAGCAGTGAAGAACAGAGCAGTGAAGAGCAGAGAAAATCAGTGAAGTGCAGAGCAGTGAAGTGCAGAGCAGAGCAGTGAAGAGCAGAGCAGAGCACCATCTGATAATGTGCATCAATACATCTTAATCACATCTCTCCACTAGATGAGTGTCAGCAGATATACCTACCTTGTATACCCCTTTCTGAAGAGGAGGACTCAGCAGTAGACATTCTGAGCATTCAGCTGTTTTAGTCATTAAACTATGACTATTATAAAGCATGAATGTCGGTGAGAGCTCAAATGTGCATTTAAATCCTGTCAGTGTAACCCATCCATCTATGTACACTCATGCAGAGAAAAACAACTAAGATGAATAACCCTTGCATGAACCCTTGTATGACATTTAGGTTGCATGATACATCAAGTTATTTCTAACCATCTCCGTTCTCTGGATAAGCAGTGGTCCTGGTTGGAACTCAACATGTGGCATGCATTATCCTCAAAGGAGGGACGGTGGCATCAAAGACATCAATGAGAGAGGACTGGAATACCTTATGACACGGCAGAGGGCACAAAGTAGATCATGTAACTGGTGACTTTATCCTCAGGAACAAGATAAATGCCATGTACAAAACCAACCTCCCTCTAGACACTAGTGTTAAAGGCTGATGCTGAGACAGTCTGCTCCAGGTGCCTCTCTGAGTTCAATGAGTTTAAAAACAGACCATGTGATGAGCTCACACCCAGTCACACTGTGGACAACAGACATTATTACCTCAGTGATTCTAACATGTTCCAAGCTCCAGTATTAAATAGGAAATTACTGAACATAAAGACGAAGGAGGGACGGTGGCATCAAAAACATCAATGGAGAGAGGACTGGAATACGTTATGACACGGCAGAGGGCACAAAGTGGATCATGTAACTGGTGACTTTATCCTCAGGAACAAGATACATTCTCAAATGTTGTCTTTATCTTATCAAGCGCCACCATCACATTGTGAGGTCAAGGCCCACTGTGTTCCCGGCAATAAGCCCCCCCTGTTCCCTTCACACACACACAGCTCCTAGTACAGCTGTCCCTCCTGTCCTGTCCCCTCCCTCACACCTCATCCTCCTCTTCCTGACCAACTCCCTTCCACTAGAGTCAAGCAGTCACTCACACACAGCAGGGCTAGTCAGTACATTCAGCTCAGCTCAATTAATTTCAGTTTTGCAAAAATGTACAGTTGGAGTTAGCAAGCTTGTTCTTTAGACACACATTGATTTTCCTTTTTAGTGGGACTGATTACTGATGTCCAGACAACATAGGGAAATCATTGATCTCTCTCTCTCTCTCTCTCTCTCTCTCTCTCTCTCTCTCTCTCTCTCTCTCTCTCTCTCTCTCTCTCTCTCTCTCTCTCTCTCTCATATCCTTTTTTCTTCTATGCATGATTAAGGTTATTATTTCTATTTTCTTGTAGAATTAAGTATATTGTTTTTCGTGTCGAAATTACGCTGATTTTGGTGGGGATGGCAGCCCGAATGGGGACGCCGTCCCTGTCACTTCGGCACGGCTTTAGGTGTGTTACTGAAGCTACTGTCACGGTGGAGGAGGTTCTGGTCGCCGTAGGAGAGAAAGTAGGATATGAGAATGTTGCTTATGCGTCACGGATGAATAAAGCGGTGGTGGTATTTCTTAAAGAAGAGCGCCTTGTTGATCGTATGGTTGAGCATGGCGTACTTCTTAAAGGAATGTTTATTCAAGTTACGCCGCTTTTTTCTCCGTCAACAAGGGTAACGATATCAAATGTACCGCCGTTTATTGGAGCGCGAGTTATTGCGCTTTGGGAAGTTTGCAAGTTCAATTAAGGTTGTCCCATTGGGTTGCAAACACCCGGAGTTGAAACAGGTTATGTCGTTTCGGCGACAGGTGTTTATGTTTTTGGACTCACCAGAGCAGACTTTGGAGTTAGCGTTTAAAGTCAAGTATGACAATAGACTGTATATGGCTTATGCTAGTACGGGTAGTCAACAGTGTTGAGTGTGGGGATGTTGGTCATAAGCGACATGCTTGCCCGAAAAGGGAGAAGGCAGAGGGAGGGGCGCAGGTGGTCCTCATAATGCCTGGGCCCACTGATGTAGGGAGAGGTGGGCTGACAGCGGTAGAGCAGCCACAAGCATCTGTTGCTGAGGAACAAGTTGTCCGTGTTGAGGGCACAGAGATGCAACTTGTACCAGAGGGAAATGTTATGCAGCAGAAAAATATTGTTGTAGAAGGTAAGGATGGATCTGAAGGGCCATTTCCTCAGACTGGTGAGGAGGTGCCCAGTACGAGTGCAGGGGTACAGGAGGGGGTTCATGTGGAGCTAATCTCCCAGGTAGTGGAGGAGATGCCCACTACAAGTAATGGGTTACAGGAGAGGGTTCATGTGGGAGCTAATCTCCCAGGTAGTGGAGGAGATGCCCACTATGAGTGCTGAGGTACAGGGGGGTTCATGTGGAGCTAGGTTCCCAGGTAGTGGAGGAGATGCCCACTACGAGTAATGGGGTTCAGGTGGGGCTAGTCTCCCAGGTAGTGGAGGAGATGCCCACTACAAGTAATGGGGTTCAGGTGGGGCTAGTCTCCCAGGTAGTGGATGAGATGCCTGGTACGAGTGATGGGGTGCAAGTGGGGAGAGTTGAAAGGGATGTGGTAGAAGAGTCAGTGGTCTGTGGCCTCAGTTGAGGAGGATCAGGAGAAGGATATGGATATCGCTCTTGATACGATATCAGCTGGTGAGGACTCAATTTACGATCTAGAGGAGGTAAATGGGTTTCTTGATCAGACTTTTGGGAAATCTGTCAAATTGGCAGATTATTTTGATGTTGATAAATTTGTGAGGTCAGCTGTGATGTTACAGAAGACGGTGGGGTTAGACCAGTTGAGTGAGAAGAAGCGGTTTCGCTTGAGGAAATGTGTTACTGCTGTTGCAGCAGCAAAAGGTGGTGGGAAACGTGGTCAGGTTAAGAGAACATTTAAATAATGATGATGATTATGCCTCATAGGGTGTTCTATTCTCTTTGTCTGGTTTCTCTGTGGTTTCTTCTGCTTTTCCTTTTTATTTTCTATATGGAGGTACTAAGGGTAGGTTCTCTCAATATTAATGGGGGAAGGGACAGGAATAAGAGGGCTTGGGTATTAGAAGTAATAAAACAGAAAAGGCTTAATGTAGTTTTCCTACAAGAGACACAGTGATGAAAATTAGGTTGACTGGGGTATGTGGTGGGAGGGGCAGCATATACTCAGTCATGGTACTAATTTCAGTGCTGGGGTGGCAATCTTGTTTTCTTCAGGCTTAGGGGTGACTGTGGTATCTACAACAGAGATTGTCAAGGGTCGGGTTTTATTGGTCAAGGTGGATGTTATGTTTTAATTTTTTTATTTTATTTTTTATGTTTATGCTCCTAATGAGGGTACAGAGCGTATTGTTGGTTTTGATAAAATAAAGGAAACCTTAAGACAGTGTGACCAAGAAGGGTGTATGGTTTTAGGGGGGGACTGGAACTGTACAGTGGATTTTACTGTTGATCGCACCGCTGAAGAACCTCATCTGCGGTCAGCCACTTGCCTGTCTGGTCTGTTAACTGAGTTTGAGCTTTCTGATGTGTGGAGAGTAAGGAATGCAAAAGTTAGGCAGTACACATGGCTGAAAGTTAATGAAGGTCATGTCAGTGCAGCAAGGTTAGACAGGTTGTATGTATCTGAGCAATACTGTAGTAGGTTTGGAAGGTGTGACATTACTCCTGTGGGTTTCTCTGATCACCATATTGTCACTGTTGATATTCACTTGTCCTGTCCACGAAGGTCATCATCTTTTTGGTATTTTAATGTTAAATTGTTACATGATGTCATGTTTTGGGAAAGGTTTTTGTTGTTTTGGGAGAAATGGAGGGTTACAAAAGGGAATATTGAGTCCATGAGACAATGGTGGGAGGTTGGGAAGGCCCAAATACGATTATTTTGTCAACAGTATACTGCTCTGTCTCGAATTGAAGTTAAAGAGACTATCAGGGCCCTTGAACAGGACATAAAATCTATTGAATTGAAGTTGCTCACCCCGGACTAGTCATGAACTTACAGGACAAGAAACATGAACTGAGGTCGTTTCTGCATGAAAGAGTGAAGGGTGCCTTGATTAGGTCTCGTTTCGCTTCCCTCAAGGATATGGATGCTCCTAGTGCTTTTTTTTTAACCTAGGACAGTCGACATTGCAACGTAAACAGATGGTCTGCCTTCGTCTCCCTGATGGGAAGGTGACCACGGATGACAGTGAAATGCGTCAACATGCCGTGGATTTCTATTCTGTCCTCTATAAGGTGGAGGATCGTGACTCTCTGTGTACTGAACAGTTGTTACACGGTCTTCCTCAATTGGGACCTGAGCAAAGAGTCGCATTGGACTCTGACATTACACTGCAAGAGCTGTCCACAGCAGTTATGCAGCTCTCAACAGGCCGAGCCCCTGGCATTGATGGTTTACCATCTGAGTTTTATAAGCACTTTTGGGGGTCTATTGGGGAGGATTTTTATGAAGTGGTGTGTGAATCTTTTCATGAGGGCTCTCTTCCTGTATCTTGTCAACGTGCGGTACTTTCACTGTTGCCAAAAAAGGGGGGATTTGGCTCTCATAAAAAAATTGGAGACCTGTTGCTTTGCTGTGTGCAGAATATACAATTGTTTCTAAATGTCTCTCAAACAGGTTGAAAGAGAATCTGGGATTGTTGGTCCACAAGGACCAGTCCTACTGTGTACCTGATCGCTCTATTGTTGACAACTTGTTTCTAATAAGAGATGTTTTAGACATTTGTAAACTGTCTGATGTAAATGTGGGTTTACTTTTTTTGGATCAGGAGAAGGCTTTTGATCGTGTGGACCACCAGTACTTGTTTAAAACAATGAAAGCCTTTGGGTTTGGGGATGTTTTTTTGTCTTGGATGAATTTACTGTATGCTGGGGCCTCGTGTATGGTGAAGGTGGGGGGTGGTTTGAGTTGCTCCATCCCTGTCCAAAGGGGCATCAGGCAGGGATGCCCAATTTCAGGGCAGTTATATAGTCTGGCGATTGAACCAATGCTTTGTTTTTTAAGAGCGAGGCTTACTGGTTTCTCTGTGCCAGGGGTTATGAAGGGTCCCACGATAGCACTGTCTGCGTATGCAGATGACGTGACAGTTTTTATTACAGGGGGTGAGGATGTTAAGGTTCTCTCAAATGCTTTAAAGGTGTATGAGGGGGCCTCCTCAGCTAGAGTCAATTGGGGAAAGAGTGAAGCGCTGTGGGCAGGCCAGCTTCAGATGGGGTCCACTCCACGGTTACCAGGGGGGCTTCAGTGGGGCAGAGATGGGATGAAGACTTTGGGGTTTTTTCTAGGCTCCGATGTCTTTCAGAAAAAGAACTGGGAGGGTGTAGTGGAGAAAGTGTGTGCCAGAATGTCAAGATGGAAATGGGTGCTGCCCCAGCTGTCTTATAGGGGAAGGGTACTGGTAGCTAATAATCTTGCTGCCTCTACCCTGTGGCACAGACTAATGATTTTGCAGCCACCAAAGGGTCTGATACAAGAGCTTCAGAGGACCCTTGTCAATTTCTTCTGGTCTAGACAACATTGGATTAAAGCTTCAGCCCTGTACTTGCCACTGCACGAGGGTGGGCAAGGCCTGGTGGACATTTCTTCCAGGATCATGGCATTCCGGCTTCAAGCAGCACAGAGACTGTTGTACAGTGACGGTTCTAGCTGGGTTGACACAGCCTACACATTGATGAGGAGAGCGGGCTGTTTGGGCTTAGACAAGCACCTTTTCCTCTTAAAGCTGGAGGGGGGTGAGTTGCCTGGCCTGACTCCATTTTATGAGTCTGTTATGCAGGCTTGGAGAGTTCTGGTCAAGTCCCGTAAGGCCTGCACGCCACCAGGGATGTGGCTTTTTGAAGAGCCTCTTTTTCATAACACTGCCATCCAGTCCCGTGTTCTGGGTTCAGCTAGCCTACGTTCATGCCTGTTAGGTGTGGGGTGTACTAAGCTGGGTCATCTGATGCGGAACAGGAATAGGTCGTTGGAGGAGCTGGGAGAAAGAGCGGGGATCCGATCGTCTCGCCTACTGAGGAAGGTCGTTGCTGAGGTCTGTGACTCCTTGCCAGTACTTCATCTGCAGTATGTGACTGACACTTCCAATTCTGATCGGTGGAAGGAGGGTCTGGATTATGTGTTCCCTGCACTGATTGTTAGTGCTGCGGCGGGGGCATTCGAGGAGGACGTGGGGATGCTGCTTTCCTTTGATACCCCGGAGCTGGGGGAGTTCAAGGAGGTGGGAAAGAAGGCCATGTACAGAATATGTGTAAAGGTGTCCCATGCCTCTTCCCTGGAAGGGGTAAAATCGACGAGGTGGGCGGGTGTGCTTGGTCCAGGTGCCTCCCCAAAAGGCTGTTGGCGATCATTATACAAACTGCCTATTGATAAGATGACAGCTGACCTCCAGTGGAGGATAATACATGGAGCCATTGCCACCAACATGCATCTGGTACACCTGGATCCTACTGTTGGGGAGGAGTGTCCATTCTGTGCTGAGTCTGAAACTCTGGCACATCTGTTTTTACAGTGTCCCAGGTTGGTCGGGATGATTGACCTGATCACTAATTGGTTCTCAACGTTGGGAGAGGTTTTCTCTTCTCAACTGTATATATTTGGGCCAAAGTACAGGTTTAGCCAAAAAGGTGTAGTTGTGTTGCTTAATTTTGTGTTAGGGGCAGCAAAATTAGCGATATGGAAGACCCGAAAGAACAGTATTCGGGGACAGGGGTCTGTGGATGTGGTGGGAATGCTGGAGGGAATGTTGGCAGCGAGAATAAGGGTTGAGTTTGTCTATTATAAACTTGTCAACAATATTGATCTTTTTATGAGTATATGGGGTATTCAGAGGATGTTGTGTTTAGTTACTGTGGAGGAGGAATTGGAGTTGTGTTTTTAATTGATGTGTAACTACGGTTTTGTATGAGTATTTATTGTGTGGTGGGCTCCCAGACCCAATAAAGTTTATTTAAATCTCTCTCTCTCTCTCTCTCTCTCTCTCTCTCTCTCTCTCTCTCACACACACACACACACACACACACACACACAGCAGCAGGAGGGGGGGTCCCATAGAGCTACAGAACACACACTATTTACACCCATTAGGCATCTAGAGTTTCCCTCCGGAATTGGTTTTCTCTCTTGTCCTCTGATGATATGCAGCCTTCTTCAGCAAATGCTTCCTGGACGTCTATTCATCACATTTTTTTTTTCTCCATCTTTAGCGTGTGCATCTCTTATTAAAGCCAGCGCATACAAATCCATGAGGGCAATCAAAACAAATGACAGAAATATGAAAGCGAGCCTTTTGATGTCTGTCAGGTACAAGGTTTTAAATATAATGGGCTCAAAGCTTGTCAGAGCAAAAGTAAATAGATTGCTGTGTTTACCCTACATTTCCAGGTGCTTTCCAGACAGAAATGGTTTTGAGAGCAGGAGAACTCAGTGAGAGTATACGGCTGTGCAGGCTGGATATACAAAAGGCAGCAGAAGCAGCAGGAACTAACTACACTTGCACTGCATCCTCAATACCCCATGAAGAGACAAACAATCAGGCCAGTTATGCTGAATACATCTATTTTGGAGACCTGAAAGCAGACCAATCCATCAACACACCTATCCATTACACACCAAGCAATTCTTTCAACTTTGTGAAATGTCACCTGATGACTAAGTTTGGGTTTTAATGATGGGGGAGAGGGAGAGATAGTAGGAGGGCTGACCTGCAGGCTGGGTGCAGAAGTCCACAGAGATCTCCCTCTTTTCTCTGTGCTCCAAAGGCAGCTGCCAAGGCATCTGGTGTGTCCGCGCCACAGCCTTCACCTTGTAAACAGTCATGGGCTTCAGTTGGAAGAACTGGTACTTGTAGGCCCCTGCCTTCACCATGTCATACTCAGCCTCGTTCAGGAAGATGGTGTGGCTGTAGTTGCTGTTGCTAGGCTGCCAGGAGAGCTCAGCAGAGGTCTGTGTGATGTTGTCCACCCTCAGGTAGTAAGGAGCCACCACCACGTCCCTCCCCACCAGCAGAGTGCAGCGTAGCTCGTCAGACGGGCCCCGCTCCGTGATGCTCTGCACCGAGATGCGGTAGGTGTTGGTGTCCAGGTTGAGCTTTTCAATGAGCGACTTTGTCCTGCCCCCAAAGGGCACGCTCATCCTCACCTCCTTGTCCACCAGGACGTTGTAGCCACTGATGGAGCCCCAGCCGGGCGGCACCACCGGAGGGTCCCAGCACACGATCACACTCTTGGCCAGCTGTTTGATCAGATTGATGCGGCGAGGGTAAGGCACGATGTTTTCACCAATCTCGTCAATGCTGACATCCAGGGTCCCCGTCCCATTGCTGCAGGAACCCATGGAGCCCAGAAAGTCCATGCCCAGGCTGCTGCTGCCCAGGCTAGTCAGAGTGCTGCTCAGACTGGAACCCAGGCCAGTGGAACCGTGACTGGAACCCAGACTGGAACCCATGTGGCTGCCCAGAGTGGACCCATGAGTTGAACCCATGTTGCTGCCCAGAGTGGAACAGTGAGTGGAACCCAAAGTGGAACTGAGGTTACTCCCCAGGTTTCTCTCCAGGTTTCTCTCCATATTTCTCTCTAGGCTGGTCTCCGGGTCCAGCTTACTGTCAGACAGCAGGCTGCTGATGCTGCTCAGGCCCATGCTCCCCCGCCCTGTGGAGCCCAGGCTGCTGTGGTTACTACTGAGGTAGCCTGACTCTTTGGCCCCGTCCCTGTGCTGAGCAGAAGGCATCTCCTCATCCTTAACAAAGTCCACAAAGTTGGAAGGGACGAGGCCCTGCTGTCCATCCAGCAGCTCTCCTGAGGAACAGAGAGAGTATTAACAACAACACTCACTGTGAAGAGCAGTAAGTAGTATTGACAACAGCACTCACAGTACAGTGAAGAGATGACAATCGTAAAAGCCATATTAGCACTGATTGATCCACAACTGCCTAATCCTCGTCTCATCTACCTTACAGTAAATACATCCCATAATCCATGCCATCTCTTAGCAACCACAATCATTCTGCTCTGAAATTATTATTATTTTTTAAATCATGTGGATTGGTTTCTAACAAAGAGAGGGTAAAATACAGTGAGAAATCAGACCTTCATAGAAGCCGTCATCATCCATGGTCCCGTACACATAGAGGTACTTCCCTGCCACCAGGGGGAGCTCTGCCTCAGGATGCTCATTGGGCCCATTACAGGGGTTATAACTAGGGGAAATAAAGAGTAGAGTACAATAGAGTCAAGCTGATGAACTCACCGTGTTGCTGCTCTGAACCCAACACAACTGGAAATGTCTCAGGCTAATTATCTCAGGCTAGATGATGAATTCAGGTTTTAAAAAATAAAGTTAAAAACCCAGGTTCAAAAAGGGACAATAATTAAGCACAATACTAGGAACAGTGTATGGACAATTAGCTTGTGGCAAAATTTGACAACATTGCCTAGCTAAATCACATCCAACCATTTCCAAACAAATCCAAGCACAGTTGACATTTTGACACAAACCCTGCAGTACCCTTATGTGACTCTGTGAAAGGGGAATTGCTGAGTGCTGCATTAAAACAACTAATATAAAATATAACATTTTCCAACATGCTAAAAGCGAGAAACAGTGTGGGTGGACAGCACTGGGTTTCATTCATGTATTTGCCTTTGTTCTGGGCAATTTTGTTTGGTGAGAGCAGAGCACTGCATCATTATTAAGAGGTGAGTTCAAACCTCAGTGGGACACTGTGGGTGGAAAACACTGCTGAAATGGGCTGTGCACGGATGCATTTTTAAAGGACACTGTAGTGTAAGGCATCTCAAAGCAGCTCCCTCCACTCACCTGTAGCGGGCAATGCACAGACGGACCTTGCCTGTGAACCTCTTCTTGGTCCTAGTCGTTGAGCTTAGTTCTTTGTCCATCTGGTGAGAAAGAACAAATTTTGAGAGATGTAACAACCAAATACAATTGTTTTTTTGTTTTCGCTTATCATATTATTTTCTTAGGATGACCCTAGGTTTTGCTTATGCAATTTAAATCCATTTTATGCTCTCTATGGTGGAAATCAGTGAGACTGATTTGGCCTTTCATGATAGCAGTGCCTATAATCTTCTCCTTTACACACTTGGTAAACCTGCCAATCCTCCCAGCAGAGGAGAGTAAAAGTAAATAGATCGGCCATTTCACACCCCATCCTCTCTGCCTCACTGTGTTTCCTCAGTCCTGCCTTTCGACCGGAGTGGGACTTCAGCTTAGACTTTCATAACAGGAAGCAATTTTGCAATCATGTAATAAATGCTGTAATTATGTAACATTAGTGTAATAAATTCTTTACCATCTTCAGAGGAGTATTTTGAAAGGGCAAGCAAACTATTTAGGTCCATCCCCATTAGGCCTATAAAATCAGGGCCATCCATGCACTCTCCTATTTCAAGAACAGTATTTTTCATGTCAGAGGCTTGACATGGAATGACACTGAATGAGAGGTTAGTTTGAGTTAGAATGAGTGGAGGGAGGGACAGGCAGATGGACGGTGTTAGTAGGGGACCTATTAGGGCCCACCTCGGTGAGGACGGCCCGTTGGGAGCTGCCAGCTCGGCTGCTGCTGTGGGTGAGGAATGTTGGCTTTACAGACAGGAGCTCCGGCTTGTCCCCACTGATCTGGAGTGGTCGGATGAACTCAGAGATCACAGATCTGCTCAGCGGACTCTCATTGCCTGGGGGCAAAACAAAGGAACAGCTCCGATCTGAAACATGACTGCGCCTGCTAAAAATCATATTTCTATCTGTGAGTAATAATAATGTCCAAAATGGAGTGCTATATATATATATATATATATATCACAGACTATTATTTCTCCTTTTCATCGTGATTGTCATTATCACCATTCATCATCATCATCATCATCATCAATCATCCATACTTCATTTGATAAGATACCAATAAAAGTAATACATGATACCATATAACATTGCAAGAAACCACAGGATACAACCCATTAACAATTAGAAAAATAAGAATCATAATTGCATTAGTGTTATTAAAAACATGGTCTAAAATACAGATCCTTATGTAATCAGAAGGTGAGTCAGATCCCTGGCACAGGCCCAATGTAAAGGTCAGTATTTTTGGCATGTATTTAATTATTTAAGTTAACAACAAGCATGTGCCAAGCTGTGGTAAAGGTTATGTCATACAGTACCATGATTGATTATTTCACTACTTGTTCTATGTTGATCCATGTACGTCACAAGCATGGCCTTCCTGATCTCCAATTTCAGGAGCAGCTGCACGTTTCTCTTCCCATCCTCATAATACTGGATTGTTTATTTAAAATGTACTCTGGTATCGTTTTTCTCTACGGCTCCCACTGTCTGATTCAACAGTTCAAACCTCCTGTCACGACTTCGGCCGAGGCTGCATCCCCTCATTCGGGCAGGCTTCGGCGTAAGTCGTCACCGGCTTACTAACCACTGCCGCCCCAATCATCATCACAATTGTCTCGTCTTGTCAATCACACACACCTGGTTCCTATCCCCTAATTAGTCTGTGTATAAGTGTTCCCTCTGCCCCCTTGTCCTTGTGGGTGATTGTTAATTGTGAGAGTAATGTAGCTCGGTGGAGCTACTCATAACATTGTGTTGCCAGGGTAGATTTTCCCCCTGTGCCTATGTATTATTGGATTCCGTTACAGTGTAATTGCCAGGGATGTTTGATTCCCCTGTGCCTGTTTCGTTGATCGCTATTGGAGCGCATTTGTGTGTCAACGAAGGAATAAACTCTGTATTCGGTGATTACCCTCCTGCGCCTGACTCCTTTCACCACACTCACCACACCTCCCACATACAGCTCACAGATGACGGAAATAACATTATTATTGATATTCTTGTCTATGGGCTGTGGTCGATGACTTACAGTACACAGACAAGCTAAAAACAAAGCTCTTCTGAGATTCCTCTGACCTTTCCCTGTGGGGGCAGCCAACCCGTTGAGGAGCTGGGAGAGGGATTTGTTGGGAGATCCGGGGGTTTCACGCACAGTTAAGGGATCGGTGCCACTGCCAAGGATATCAAACTTTCCAGTCTGTAGCCGAAACTTCTCCAGCTCTTTGGACAGGAGGTTGAACTGCTCACTCTGTGTCCGACATTTCTCCTCCAGCTCTCGGACTTTGGCCTGGCGACAGAGATCGAGTTGGAGAGAAAGAAAGAAAGAGAGAGGGAGAAAGGGAGAAAAATGTAGCGAGAGACAAGAGAGAAAGTAACAGAAGGAAAGAAAGTGAGAGAAAGAGAAAATCTGAAACCCAACACTGTATACTTATCTAAATACACACACATAAAATGAGGTAGGATGAGATATTGGTCTTTAAAAACGTGGGTTTCATTCCTTACAGAGAAAAGGGAGTTGACGCCTTAAAGTTCCTATCAGGCAAAATACAGTCCAGTCATAAACACCTAAACTAGTGACAGTATGCAGATCACATGCAGGACTACAGTTAATGCACATTATTCTATAGAGCAGCCTCTTGCTAAGAGGAAGTATGCATACCAAAAACTGCACTGTGTTCAAAGCGCGGGGAATGCTCCTCAACTTCATTGCACAGAGATAGTAAAATAAAGGCAAGAGTCATCATGAGTTACGAAGCTGACAAAAGAGGGGCAAGAGCAATTCAAAACATCATAGAACCATGCAGTCAAATCCTTGGCTTTCTACAGTGAAATACTGTCTGTAACCACACACCCGCCCGTTGATAGGAGACTATAGTACAATGGGAGCACGGGCAGGCCTAGCAGAAACCCCAGGGGTGCCCAGCTCATGATCTGCTCTTGGGCAGGGGTAAGTGTTCAGTGTTAACCATTACATTTTACATTTTAGTCATTTAGCAGACGCTCTTATCCAGAGCGACTTACAGTTACTGAGTGCATACATTTTTCATACTGGCCCCCCGTGGGAAACGAACCCACAACCCTGGCGTTGCAAGCGCCATGCTCTACCAACTGAACTACAGGAGGCCTAACCATGAAATGTAGACAGACAACCCCTTATCACATAAACCCAAATCAGCCCGTTCATCAGACCACCCTGAGAGTGTTGCTAAAGCTACCATGTCATTCGCTGCATGCACTCCCCAAAGCACAGTGATGCCTAATGCACGATGTCTATGGCATTTTGTTCAGCTCTGAGTGACTTTCATGCAGACAAGTTATTGTTTGTCAGTGCGTGAACATGCTATTAGAGGAGGAGTGACCTTTGCAATCACTGCATATGATTCAATGGGTTGGTGCATTAGCACAGAGGGTGATTAGCCTATCACCATCTCAAAGCCCTCCCCTGGATGTATGACCAGTACTGTAGCAGCCTAGAGAAACACATTGCACTGCATGCAACGCCAACCACAATTACCTCGTCAGAACAGGATGATAGGATCAAACTTTCCCTCTTTATCTCTGGAAGTCTTTGCTTATTTTTGTCAAATCAGAATGTTAAAACGTCCTCATAATATAAATGGTTTCCATTATGCCAGCATCTAAGTAGAATCCCTCAGACATTAGAATGAAGCCATAACTAAAATGAGGGATGATAAGAGCCTCTCCTATGTCCCAGCCAGACCTTCTGTCCTGCTCTGTCCTGTCCTGTGACAAACCATCTCCCCAGTGTCTGTCCGGTAAGCAGAGCGGGCTCTGAGCCAAGTGGAGTGTGGATGCTTGCACATGCTTTGATGTCAAGCTGAATGGAGCAGGCGAGTATGAGTCATCATTGTATGGAAAGGACAGCCTTGCCTTTGGAAAGCACACATTCAACAACTGAAAAATGTTTCTGTCTGCACTGATACAACAACACCGCAGCAAGCTACAACAAAAAACCTCAGCAATGAATAAAGGACTGGCCATTGTTTCATGTCCAGTATATGACATTGTTCAGCTCTTGAATCTCATGTTTAAAAATGAAACTAAATCTAAAGCAATATCTCCCATCAAAATCAGCATGACCTCTTGATGGACTGCAATCTTGGTTTGACGTACGCATAAAATATGACAATCAATTTAATCCCCAAATCAATACCACATTCAATTCTGAAATGTCATTCCATTAGCATTTACTTCCAGAGAGTCAAAGAAAACTAGGGGGATATATCCCTGATTATTGTACAGGCAGAGATGAAAATATCAAGTAAATAAAAACAATTCTGAAATACCTGCATGCTGTCCAAGTGGTTCTGTATATGCATAAAACACACACCAATAACACAGTGAAAAGAAAAGAAGCACAATTCCACATGAACACTCACACACACCTTGAAATCAAAACAGAAGATTTTCTGTAGCACTCATGCAAAATCACTTGTTATTAACAATAATAAACAACCACAAATATCAAAAAATATAATGATCAATAATGATGTACAGCATGTGGATATAACACTGTTTGAATATACTGAATACACATTTACAAAAACACAATAGCTAATTTGTCATGTCAAAAGCACTGTTACGTTCTTATTTTGCACTTGCTAGTTACAGTGAGGGAAACAAGTTTTGATCCCCTGCTGATATTGTATGTTTGCCCACTGACAAATACATTTTAATGGTAGGTTTATTTGAACAGTGAGAGACAGAATCACAACAAAAAATATCCAGAAAAACGCATGTCAAAAATGTTATGAATTGATTTGTATTTTAATTAGGGAAATAAGTATTTGACCCCTCTGCAAAACATGACTTAGTACTTGGTGGCAAAACCCTTGTTGGCAATCACAGAGGAGAGGTCAGACGTTTCTTGTAGTTGGCCACCAGGTTTGCACACATCTCAGGAGGGATTTTGTCCCACTCCTCTTTGCAGATCTTCTCCAAGTCATTAAGGTTTCGAGGCTGACGTTTGGCAACTCGAACCTTCAGCTACAGATTTTCTATGGGATTAAGGTCTGGAGACTGGCTAGGCTACTCCAGGACCTTAATGTGCTTCTTCTTGAGCCACTCCTTTGTTGCCTTGGCCGTGTGTTTTGGGTCATTGTCATGCTGGAATACCCATCCACGACCCATCTTCACGGCGTAGTGTGTTACCAATTGTTTTCTTGGTGACTATGGTCCCAGCTGCCTTGAGATCATTGACAAGATCCTCCCGTGTAGTTCTGGGCTGATTCCTCACCGTTCTCATGATCATTGCAACTCCACGAGGTGAGATCTTGCATGGAGCCCCAGGCCGAGGGAGATTGACAGTTGTTTTGTGTTTCTTCCATTTGCGAATAATCGCACCAACTGTTGTCACCTTCTCACCAAGCTGCTTGGCGATGGTCTTGTAGCCCATTCCAGCCTTGTGTAGGTCTACAATCTTGTCCCTGACATCCTTGGAGAGCTCTTTGGTCTTGGCCATGGTGGAGAGTTTGGAATCTGATTGATTGATTGCTTCTGTGGACAGGTGTCTTTTATACAGGTAACAAGCTGAGATTAGGAGCACTCCCTTTAAGAGAGTGTGCTCCTAATCTCAGCTCGTTACCTGTATAAAAGACACCTGGGAGCCAGAAATCTTTCTGATTGAGAGGGGGTCAAATACTTATTTCCCTCATTAAAATGCAAATCAATTTATACGATTTTTGACATGCGTTTTTCTGGATTTTTTTGTTGTTATTCTGTCTCTCACTGTTCAAATAAACCTACCATTAAAATTATAGATTGATCATTTCTTTGTCAGTAGGCAAACGTACAAAATCAGCTGGGGATCAAATACTTTTTACCCTCACTGTACATGGGTATTCATTATAGACTTCAAATCATCACAATAAAGTCATCACGTGAAAATGGGCAAGAATCTATTATTCCACCTGGCCTTGGTCTTTATGCATGCCACATTCACAACCTTCAACAGAGTGCACAGGGTTTCACACACTGAGCTAGTAGAGTTAAGAGGAGTAGAAAATGTCAGACTGGCAGGCAGACGCATACACACTCCAACACCAGACACGCTCACTCGCAACACACACACACACACACACACAACACGGCCAGCCAACCTCCCATCACCCCCCAGTGCCCTGACACTCACCTCTAACAGATGGACGGCACCCTCATGCTCCTTCTTAGCCTCAACCTGAGCCTGTAAAACATAACATGGGGAGGCTGTGTTACATTCAACACACACAACAAATTACCTCTACAACTGGACAACTGGGACCTGGCTGGACAGCACCAAAAAACACTCAACAACTTGGAAGACACAGTGTTTGAGCTGTTACGAAGGCCATCTATGACAACAATGGTGTGTAAACATTCAAACAACAAACTATTCATAATGTATCTTCAATTTACATCTGTGGTGCTCTCCTGAAACTAGACTGCAGGGCTATTCTAGAAGATTCATCTTTGTGTGATATAAACCCATTGTACTGTATAATACAACATAAAATAATGCATGCTAGTTTACTTAATGTGACTGGGAACATCTGTTGAGAAAACTAACGTTCCACATGAATAGGAGAACATCTGCGCACTTTACAATTTCATGAATCCACTTCGCAGGCAATTAATTGTATAGAGTATGCAGAAAGTAGCCAGTGTCTATAGAAAGATAACGCTGTACTGAGCTAATTTTGCTCCTTGAAACAGCGACTGCATGCATATTTATGGCCAACTTGAAAATAAGTAGCACAAACGGCAACAAACACACAGAGACATGGTATAGAGGAGACGGACCCACTGGTTGCCCTCTAGGTTACAGAGAGCTGGTAGTCCCATCCACCAAACTACCAGGTGTGAAACAGGGAAGGGACTCAGGGGGTATGCTAATTTGGTATAGAGCAGACCTAACTCACTCTATTAAATTAATCAAAACAGGAACATTTTACATTTGGTTAGAAATTCAAAAGGAAATTATCTCAACTGAGAAAAATGTCCTCCTGTGTGCTACCTATATCCCCCCACTAGAATCCCCATACTTTAATGAAGACAGTTTCTCCATCCTGGAGGGGGAAATCAATCATTTCCAGACCCAGGGACATGTACTAGTCTGTGGCGACCTAAATGCCAGAACTGGACAAGAACCTGACACCCTCAGCACACAGGGGGACAAACACCTACCTGGAGGTGACAGCATTCCCTCCCCCATATGCCCCCCTAGGCACAACTACGACAACATAACCAACAAAAACGGGTCACGACTCCTGCAGCTCTGTCGCACACTGGGTATGTACATAGTCAATGGTAGGCTTCGAGGGGACTCCTATGGTAGGTACACCTATAGCTCATCTCTTGGCAGTATTACTGTAGACTACTTTATCACTGACCACAACTCTCAGAGCGTTCACAGTCAGCCCACTGACACCCCTATCAGACCACAGCAAAATCAGTCTACTTGAACAGAGCAATACTCAATCATGAGGCATCAAAGCCAAAGGAACTGAATAATATTAAGAAATGCTATAGATGGAAGGAAAGTAGTGTTGAAACCTACCAAAAAACAATTAGGAAACAACAAATTCAATCCATTCTAGACAACTTCCTGGACAAAACGTTCCACTGTAATAGTGAAGGTGTAAACTTGGCAGTAGAAAACCTAAACAGTATATTTGACCTCTCAGCTTCCCTATCAAATCTAAAAATCTCTAACAGAAAACCAAAGAAAAGTAATAACAGTAATAAATGGTTTGATGAAGAATGCAAAAACCTAAGAAAGAAATTGAGAAACCTATCCAACCAAAAACATAGAGACCCAGAAAACCTGAGCCTACGCCTTCACTATGGTGAATCACTAAAACAATACAGAAATACACTACGGAAAAGAAGGAACAGCATGTCAGAAATCAGCTCAATGTAATTGAAGAATCCATAGACTCTAACCACTTTTGGGAAAATTGGAAAACACTAAACAAACAACAACACGAAGAGCTATCTATCCAAAACGGAGATGTATGGGTAAACCACTTCTCCAATCTTTTTGGCCCTATAACAGAGAACAAACAGCAAAAAAATATACATGATCAAATGCAAATCTTAGAATCAACTATTAAAGACTACCAGAACCCACTGGATTCTCCAATTACATTGAATGAACTACAGGACAAAATACAAACACTCCAACCCAAAAAGTCCTGTGGTGTTGATGGTATCCTCAATGAAATGATAAAATATACAGACCACAAATTTCAATTAGCTATACTTAAACTCTTTAACATCATCCTTGGCTCTGGCATCTTCCCCAATATTTGGAACCAAGGACTGATCACCCCAATCCACAAAAGTGGAGACAAATTTGACCCCAATAACTACCGTGGGATATGCGTCAACAGCAACCTTGGGAAAATCCTCTGCATTATCATTAACAGCAGACTAGTTCATTTCCTCAGTGAAAACAATGTACTGAGCAAATGTCAAATTGGCTTTTTACCAAATTACCGTACGACAGACCACGTATTCACCCTGCACACCCTAATTGACAAACAAAGGCAAAGTCTTCTCATGCTTTGTTGATTTCAAAAAAGCTTTTGACTCAATTTGGCATGAGGGTCTGCTATACAAATTGATGGAAAGTGGGGTTGGGGGAAAAACATACGACATTATAAAATCCATGTACACAAACAACAAGTGTGCGGTTAAAATTGGCAAAAAACACACACATTTCTTTCCACAGGGCCGTGGGGTGAGACAGGGATGCAGTTTAAGCCCCACCCTCTTCAACATATATATCAACGAATTGGCGAGGGCACTAGAACAGTCTGCAGCACCCGGCCTCACCCTACTAGAATCTGAAGTCAAATGTCTTCTGTTTGCTGATGATCTGGTGCTTCTGTCACCAACCAAGGAGGGCCTACAGCAGCACCTAGATCTTCTGCACAGATTCTGTCAAACCTGGGCCCTGACAGTAAATCTCAGTAAGACAAAAATAATGGTGTTCCAAAAAAGGTCCAGTTGACAGGACCACAAATACATTTACATTATTTAGCAGACGCTCTTATCCAGAGCGACTTACAGTTAGTGAGTGCATACATTACTTTTATTTTTTCATACTAGCCCCCCGTGGGAATCGAACCCACAACGCTGGCGTTGCAAACGCCATGCTCTACCAACTGATCTACATCCCTGCCGGCCATTCCCTCCCCTACCCTGGACGACGCTGGGCCAATTGTGCGCCGCCCCATGGGTCTCCCGGTTGCGGCCGGCTATGACAGAGCCTGGATTCGAACCAGGATCTCTAGTGGCACAGCTAGCACTGCGATGCAGTGCCTTAGACCACTGCGCCACTGAGCTGCACTTCCTAACCTCCTGAATTATTTTCATGTCGTCTGATATACATCTGAATACAAATTCCATCTAGACACCGTTGCCCTAGAGCACACAAAAAACTATACATACCTCGGCCTAAACATCAGTGCCACAGGTAACTTCCACAAAGCTGTGAACGATCTGAGAGACAAGGCAAGAAGGGCCTTCCATGCCATCAAAAGGAACATAAAATTTGACATACCAATTAGGATCTTGCTAAAAATACTTGAATCAGTTATAGAACCCATTGCTGTTTATGGTTCTGAGGTCTGGGGTCCGCTCACCAACCAAGAATTCACAAAATGGGACAAACACCAAATTGAGACTCTGCATGCAGAATTCTGCAAAAACATCCTCCGTGTACAATGTAAAACACCAAATAATGCATGCAGAGCAGAATTAGGCCAATACCCGCTAATTATCAAAATCCAGAAAAGAGCAGTTAAATTCTATAACCACTTAAAAGGAAGCGATTCCCAAACCTTCCATAACAAAGCCATCACCTACAGAGAGATGAACTTGGAGAAGAGTCCCCTAAGTAAGCTTGTCCTGGGGCTCTGTTCACAAACACAAACAGACCCCACACAGCCCCAGGACAACAACAACAACAACACAATTAGACCCAACCAAATCATGAGAAAACAAAAAGAGAATTAATTGACACATTGGAAAGAACAAACAAAAAAACAGAGCAAACTAGAATGCTATTTGGCCCTAAACAGAGAGTACACAGTGGCAGAATACCTGACCACTGTGACTGACCCAAACTTAAGGAAAGCTTTGACTATGTACAGACTCAGTGAGCATAGCCTTGCTATTGAGAAAGGCCGCCGTAGGCAGACCTGGCTCTCAAGAGAAGACAGGCTATGTGCACACTGCCCACAAAATGAGGTGGGAACTGAGCTGCACTTCCTAACCTCCTGCTAAATGTATGACCATATTAGAGACACATATTTCCCTCAGATTACAGCGATCCACAAAGAATTCGAAAACAAACCCAATTTTGATAAACTCCCTTATCTACTGGGTGAAAAACCACATTGTGCCATCACAGCTGCAAGATTTGTGACCTGTTGCCAGAAGAAAAGGGCAACCAGTGAAGAACAAACACCATTGTAAATACAACCCATATTTATGTTTATTTATTTTCCCATTTGTACTTTAACTATTTGTAATGTTTACTGTTAATATTTATTGTTTATTTCACTTTTGTTTACCATCTACTTCACTTGCTTTGGCAATGTTAACACACGTTTCCCATGCCAATAAAGCCCTTAAATTGAAAATTGAATTGAGAGAGAGAGAGAGAGAGAGTGTGAGAGAACGAGAACGAGAGAAAGGGTGTTTATATGACAGATGAGGTTACAGATGAGGTGTTTATATAACACTTCATATCACGTTCACACTCTCCTGTAAGTAATTGCTGCGCTTGCTTGACGTCAGCTCCTCTCCTCAGAGGAGGCAGGTAAAACGTCAAGTCATCCGGGCCAGCCTTTTAGCAAGCCACCAAAAAACGTCAAGTCTGATCTAAGTTTTCACTGTGCTAAACTGCTCCCCATAGCAGAGTAATATAATAGCCTGTTACTGAGTTATCTCTCTCTCTCTCTCTCTCTCTCTCTCTCTCTCTCTCTCTCTCTCTCTCTCTCTCTATCTCTCTCTCTCTCTCTCTCTATCCTCTCTCTCGCCTCCCCCTGGGGGGCTGACAGACAGACAGCTGAAGGAAGGGATTTAAGAGGATACTCTGTAGCTGTAGTAGTGCTCAACACAAAGCTATTTGACCTCTGACCCAGCACTGGGCTGGGCTAACAAGATAGGTTGCCCCCTCCCTGTGCAGCTAGCAATGGCATGGTGACCCGGTGTGCCTTACCTTCTGCAGAAGGTCAATCTCCTGCTGCTTTGCATTGAGTACAGCCAAGGCTTGCTCATGCTCCAACTCTAGCTGCTGCCTCCGCTCTGCAGCCTCACGCATATGCTGTCCGCAGAGGGTGTGGGGGGAGGGGTGTGGGGGTGGGGGCGGAGGGTGGTGGGTGGTGGGAGGCATAGAAAGGGCTGCTGTTAGTAGAACTAAAAACCCATGACATCAGGACTACCACAAGTCTCCAGTCCTCTGTCCTCAACAAACTCCTGGCTTATACGTTACAAATATTGAGCTTGTTGACACTTTACAGGACCTCCAAGTCTTACACACTTTAGGCAGACGTTAGTATGTCAAAACACCAATGTGACCAATGTCAACAACCAATGTCAATTTACAGTTTGTATCAAATTATCTAACTTAGAGAGAGCAAGTTAAGGTGTACCTCCCAAATCTTGGATATGAACTTCCAAATCCATACTATAATGTATATTTGAATAGAGCTTAAGGACGAGAACTGGAGAAGCTTTGCTGTGCATGATCAACCAATCATCAATCAACCATTTAAAGTTTGCTGCCCCCTTGGGTAACACAATACCTGTTTTTGAAGTCTCATTACAGAAGAGCTGTCCTCGGCAATGTTGTGTTTGCATGATCAATACATGGTTTTTAGTTACATGAAAAGGGTTAGCAAACTCCAAGGCATGCTCACTTATCTGTGGTCATCCATTACAACAAAAGAAGCCAAACAAAACAAAGGCTTAATGCAAGGCCTTCCTCAACCGTTATGTCAAAGTGCCATCCAGTCATCTTATTGCTTTCATTTAAATGTGAAGAATCAGAGTTGTTGGGGGGAGAAAGCAAAGGACATTTTCATGTCGTCTGATATACATCTGGATCATTCCACCAATTCGTTGCCTTTTGAGATGTGTAACTTGGTGAAGAAAAAAGTTTGATTTCACTTAATTTTAACATTCTGTCACAAAGGGCACATGTTCAACTTAATAAAATACAAAAAAGACTATAGTAAGTGCCTATTAAGTGCCAAATAAAGTAACAGGGTTGATCGTAACAGGGTTGATGATTTCCTATTAAATCAGCCATAAATCCTCGTGACAGGGGAAATGGAAGCTTGTTGTGTACAACAGGGAGGGGCAATTGAAGTTTTGGAAAACATATGAAGTTGTTCAAACATTCTAGCCTATCTATCTATGGGTAACAGTGTTGACGTGTTATGCTTGACCCACTTAGTTTTCCACCACAAAACACCAGAAAATGGCCAAAAAGAGTAGAACCAGCTCACACGCTTTTACACTATGACTTGACTATTAGATGTCCAATGTTTCTGTTGAAAAAATATTTCAAATAGTAAAATAGTTTCACCGTATTAAAACGAGAGTTCAGTTCACGTAACAGCGTTGACTTTAAAATGAGGGATAGTTTATTTTCTATTTTTTATGAATCACTAAATCACATGAAACAAATAATAATCTTCAGAAATGAATTTGTCAAAGCAACAAAATAACTAGGGCTTTACAATAATGGTGAAAACTTGGAGACATTTTGGGGGAAAGTGGGTAAAAATCAAGTCACAGAGTGTGCACAGAGGGACATGTCAAAATGATGCATTTTGGCACTTTAGCAAGTCTTTATTCATATAAAAAATCTGATTTATTAAATTATCCATGTGGTCTATATTAAAGGGCACTTCCTTTAATATAACAGGCTTGTAAAAATCAATATTGCTGCACAAGTTCTACTTAAAATATTAAAGGGATGGAAAAGGCACTTATTTCATGGAACAACCCATCTATCCCCTAGGTTAATTCATTTCATCAAGCCTGTGTGTGACATTGTCATCATGAACAGTGATCTCTACCCCAGCTCTCTAACCCCCCTGGTCCCACATACCCACTGAACCCATAGACTCGCCTCGTCATGCACATCCACATTCCACAGTGCGCTGGACTGGTCCCAGCCAGGTGCCCATTCGTGTCATAGGAAAGCAGCCCAGAGAAATAAGGAGAGCTAGCATGGCCACTGGGGTGGAGAAAAGCATTCAAAATGGGGCTACAGTGGGCTGCTCCCCATACAGATGGGCACAGCAGTGATACCTGATCAATCTAGCAGGGGAGAGAGGGGATGGAGGGGAGGGAGGGGATGGGGCCAGGGTAAGAGGGGGGAGGACAGACTGATCCAAGTTTCCTAGTCTTTCACAGCTTCTGGTTAAGCTTCCTCCCACATCGGCACTGGAAGGCAACAGATAGGTCAGGGATATTAGAGAGAGAGAGAGAGAGGAGAGGAAGATAGAGTGGTGGGTAGTGATGAAAGGGTAAAGGCTGGCAGAGAATCAGGCTATGTAAAGGAACCTGAGCTTGGGCTAGGATTCTCATTATTCACAGGAGTACACAGACATACAGTAAACATACAGTAGACATAAGGTAAGGTTATCTACAGTATGTCTCCAGACTCACCTTTAGCACCTGCTCTAGGTTCTCCAGTTTGCCTTGGAGCTGGGTCTTCTCCCGTAGGGCTGAATCTCTCTCCTGAGTCACAGCACCGAGGGTCTCTTTGAGCTGCGCATACTCTGACTTCACCTGCACACACAGAACACAACACAGAGAACCACAGTGAGACAAACAGAACACACATGCACCTCTGCTTTAAGGGAGGAGATATCAGGGTACAGGCCGGAGTGCTTAATGGGCGGACAGGAGGGCTGGCTGGTTGACAGCTACAGTATAATAATGGGGGAGTAACAGAACAACATGTTCTCACTGTCATAGATGTGTACTGTAGCATTAAACTGGGTCTGGGATCAACTACTGTATCTATGCATTTGCTCAGTTGTTGTCAAACAAGGAAACAGAGTTGAATGAATCAACACACTGGGCAAAAACCGGTGTCCTGATAAGACATCAATAGCCAGCATCCCTCTGTTCACATCCTGCCCCTCCTGAACTCCCTTGACTCCCAGCAGCTACAGTGAGGGAAAAAGGTATTTGATCCCCTGCTGATTTTGTACGTTTGCCCACTGACAAAGACATGATCAGTCTATAATTTTAATGGTAGGTTTATTTGAACAGTGAGAGACAGAATAACAACAACAAAATCCAGAAAAACGAATGTCAAAAATGTTATAAATTGATTTGCATTTTAATGAGGGAAATAAGTATTTGACCCCTCTGCAAAACATTACTTAGTACTTGGTGGCAAAACCCTTGTTGGCAATCACAGAGGTCAGATGTTTCTTGTAGTTGGCCACCAGGTTTGCACACATCTCAGGAGGGTTTTTGTCCCACTCCTCTTTGCAGATCTTCTCCAAGTCATTAAGGTTTTGAGGCTGACATTTGGCAACTCGAACCTTCAGCTCCCTCCACAGATTTTCTATGGGATTAAGGTCTGGTGACTGGCTAGGCCACTCCAGGACCTTAATGTGCTACTTCTTGAGCCACTCCTTTGTTGCCTTGGCCGTGTGTTTCGGGTCATTGTCATGTTGGAATACCCATCCACGACCCATTTGCAATGCCCTGGCTGAGGGAAGGAGGTTCTCACCCAAGATTTGACGGTACATGGCCCCGTCCATCGTCCCTTTGATGCGGTGAAGTTGTCCTGTCCCCTTAGCAGAAAAACACCCCCAAAGCGTAATTTTTCCACCTCCATGTTTGACGGTGGGGATGGTGTTCTTGGAGTCATAGGCAGCATTCCTCCTCCTCCAAACACGGTGAGTTGAGTTGATGCCAAAGAGCTCGATTTTGGTCTCATCTGACCACAACACTTTCACCCAGTTCTCCTCTGAATCATTCAGATGTTAATTGGCAAACTTCAGACGGGCCTGTATATGTGCTTTCTTGAGCAGGGGGACCTTGTGGGCGCTGCAGGATTTCAGTCCTTTACGGCGTAGTGTGTTACCAATTGTTTTCTTGGTGACTATGGTCCCAGCTGCCTTGAGATTATTGACAAGATCCTCCCGTGTAGTTCTGGGATGATTCCTCACCGTTCTCATGATCATTGCAACTCCACGAGGTGAGATCTTGCATGGAGCCCCAGGCCGAGGGAGATTGACAGTTCTTTTGTGTTTCTTCCATTTGCGAATAATCGCACCAACTGTTGTCACCTTCTCACCAAGCTGCTTGGCGATGGTCTTGTAGCCCATTCCAGCCTTGTGTAGGTCTAAAATCTTGTCCCTGACATCTTTGGAGAGCTCTTTGGTCTTGGCCATGGTGGAGAGTTTGGAATCTGATTGATTGATTGCTTCTGTGGCAGGTGTCTTTTATACAGGTAACAAGCTGAGATTAGGAGCACTCCCTTTAAGATTGTGCTCCTAATCTCAGCTCGTTACCTGTATAAAAGACACCTGGGAGCCAGAACTCTTTCTGATTGAGAAGAGGTCAAATACTTATTTCCCTCATTAAAATGCAAATCAATTTATAACATTTTTGACATGCGTTTTTTTGGATTTTTTTGTTGTTATTCTGTCTCTCACTGTTCAAATAAACCTACCATTAAAATTATAGACTGATCATTTCGTTGTCAGTGGGCAAACGTACAATATCAGCAGGGGATCAAATACTTTTTTCCCTCACTATACCTGCCAATCAACTCCCCCAGGAAATAGCCTTTGTGTCGATGCAGAGGTCTTATGCTTCCTAGCGTGATCTGATGATTTCCCTTGTCTTGGTGTTATCAGTTGGGCAGGAAGGAAGGCCTGTGAGGTGTGAGGGGCCAACAGAAAGGTGATAATACAATCAGAGGCTCAGGGTTCTAGCCATGATCCAGATAAGGCTGGAGACACTAGCAGCTTCAACATCAGCACTGCGCTTAAAGGAAAAATCCACTAAAAAAATGAATTTTTTTCATTTTTTCATTAGTCCACTGTTGATACAGTCCCAAAATGTTTTGCATGTCAGCAGCCTTGTTTTCAAGATATAGGAAGTTTCACTTACATCATTGTGCCAGTAATCGAAAGGTCGCTGGTTCTAATCCCCGAGCCGACTAGGTGAAAAATCTGCCGATGTGCCCTTGAGCAAGGCACTTAACCCTAATTGCTCATGTAAGTCGCTCTGGATAAGAGCGTCTGCTAAATGACGTAAATGTAAATCATCATGATGATGTGGCAAGTGTCACTTTGCTTCTTTGAAGTCCAATATCTTGAAAACTTGACTGCTGACATGCAAAACATTTGTGGACTGTATTAATGGTGGACTAATTACAAAAATACAAAAATATAGTTTTGAGTGGATTTTTCCTTTAATGAAGATAAACACATTTATCTATACTGAACAAAAATATAAACACAACAAGCAACAATTTCAACGATTTTACTGAGTTACAGTTCATATAAGGAAATCAGTCAATTGAAAATAATTAATTAGGCCTTAATCTATGGATTTCACATGACTGGGCAGGGGCGCAGCCATGGGTGGGTCCACCAGCTTGGGAGCCAGGCCCACCCACTGGGGAGCCAGGCCCAGCCAATCAGAATGAGTTTTTCCCTACAAAAGGGTTTTATTACAGACAGAAATACTCCTCAGTTTCATCAGCTGTCCGGGTGGCTGGGCCTGCAGGTGAAGAAGCCGGATGTGGAGGTCCTGGGCTGGCGTGATTACACGTGGTCTGTGGTTGTGAGGCCGGTTGGATGTACTGCCAAATTCTCTAAAACGACGTTGGAGGTGGCTTATGGTAGAGAAATGAACATTAAATTCTCTGGCAACAGCTCTGGTGCACTATCCTGCAGTCAGCATGCCAATTGCATGCTCCCTCAAAACTGTGGCAAATCTGTGGCATTGGGTTGTGTCACAAAACTGTACATTTTAGAGTGGCCTTTTATTGTCCCCAGCACAAGGTGCACCTGTGTAATGATCATGCTGTTTAATCAGCTTCTTGATATGCCACACCTGTCAGGTGGATGGATTATCTTGGCAAAGGAGAAATGCTCACTAACAGAGATGTAAACAAATTTTGAGAGCAATAAGCTTTTCGTGCGTATGGAACATTTCTGGGATATTAGATTTCAGCTCATGAAACATGTTGCGTTTATATTTTTGTTCAGTATACAGTGAGGGAAAAAAGTATTTGATTCCCTGCTGATTTTGTACGTTTGCCCACTGACAAAGAAATGATCAGTCTATAATTTTAATGGTAGGTTTATTTGAACAGTGAGAGACAGAATAACAACAAAAAAATCCAGAAAAACGAATGTCAAAAATGTTATAAATTGATTTGCATTTTAATGAGGGAAATAAGTATTTGACCCCTCTGCAAAACATGACTTAGTACTTGGTGGCAAAACCCTTGTTGGCAATCACAGAGGTCAGACGTTTCTTGTAGTTGGCCACCAGGTTTGCACACATCTCAGGAGGGATTTTGTCCCACTCCACTTTGCTGATCTTCTCCAAGTCATTAAGTTTCCGAGGCTGACGTTTGGCAACTCGAACCTTCAGCTCCCTCCACAGATTTTCTATGGGATTAAGGTCTGGTGACTGGCTAGGCCACTCCAGGACCTTAATGTGCTACTTCTTGAGCCACTCCTTTGTTGCCTTGGCCGTGTGTTTTGGGTCATTGTCATGCTGGAATACCCATCCACGACCCATTTTCAATGCCCTGGCTGAGGGAAGGAGGTTCTCACCCAAGATTTGACGGTACATGGCCCCGTCCATCGTCTCTTTGATGCTGTGAAGTTGTCCTGTCCCCTTAGCAGAAAAACACCCCCAAAGCATAATGTTTCCACCTCCATGTTTGACGTGGGGATGGTGTTCTTGGGGTCATAGGCAGCATTCCTCCTCCTTCAAACACGGCAAGTTGAGTTGATGCCAAAGAGCTCAATTTTGGTCTCATCTGACCACAACACTTTCACCCAGTTCTCCTCTGAATCATTCAGATGTTCATTGGCAAACTTCAGATGGGCCTGTATATGTGCTTTCTTGAGCAGGGGAACCTTGCGGGCGCTGCAGGATTTCAGTCCTTCACGGCGTAGTGTGTTACCAATTGATTTCTTGGTGACTATGGTCCAAGCTGCCTTGAGATCATTGACAAGATCCTCCCGTGTAGTTCTGGGCTGATTCCTCACTGTTCTCATGATCATTGCAACTCCACGAGGTGAGATCTTGCATGGAGCCCCAGGCAGAGGGAGATTGACAGTTCTTTTGTGTTTCTTCCATTTTGTGAATAATCGCACCAACTGTTGTCACCTTCTCACCAAGCTGCTTGGCGATGGTCTTGTAGCCCATTCCAGCCTTGTGTAGGTCTATAATCTTGTCCCTGACATCCTTGAAGAGCTCTTTGGTCTTGGCCATGGTGGAGTGTTTGGAATCTGATTGATTGATTGCTTCTGTGGACATGTGTCTTTTATACAGGTAACAAACTGAGATTAGGAGCACCCCATTTAAGATTGTGCTCCTAATCTCAGCTCGTTACCTGTATAAAAGACACCTGGGAGCCAGAAATCTTTCTGATTGAGAGGGGGTCAAATACTTATTTCCCTCATTAAAATGCAAATCAATTTATAACATTTTTGACATGCGTTTTTCTGGATTTTTTTGTTGTTATTCTGTCTCTCACTGTTCAAATAAACCTATAAAAAAAAAATTATAGACTGATCATTTCTTTGTCAGTGGGCAAACGTACAAAATCAGCAGGGGATCAAATACTTTTTTCCCTCACTGTATATAAGAAGAGAGAGGGGGAGGGCAGAGTGAAAATGGAGTGAACCCCAAAGACAGTGTGTGCAGATAAGGGAAGGGTTTAATTATGTAGTCATAAACCACAGCAGCTTAGTGTGGCTCTCTCTCCTACACTACCTACCTGTTCATATTGGACTGTGTTCTGGCTATTGTTGAACAAGTGGCGACTCAAGTGCTTCTTCTCCTGGAGAACATCTTGAAGCTCATTCTCCTGGAGAGAGAGGGACGACATAGAACAGATAGTGAAAAGCGTTTAGACCTCAGAGGAGAGGAGTTCCTGAGTAAGGTAATGCTGCAACTGCACTCAATAGAGCAGACATGTTGCAGCCATAGGTGCTGCATTATTCATCCACTTGTGGGTTGCTCATCTGTAATAGAAAGCATGACTAAAGTAACAAGATGCCTGCATCAAAAAACATCATTTATATATGACAGCTTACATAAAAACACAAAAAAAACGGATCTTACTGCAATGCATTAGATGTAGTTGGTGGGAAGAGTAATGCTTCCAGTTACACCGAATGCAAATAAGATTAGCATTTTTATACCCCCTCAACACACCCATGGCATCCTCCTCCGCCCTTCTTCCCAACAAGTGTGTCAGGGGGAGATAAAAAAAATATCCCTTCATTGCAGAGGAGGGAAACTTAATTACATTCAAATCAACAGCCATGAGGCGTGCCGCAGATGCAATTTGGAGTGTCAACTGCAGAGCTTCCCTCTGCTACAGCAGCAGGCAAAACAAAGGCAGTGTAGTTCTACAAGGATCTAAGAAGCCTTCGCCGCTCATGCATGATAGATTTACTGTAAGTACAGTGTGTCTTTTATTGGCTAACTGACAGTGCACTGTGTTGCCCTGGTATTTTCTGATGTTTTACTTATGAAGGTCAGACAATTTGGTATAGAGGACAAGTGTGAAGACACACACATACCAGCATGGAGGCACAAACGCACACAGACACACACACACGCAGCCACACAGCCTAACAGAGAGATCTCACACCTAGAACATGTCATAACATATCAGACAGCAGAAATGGTTCTCTCAATGCAGAGGGGGCACACATCAAAGAGACATGTGAAACAGTCTCAAAAACACAGCTCTGCTCTGCGAGAGGGCTGGCTGTACTTCCATTAATTTAAATTCCCTCTCATCAAAAACCCATTGGAGCTTCAAACTGCATCAATTCACTCGAGTCAATTCTAATCCCCCCTGTATAAGCACATGATTGCATTGGCATTTCAATTCATGTAAATCGATCCCTTCAACTCAGAGCTGATGTAGTTTGGCTTTCTAAAGGACATAGGTCCAGGTGTCCATGTTTATGAAGTGAGACCAACAGAGACCAACTAAAAAACAAAACAGAGATGCTGCTACATCATCATCAGACTGCTGAGGGGGGTCATCATAACAATAAGAGATACTGTATGCTCTGAATGCACAACATGCACTAACTTCATCTCTGCCAAGCTGAGGCTAGCAAACCCAGAGAGAGAAAGGCGGAGTGGGATGTTCTAGCTGCTCCCCATACTCGGACAATTCATTTCACTGAATGATTTGTAAATGTGTGTAGATTGTTTGAAAAATACTGTAGTGAACATGCAAACCAGACAATAGCTGGAATACCCTGTCGTCTCACAATGCTTCGATGTAATTTGCAGACAACATTTGAGATGGGAATGCCGACCAGTTGTCAATCTTCCATAATCTTTGGCTTGACTAATAACTGTATAAAACTACAAGGACAGATATAAATGATGAAGACAATGAGGGAATATCTGTGCCACATGTTAGTACAGGGATTTCTTGGAACTGGGGTCCACTGAGGTACTGCAGGGGGTCTGCACATTTTGTAAAATGTTTTGGGACAAATTATTTTGGGGATTATTTGTGTGAAAAATTATACATTTTATGAATATCGCTAGGTGCATCAGAATACCACTGTAGATACCATTATTATGTCTCTGTGTCCAGTATGAAGTAAGTTCGAGGTAGTTTCACAAGCCAATGCTAACTATGCTAGCTGTTCCTGTTCATCTGACTTTAGGGAAGTAGATAAATGGCTTCATTGCCAAAATCTCAAACTATTACCTTAATATGGAAGAAAGTACAGTCATTGGAGTGAAAATTCTTAGGCGGGCCTGTCATGCCAAATGTCACAATGGGATTCAATTAGCGTCAGTCATTAGGGCCATTGCTAGAACTTGCCAAATTCTGCAGTCATCTCCTGATGTGGTCCTCTGTAGCTCAGCTGGTAGAGCACGGCGCTTGTAACGCCAAGGTAGTGGGTTCGATCCCCGGGACCACCCATACACAAAAATGTATGCACGCATGACTGTAAGTTGCTTTGGATAAAAGCGTCTGCTAAATGGCATATTATATAAATGAGTGAGTGAATGCATGTGTTTATATACATTTTGCATATACTTAAATGCAGACTCAGTGATATGACATGACCACAAACTGTAGTGTGAGATATTGCAAAGTGAGGGAAAAGCAAATGGCTGCACTTGTCAGCACCCATACAGATAATGGTAAGCATCTGCGCATGTGCACAGGAGTTTTTCCTCATTCTCCTGCAGCATGAAATGTGTGTGTCAACAGTCCCCATACATGCGGAGACCGGCTCAATCGGTGCCTCCAGTGATGCTATCTCTTTCATTGTTACCCAATGCTTTGGTTTACCTCCACTGTACTCATATCCTTCCATATCCTTGTCTGTACATAATGCCCTGAATCTATTCTACAATGCCCGGAAATCTGCCCCTTTTATTCTCTGTACCCAACGCACTAGAAGACCAGTTCTTAAAGCCTTTAGCCGTATCCTTATTCTAGTCCTCCTCTGTTCCTCTGGTGATGTAGAGGTTAACCCAGGCCCTGCAGCCCCCAGTATCACTCCTACTCCCCAGGCGCTATCATTTGTTGACTTCTGTAACCGTAAAAGCCTTGGCTTTTTGCATGTTAACATCAGAAGCCTCCTTCCTAAGTTTGAGTTATTCACTGCGTTAGCACACTCCGCCAACCCTGATGTTCTAGCAGTGTCTGAATCCTGGCTTAGGAAGGCCACCAAAAATTCAGAAATGTCCATCCCCAACTACAACATTTTCCATCTAGATAGAACTGCCAAAGGGGTGGAGTTGCAATATACTGTAGAGATAGCCTGCAGAGGTCTATCATATAATATGACATTTTGCAGACGCTTTTATCCAAAGCGACTTACAGTCATGCGTGCATACATTTTGGTGTATGGGTGGTCCCGGGGATCGAACCCACTACCTTGGCGTTACAAGCGCTGTGCTCTACCAGCTGAGCTACAGAGGACACACATCATACTATCCAGGTCTGTGCCCAAACAGTTTGAGCTCCTACTTCTAAAAATCCACCTTTCCAGAAATAAGTCTCTCACTGTTGCCGCTTGCTACAGACCCTCCTCAGCCCCCAGCTGTGCCCTGGACACCATATGTGAATTGATTGCCCCCCATCTATCCTCAGAGTTCGTACTGCTTGGTGACTGGGATATGCTTAACACCCCGGCCATCCTACAATCCAAAGTAGATGCCCTCAATCTCACACAAATTATCAAGGAACCTACCAGGTACAACCCTAAATCCGTAAACATAGGCACCCTCATAGATATCATCCTGACTAACCTACCCTCTAAATACACCTCCGCTGTCTTCAATCAGGATCTCAGCGATCACTGCCTTATTGCCTGCGTCCGTAACGGGTCCGCGGTCAAACGACCACCCCTCATCATTGTCAAACTCTCCCTAAAACACTTTAGCGAGCAGGCCTTCCTAATTGAACTGGCCCAGGTATCCTGGATGGATATCGATCTCATTCCGTCAGTAGAGGATGCCTGGTTGTTCTTTAAAAGTGCTTTCCTCTCAATCTTAAATAAGCATGCCCCATTCAAAAAATGCAGAACTAAGAACAGATATAGCCCCTGGTTCTCCTCAGACTTGACTGCCCTTGACCAGCACAAAAACATCCTGTGGCGTACTGCATTAGCATCGAATAGCCCCCGCGATATGCAACTTTTCAGGGAAGTTAGGAACCAATATACACAAGCAGTTAGGAAAGCAAAGGCTAGCTTTTTCAAACAGAAATTTGCATCCTGTAGCACTAACTCCAAAAAGTTTTGGGACACTGTAAATTCCATGGAGAATAAGAGCACCTCCTCCCAGCTGCCCACTGCACTGAGGCTAGGAAACACTATCACCACCGATAAATCTACAATAATCGAGAATTTCAACAAGCATTTTGCTACGGCTGGCCATGCTTTCCACCTGGCTACCACTACCCCGGCCACCAGCTCTGCACCCTCCGCTGCAACTTGCCCATGCCCCCCCGCTTCTCCTTCACACAAATTCAGACAGCTGATGTTCTGAAAGAGCTTCAAAATCTGGACCCCTACAAATCATCTGGGCTAGACAATCTGGAACATTTCTTTCTAAAATTAGTAGCCGAAATTGTCGCAACCCCTATTACTAGCCTGTTCCAACTCTCTTTCGTAACGTCTGAGATCACCAGAGATTGGAAAGCTGCCGCGGTCATCCCCCTCTTCAAAGGGGGTGACACTCTAGACTGTTACAGACCTATATCCATCCTGCCCTGCCTTTCGAAAGTTTTTGAAAGCCAAGTTAACAAACAGATCACCGACCATTTCGAATCCCACCGTACCTTCTCCGCTATGCAAGTTTCCGAGCTGGTCATGGGTGCACCTCAGCCACGCTCAAGGTCCTAAACGATATTATAACCACGATCGATAATAGACAGTACTGTGCAGCCGTCTTCATCGACCTGGCCAAGGCTTTCGACTCTGTCAACCACCGCATTCTTATTGGCACACTAAATAGCCTTGGTTTCTGAAATGACTTCCTTGCCTGGTTCATAACTACTTCTCAGATAGAGTTCAATGTGTCAAATCGGAGGGCCTGTTGTCTGGACCTATGGCAGTCTCTATGGGGGTGCCACATGGTTCAATTCTCGGGCTGACTCTTTTCTCTGTGTATATCAATGATGTCGCTCTTGCTGTTGGTGACTCTCAGATCCACCTCTACGCAGACGACACCATTTTGTATACATCTGGCCCTTCATTGGACACTGTGTTAACAAACCTCCAAACTAGCGTCAATGCCATACAACACTCCTTCCGTAGCCTCCAACTGCTCTTAAACACTAGTAAAACTAAATGCATGCTCTTCAATCGAACGCTGCTGGCACCCGCCCACCCGACTAGAATCACTACTCTCGGCGGGTCTGACCTAGAGTATGTGGACAACTACAAATACCTAGGTGTCTGGTTAGACTGTAAACTATCCTTCCAGACTCACATTAAGCATCTCCAATCCAAAGTTAAATCTAGAATCGGCTTCCTATTTCGCAACAAATCCTCCTTCACTCATGCTGCCAAACATGCCCTCGTTAAACTGACTATCCTACCGATCCTTGACTTCGGCTATGTCATTTACAAAATAGCCTCCACCACTCTACTCAGCAAATTGGATGTAGTCTATCACAGTGCCATCCGTTTTGTCACCAAAGACCCATATACTACCCACCACTGTGACCTGTACGCGCTCGTTGGCTGGTCCTCACTACATATTTGTCGCCAAGCCCACTGGCTCCAGGTCATCTATAAATCACTGCTAGGCAAATCCCTGCCTTATCTTAGCTCATTGGTCACAATAGCAACACCCACCCGTAGTGTGCGCTCCAGCAGGTATATCTCACTGGTCATCCCCAAAGCCAACACCTCCTTTGGCTGCCATTCCTTCCAGTTCTCTGCTGCCAATGACTGGAACGAACAGCAAAAATCTCTGAAGCTGGAGACTCTTTTATCTCCCTCACTAACTTTAAGCATCAGTTGTCAGAGCACCTTACCGATCACTGCACCTGTACACAGCCCATCTGAAATTAGCCCACCCAACTACCTCATCCCCATATTGTTATTTATTTTGCTCATTTGCACCCCAGTATCTCTATTTGCACATCATCTCTTGCACATCTATCATTCCAGTGTTAATACTAAATTGTAATTATTTTGCACTATGGCCTATTTATTGCCTTACCTCCATAACTTGCTACATTTGCACACACTGTATACAGTGAGGGAAAAAAGTATTTGATCCCCTGCTGATTTTGTACGTTTGCTCACTGACAAAGAAATGATCAGTCTATAATTTTAATGGTAGGTTTATTTGAACAGTGAGAGACAGAATAACAACAAAAAAATCCAGAAAAACGCATGTCAAAAATGTTATAAATTGATTTGCATTTTAATGAGGGAAATAAGTATTTGATCCCCTCTCAATCAGAAAGATTTCTGACTTAGTACTTGGTGGCAAAACCCTTGTTAGCAATCACAGAGGTCAGACGTTTCTTGTAGTTGGCCACCAGGTTTGCACACATCTCAGGAGGGATTTTGTCCCACTCCTCTTTGCAGATCTTCTCCAAGTCATTAAGGTTTCGAGCCTGACGTTTGGCAACTCGAACCTTCAGCTCCCTCCACAGATTTTCTATGGGATTAAGGTCTGGAGACTGGCTAGGCCACTCCAGGACCTTAATGTGCTTTTCTTGAGCCACTCATTTGTTGCCTTGGCCGTGTGTTTTGGGTCATTGTCATGCTGGAATACCCATCCACGACCCATTTTCAATGCCCTGGCTGAGGGAAGGAGGTTCTCACCCAAGATTTGAGGGTACATGGCCCCATCCATCGTCCCTTTGATGCGGTGAAGTTGTCCTGTTCCCTTAGCAGAAAAACACCTCCAAAGCATAATGTTTACACCTCCATGTTTGATGGTGGGGATGGTGTTCTTGGGGTCATAGGCAGCATTCCTCCTCCTCCAAACACGGTGAGTTGAGTTGATGCCAAAGAGCTCGATTTTGGTCTCATCTGACCACAACACTTTCACCCAGTTCTCCTCTGAATCATTCAGATGTTCATTGGCAAACTTCAGACGGGCCTGTATATGTGCTTTCTTGAGCAGGGGGACCTTGCGGGCGCTGCAGGATTTCAGTCCTTCACGGCGTAATGTGTTACCAATTGTTTTCTTGGTGACTATGGTCCCAGCTGCCTTGAGATCATTGACAAGATCCTTCCGTGTAGTTCTGGGCTGATTCCTCACCGTTCTCATGATCATTGCAACTCCACGAGGTGAGATCTTGCATGGAGCCCCAGGCTGAGGGAGATTGACAGTTATTTTGTGTTTCTTCCATTTGCGAATAATCGCACCAACTGTTGTCACCTTCTCACCAAGCTGCTTGGCGATGGTCTTGTATCCCATTCCAGCCTTGTGTAGGTCTACAATCTTGTCCCTGACATCCTTGAAGAGCTCTTTGGTCTTGGCCATGGTGGAGAGTTTGGAATCTGATTGATTGATTGCTTCTGCGGACAGGTGTCTTTTATACAGGTAACAAGCTGAGATTAGGAGCACTCCCTTTAAGAGTGTGTTCCTAATCTCAGCTCGTTACCTGTATAAAAGACACCTGGGAGCCAGAAATCTTTCTGATTGAGAGGGGGTCAAATACTTATTTCCCTAATTAAAATGCAAATCAATTTATAACATTTTTGACATGCGTTTTTCTGGATTTTTTTGTTGTTATTCTGTCTCTCACTGTTCAAATAAACCTACCATTAAAATTATAGACTGATAATTTCTTTGTCAGTGGGCAAACGTACAAAATCAGCAGGGGATCAAATACTTTTTTCCCTCACTGTATATATATTTTCTGTTGAAATTTTTGACTTTATGTTTTGTTTACCCCATATGTAACTCTGTGTTGTTGTTTTTTATCGCACTGCTTTGCTTTATCTTGGCCAGGTCGCAGTTGTAAATGAGAACTTGTTCTCAACTGGCTTACCTTGTTAAATAAAGGTGAAATAAAATAAAATAAATTTAAATGTAGCTCTTTTTTATTTGTCTTACTCGCATCCTCGCTCTTCGCCTCCTCAGAATGCATTGGAGGAGAATGTTTGAGGCGAGGAACCTCAGATATTCTCCTCCAATCCGTTTTGGAAAAGGAGGCGAAGAGAGAGGACGTGAGGAATCGAAGAAACACAAATTGAGAAAGAACCTATCCCTGAATCCCAAATCAACCCCTAACCCTTACACCCTATGCACTTGTGTAGACCTGAGCGGGTTGGATAGGTGTAAGCAATATGGGGACAATTCTACCTAGCCTATCAGAGGGCAAGATGAAGCTACTGTAGCCCAGCGTATGTGAGTGTACTTACTACTGCCTCCAGTGACTGGGATGTTCTACATGTTGGAGAGCCATGTTGGTTCTACATAACATATTTCTATCTGAACATTCCAAAACGTTGTGTCCTGCTGAACGTGCCCCTGATCTACCTGTAACCTGTGTGTTTTCTTTCTGCATCCTTCTACACCTCTGTCCCCTCCACCATTACTCTGCTCCTGTTCTCCTGGGGCTAGGGGTACTGCCATGCTCCGAGAAGCCTACCATATCCCTTTCCCAGACCTGGATCCACCGGATGTCCTCCATGACCAACCGCCCTCCAAGATCCCACTTTCATTACATTATCTACAGCTACTGTTAATGTCATGTTGTTTAATCTAATCTACTAACAAACTGTGTTTGCCATATCATCCTGGGCACAGTGCGATAGACAGATGCAAACACTCCAAGAGCGAAGAGAGCAGCTGTGCCTGGACTTTGCAGTCTCCCTCTTCAAGTCCTCCTTCCGAGACTGGCTGCTTGTCGAAGGAAAGTGACAGGCAGAGCCACCCGTAGCACCCACCTCCTCTCTATCTCACATGCCAGAAAAAAAAAAATATATCACCCATACCCTACTTCTGTCAAGACTCTTTGAGGATCCCCTTCTCTCATATTATGTAGCCTCCCGAGTGGCGCAGTGGTCTAAGGCACTGCATCGCAGTGCTAGCTGTGCCACTAGAGATCCTGGTTCGAATCCAGGCTCTGCTGTAGCCGGCCGCAACCGGGAGACCAATGTGGCGGCGCACAATTCGTCCAGGGTAGGGGAGGGAATGGCAGGGAGGTAGCTCAGTTGGTAGAGCATGGTGTTTGCAACGCCAGGGTTGTGGGTTCGATTCCCACGGGGGGCCAGTATGAAAATAAAAAAGAATAATGTATGCACTAACTGTAAGTCGCTCTGGATAAGAGTGTCTGCTAAATGACGTAAATGTACTTTACTTGTCATTCATACTTATATTTTCGCAAATAATTTGTCTTTTATTGTTGATGTTAGCCTATACCCATGTATTTCAGTCTATAACTGCCATGTGGGTATATTCAATCAAATAAACAAGTTCATGACACAACTGTTCCACAAAAAGAGCAACGTTTAAATATTGCCTGGTTGGTTCACAGGGTGTTCATTGAATGAACTATATTCATTATATTAACCACACGTGTACTACACCCTGTAGTACTGAGCTATGCTTATGCCATGTGGTGGAGGAAGGGAGATCATAATAGGACTAATAGCATACTTTAGTGTAAGACAAGACAAGGGGAGGGAAGCTCTAAATAAAAACATGCCAGCCAGCTGAGCCAATGTATGTATTGAATTGATTTGCACATGAATGAAGTGATAATAGCTGCATAGGAGCTCACTTTGCGATCTGAAATGTAAGTTAATGTTCAGTTTACACGTTTTCTTTGCTATTTCGAAGCATAGAAACGTTTATGACATGGATTTTTATGTGCTTGAAATGTTAACATAGTCAAAAGTAGATTTAAGTAATGTATTCATCTTATCAGCTTAACAAAACTTGTTTTAGCAGCGAAACATAGCGGGATGAAAACGACGGATCAGAGGGTACCCTGGATTACAACAAATGGCTGCCTCAGATGACAGGCCATGTCAGTGGCAGATCTATCTGATCCAGTCACAACCTGAACCTTCCCCCTACTCAGACTGACAGATACTACAACCGCCCTATGCCTTACTTTGTGAGACTGCTTAATGATGCTTAACTGTAATATTGTATACTACATCTCATATTTGTTTTGCTAGACAGTCAGGAGAATCGAAAAATTCCCAAAACTTGGCATTCAGGGCACATGCCCATTCATTTTGTAGAATCTTTGAGCAGAGGAACACAGCATTAGCATGCCAAAATTCATAAATTGCTGGAAATTACCTTTAAAACTGTAACATTTTCTCTCAGTTCAATGAAAAATAGGTAGAATTGCAGAAAATGTGCTTTACAACAGCAACATTTTCTCTACGCCGCCAAGATACCTTTACCTTTCTAGCTAATGGACTATGTTAGAGTTTCCTCTTCCAATGAACTGTCAAAATAATGAAACTTCCTACCAAATCTATAATTTTTGTTAAATGTTGATTACTTCTACAGTAAATGTTATTATTATTCAGCTGACAAGACGTGATTATTTAAAAAAAATTCTAACATATGATGGGGGTCCCTGGGTCGCCGGTTTGCCTGGGCAGGGCTCCCTGGGCAAGAAAAGGTTGAAAACCCCTGCTCTGCAACATGAAAGTCTGAGGAAAAATAAATAGAGTATTTGATGCTTTGCCAATGGGGAGGTCATTCAAATGTATTGTATTAATTCTTCAGGGTGGATCCAGGGAAGCCTTGTGAATAATGTATTTGGACTGTGGCCAGAGGGTAATTAGGCACATGTGCAGAATACCTGAATCTGCTCTCCTGTTAAAAGACTATCAGAGAGGAGCCAGCCAGCCGGTCATGTGTTTGACCAGACAGAGACAGTGTCTGGGTCCTGGGTATAGCTGGGCTGGGGCTTGGTATGGGTCAGGGGCTGGACACTGTGCTGGGTGGCTAATTAGACCAGGGCTGAGGAATGGATTCTCTGCCTCTCTCCGTCTCTCCACCAAGTAGCCAAGCAGGCACCACTGACCTTTCTAAGAGGGACACTGTGTTCTCCTCCTGTGTTCTCATTCAGATGACTGTTCACTCTTTAGCACCTCCCTTATATAGAACACTTCATGCATCCGCTGGAAAAATTTAAACTGATATTGTGCAATTCCAATATCGGAATAGAACAAGGCAATACAACAGAGCATCTGTGAATGTCTTGAAATGTGATTGCAATGGTTGTACAGTGCATTCGGAAAGTATTCAGCCCCCTTGACTTTTTACACATTTTGTTTCATTACAGCGTTATTCTAGAATGGATTAAATAAATAAAAATCCTCATCAATCTACACACAATACCCCATAATGACAAAATGAAAAAAGGTTTTTAGAATTTTTTGCAAATGTATTAAAAATAAAAAACAGAAATACCTTATTTACATAAGTATTCAGACCCTTTGCTATGAGACTCGAAATTGAGCTCAGGTGCATCCTGTTTCCATTGATCATCCTTGAGATGTTTCTACAACTTGATTGGAGTCCACTTGTGGTACATTCAATTGATTGGACATGATTTGGAAAAGCACACTATATAAGGTCCCACAGTTGACAGTGCATATCAGAGCAAAAACAAAACCATGAGGTCGAAGGAATTGTCCGTAGAGCTCAGAGACAGGATTGTGTCGAGGCACAGATCTGGGGAAGGGTACCAGTGGCCTCCATCATTCTTAAATGGAAGAAGTTTGGAACCACCAAGACTCTTCCTAGAGCTGCCCGCCCGGCCAAACTGAGCAATCGGGGGAGAAGGGCCTTGGTCAGGGAAGTGACCAAGAACCTGATGGTCACTCTGACAGAGCTCCAGAGTTCCTCTGTGGGGGAGAACCTTCCAGAAGGACAACAATCTCTGCAGCACTCCACCAATCAGGCCTTTATGGTGGAGTGGCCAGTCGGAAGCCACTACTCAGTAAAAGGGCATGACAGCCCGCTTGGAGTTTGCCAAAAGGCACCTAAAGACTCTCAGACTTTGAGAAACAAGATTCTCTGGTCTGATGAAACCAAGATTGAACTCTTTGGCCTGAATGCCAAGCGTCATGTCTGGAGGAAACCTAGCACCATCCTTAAGGTGAAGCATGGTGGTGGCAGCATCATGCTATGGGGAAGTTTTCCAGCGGCAGGGACTGGGAGACTAGTCAGGATTGAGGGAAAGATGAACGGAGCAAAGTACAGAGAGATCCTTGATGAACACCTGCTCCAGAGTGCTCAAGATCTCAGACTAGGACAAAGGTTCACCTTCCAACAGGACAACGACCCTAAGCACACAGCCAAGACAACGCAGGAGTGGCTTCGGGACAAGTCTCTGAATGTCCTTGAGTGGCCCAGTCAGAGCCCGGACTTGAACCCGATTGAACATCTCTGGAGAGTCCTGAAAATAGCTGTGCAGCGACGCTCCCCATCGAACCTGACAGAGCTTGATAGGATCTGCAGAGAGGAATGGGAGAAACTCCCCAAATACAGGTGTGCCAAGCTTGTAGCGTCTTACCCAAGAAGACTCGAGGCTGTAATCGCTGCCAAAGATGCTTCAGCAAAGTACTGAGTAAAGTTTTTTTTTTTTTGTGCAGATATTCTAAAAAACGGTTTTTGCTTTGTCTTTATGGGGTATTGTGTGTAGATTGATGAGGGGGATAAAAAACGATTTAATCAATTTTAGAATAAGGCTGTAAAGTTACAAAATGTGGAAAAAGTCAACGGGTCTGAATAATTTCTGAATGCACTGTACATACAGAATGTGTGTCAAAACAATTATTTGTGCGATCACTAGGCAACCAGAGAAAAATAGATATTGACTTTGTTCTTTGTGTTTGTAAACAATCCTTGAAAATAATCAATGAGTGTTCAGATTAGAGCTGGGACGATAGAAGGAAAATTATTGAAACCGACCATACTGATCACTTATCGCAGACATTTTGCTGATATCATTCATTGCGACAAGTAGCCTATACTAGAGAAATGTTTAAAATGAAATATGTTTGCTAATATGTGTGATTGATTGTAGCCATCAATTGTCCCATTAACAAACTAGTAGCAGTTTAAAGGATCATAAATCTTTTTGAATTTTTTACTGTGGTACACATTAATGTAATACACGTATTGTTCTATTTATTGTTATCACATCAATTCAGGAAATGTATCGCAATATGGATTTTGCCCAGCTCTAGTTCAGATGTACTGGGGCCTTCATGACCACAGAAACATGCTGAATTTCACACATCAACATATCAGTTCATCTGAGAAAGAGAAATACACACACCTGGAGGAGAAACCATAACAACCATGCTTCTAACCAATTCCCATTTCCAGTCTGTATGCTGTATGCCCAACCATGGTGACATTACAAACCCTCATCAATAAGATAACTAGCCTATGAGGCCAATAGCTGGATTAACTGGAATTATCAGCCCAGAAACCTAGCACATTTCGCTCAGTTTAGGGTCATTCCATATCATTTCAATCACTTTCTGACTGTACCCATTTTGATTTGAACGAAACCTTCCATACATGTTTGTTCATGGTAGAAGTGGTCAGAAACTGACTTTTGGGACCTAAATGCGAAAACATTCATGAGATAGAGGTGCTCAAAGTTGACACATTTTGCATACCCCCACCCCACAATGAGACATCCATGTCTTTGATATCATTTTAATGCTTACAAACATTGTTGTTAAACTATTCAATGATTTCATGAAAATAATTTCATTTTTTAACCTTTAACGTCAATTATCCTAAATCATGTAAACTCATATTTTTTTCATTTTCACAAATGTTGTAGTTTAGACATTTTACATCATCTGAGGTGTTTGTGTTGTGCCCGTCATTGGTTGAGACATAGTATACTCTTAAATACAGGGTGGGTGTCATTTTAATCATAAAATATCATTCATAAATTGACCTATCCCTTCAGACCACTGCAATTTAGCTGGAACACCATATAAATATAAATTGATTTGAAACTAACATACAATTACTTAAAATGTTAGAAGTTTTCACGAATGTCAAATTGAATGGGAATATCCATTCTATTATCTATATTTATATTATTGCAATAGGTTTCCTATGGATAATTGACAGTTTAATTTATAACAATGGATATTCCCACTTAAGTCAACAATCTCCAATGTGTGGACCTCCAACCATCTTTGTGGTAGCATTTGAAAGTTGAAATTCATGAGTATGCTCTGACTCAACCAATGGCACACACAACACAAACACCTCAGATGATGTAAAACTGGGTCTAAGATACAACATATGAACATTAAAATAATCTGACTTGACACGTTTTTAGATAATTGCCATTAAAGCTTTCAAATGATATCAAACTCAACCATTTATCTTTTTCAGTGATAAAGACATGGATCTCTCATTGTGGGGTGGGGTATGCAACATGGGTCAACTTTGAGCACCTCTATCATGAATGTTTTGCCATTTAGGTCCCAAAAGCATAATTTCTGACCACTTCTACTATGAGCAAACATGTATGGAAGGTTTTATTCAAATCAAAAGGGGTGCAGTCAGAAAATGATTGAAATCATATGGAATGACCCTTTTCTGAGCAAATGGCTATATTGTTTATCTCAGTTGAACTAAACGCAGTCTAGTGTTTGTACTTCTTAGTTATCCAGTAGTTGATAAGATAAGCCGCCTCATAGATCATGTTGTCTTAACAGCCTACTGTACTGTGTGTGAAGAGAAGAATATTGTAGTGGTGTTAGTATGGCTAATGGCCATCACCAAGGTGACTGTCCTTATGGGCTGTGCCATGCTTTATTCCACATCAGTGATCAGGGCAGCAGCAAAATACACACTATGTCCCTGGGTACTACTGGCTAGGATGAGGTGCCAGATGGCCCTGCCACTCACTACACTACACAGTCTACTACACACTCTAACATCAAGTGTTTCGTTTTTACTAAACAATGTGTGCTATGTTAATAGCTAAATAAAGTTTAGGCAGTCTTTCATATGGCACCTTCGCAGAAAAAAAAAACACTATCAGAGACATACCTTATCAAACGGACACAAAAAACAATTTCTCAGATCCCAGAAGAATAAAAAAAATGAGGCTGGCCTGGTCTGACTAGTGCACTTACATGACCCTGGTATGCATTTACATTCACCTGGAGAGAAACACAGAGAGGTCAGCCAGTATAGACCAAACAGACTGACACTAATGCCTTCCCCCCATCCTCACTCCTCTCATGGACACAATGTTTCTCACTACTTGCCTCTGGTCCTGTCTCTGTGTCTGCCTGGCTGCATGGCTGTGTTTCTGTTTCTCTCTGAGCTCAGTCTATAGGGAGATAAGAGCAGCACTGCAGTCTCTGTAGAGGCTAGCCTGCCTGCCATTCTGCACGTTATTTGGGGACAGTTTCTCCTCTGTGTAATTCCTGGGGACTGATGAGGTTGACAATGGGGACAGACAGGACAGGGCAGAGCAGGGGAGAAGCGCAGTGGAGTAGAGTGCTGCTGTGCTGTGGGGACAGAACGTGAGGAGTACAGAAAGCCCACAGCCTTAATGGAGTGATTATTTGGGGCAGAGCACCACACACAAAGTCAGCCCCTCTAAAGAGCAGGAGGAGGAGGAGGAGGCCCTTGGGGCAACGAATAGTGAATTCTAATGGTCCAGCTGCAAAGGCTGCACCATTTAGCTTACTGATGGAACCTTACCCTTGCAGCACTCTGCAGACTTCCACAAGAAAATGCTTGAATCAGTCTCTCTACATTATTCTAGGCTTACTATCTAAACAGATTGGCATGAATAATACATCCGACAATTACAAAATTATAACAATTGCTATATAATAATATGAATAGCGAATACAATGTCAGTACAAATGTCATGCTTAAACTAGTCTCTTGTGACAGACTTAACATAAATGTAAACACATTTTCTCAAATCGAGTAGCTTGCGTATGCAACATTTGGTTCTGGGCTACGGAATGATGCTTAAACTGATATGATGAGACATGCGCTGTAGTCAGACATGCACTCAGTCGCACGTGACAACAGCTGAAATACTGTAAGTCTTACAGTGAGCGTTCTCTTGGTAACAAAGCCTCAGCACCAACTCAAATACAATCCCATAGCAGAGTGAAAAGAGAATATTCAATACTCATAACACATGCGGCCCTCCTCATAATAGTCCCTTCAGAGTCGTCAGAGTGCTCATTTCAATTCCTCTGTGTTGGATATTGGGGCTGAAAGGGGACTCAGCTCAGTACTTATGGAGTGATTACCTACTGTAGATCCATCCAGGCCCCCCTGCGGTTCTGATGGGGAAACCCAACCACCGCACACATCCAATTAGCTGTGCTGTGACTCACTGCTCCCCTGTTCTCATGCAGTGATAGACAGAATGGGTAGGGGGACATACTGACAGCTCATCATGGCTTCCTTTATATCTAAGATATGTGTGTCAGACTCAAGCAATGTAAAACAATAGAACACTGCAATACAACAGCCATAGGTAAATCAAAACAAAATGTCCATGCACTATATCTCGATTTCACAGCTTATTCCAAAGCACAAAAACCTACTATGTAAAGATGTGAAATATGCAGAAGGAACTGGACCAGGAATTATATGAAATACCACAGTGTGCCATCACAGAAGCAAAATGTGTGACCTGTTGCCACAAGAAAAGGGCAACCAGTAAGGTTGAGCACCTCTATCATGAATGTAATGTCTCTATTCTTTTGAAACTTTTGTGAGTGTAATGTTTACTGTTCATTTTTGATTGTTTATTTCACTTTTGTTTATTATCTATTTCACTTGCTTTGGCAATGTAAACATGTGTTTCCCATGCCAATAAAGCCCTTTGAATTGAAAGAGAGAGGAGAGGAGAGGAGAGGAGAGGAGAGGAGAGGAGAGGAGAGGAGAGGAGAGGAGAGGAGAGGAGAGGAGAGGAGAGGGAGAGGAGAGGAGAGGGAGAGGAGAGGAGAGAGAGAGAGAGAGGAGAGGAGAGGAGAGGAGAGGAGAGAAAGGGGGGAAGAGAAAGGGGGAAGAGAGAGAGAGCGAGAGAGCGAGAGAGAGGGGGGGGAGAGAGAGAGGGGGGAGAGAGAGGAGAGAGGGGAGAGAGAGAGGAGAGCGGAAGAGAGAGGAGAGCGGAAGAGAGGAGAGAGAGGAGAGCGGGAGAGCGAGAGAGCACTTGCTTTGGCAATGTAAACATATGTTTCCCATGCCAATAAAACCCCTTGAAATGAGAGCGGGAGAAAGAGAGAGAGAGAGAGCGAGAGAGAGAGGGAGAAGAGAGGAGAGAGGGAGACAGAGAGAGAGAGAGAGAGAGAGAGAGAGAGAGAGAGAGAGAGAGAGAGAGAGAGAGAGAGAGAGAGACAGAGAGAGAGCGTTTTGAATAGCTCCAGCAAAAGCTCCCATTATCCATCCTGATGAAATACTGAATATGTTTTAAAATGTCAAGGAAAGTCAAGCACAAAGGGAGGAAAAGCTCCTCTTTAAAATGCCTTCCAGAGTAGTCAGAGTGGATTACTCTCTCAGCAATGGCTGCTTTCTGCCTTGTCCTTTCTTCCCTTCCTGACCCTTTGTATAGAGCCAAGGCCATGCAGCCCAGAAGGCACACTGACATTTTTGCTACTTTCTGAGAAACGGTCCTTGGGGTACAGAGGTAGGAGAGAGGCAGCAGAGGAGAGGCAGAGAGCAGCACATGGGAGCAGAGGGCTTGTGTAACACACCGCTGACCTCCTGTGAACAACCATGACATCTACACAACATGAACTGTACACATCTGTGCCAACATAGCTAGTAAGCTGTATCCTTGGGGCCTGGCTAAGTGTATATCTCTATAATGTATCGCAGCTAGAATAATATAAATAGTGTGGATATTGTCATCTGTGGAAAGAGAAGTGTAAACAGGAATGCATTCATACTGTACAGCCTTGCATTATCAGAATGCAGCACAGATATGATGTTCAATGGATTTTATTTCATGTTACACATGCAAATCCAATTAATGTGAGTGTATTTGTCCATTTCTATAATCACCTCTAGAGTGCCAGCAGTGTGACAAACACCACAGTACATCTTCACTGGGTCTCTCTCGCTCTCTCTCACACACACACACACAAATCAATTGGACTGAGACTCAGAGTGAGAGCCAGAGGTACTGTATTTTTAGAGCACTTACCAAAGTCTGACATGTTTGATTATTTTTCTTCACCGTCTCCTCAAGAGCTTCACACTCCTCCCTTTTCCTGCTGCTCTCAGTCTCCTGAGAAGAAGAAAATACTAACTGTGGATGGCTTCTCTGCTTTGTCAGGGACAATGACTTAAATGTTGTCATGCCACAGTATGACAACACAGTGTCCTGAGAGAGAACACTGTCTGACAATGAGACTTGTCAGTGGGGGACAGAGCTTTTCATTTGTTCAGTGCTGTCTTGGAGTGTGTGCGCATGTGAGAGGGCGGGCTAGAGAGTGAGATGGAGAAAGACAACCGCCTGCCTCTCAAGTCTGTGAGCCTCAACCTTCACATCTAATGTCCAGCATAAGCACAGTTCTGATTGAAGACAAAAACGTTAAATAGCCCTTCACTTTTTCACTTGTAAAATGCCTCATTCACAAGCTCTGTGGATTACAATAAACATGGAAATTAAAACCCAATGACCCATATCCTGTCCTCATTTTCACTGACCAATACAGAGCTGTTATTTTACCCTCCAAAGAGAGGGCTGGGTTATAATAACATGCTCTCTTAGAGTCTCTCCTATGAAACACAAGCTCAGACAGAGCCTCCATTCCCAGCAGCCCCTCTGCCACCAGGCCAGGCAGGGTCCACCTGATACTCCTTCCCCACATGTAATGAGATGTGTTTCCCAGCCAAGCCCCTGAGGTCTTTCAATGCTGGTTTTCACAACACCTATCTATCGATCAGCTGTTTAATTGAGTTGTCAATTCCAGGGAGTCTTCCAGGGAATATATAGTTACAGAAAATAGGTGGAGTGAAAGCTAGCCTCCCATAAGTGGTCCCAGGATCCACAGGTATAGATTTACATTTTAATCATTTAGCAGACGCTCTTATCCAGAGCAACTTACAGTTAGTGAGTGCATACATTTTCATACTGGCCCGCCGTGGGAATCGAACCCACAACCCTGGCGTTGCAAACGCCATGCTCTACCAACTGAGCTACACGGGAGATGTATAATGACAGAAACAATGGGATGAATTCTCAGGTGGACTGCCTGGTACAATATAACATTTTAATATCAGCATTGACAGCTTTTACTGGGTCCAGGTGTCACCTCAAAATAAGTCCCCATAAAACAATTGAGGGCACCTTGAAAGCCCTAGTGGTGTTATTTCTAGCTGCAGCTTTAATCAAATCTAGAGCTACCATTTCAATGTATTTTTATCCACGATGAATTGACACATTTTATAGGAACCTATCAAAACCCATGTCCTAACTGGGAACAGCAACTGGCCTATGTCAATATTGTTTCCTTCTGGTCTTCAGTAGATTGAGCTCCATCAAACAGATTGCTGTGAACCATAAATAAGGAATGGCCTTGCTAGGCATGCTGGGAGTGAAAGGGTGCAGAGGAAGTGCAACTGGATATTCTAAGATTAGTGTGTAGAATTAAAAGGGAATTTAACTGTGTCAATGTGTTCCACTACTGTACACTCCCTGGTGGAATGGAGCTAGACCAGGGGAGAACGACTGCCCCCTCTCATTGAAGCCACGGAAGTTCAAGGCCGACCGCGGTACTGCAGGCATTGTTAGGAGAAAACAGGATCCCCCATTATAGTGAATGGAAAATTGCAATCTTCGTGGTCAATCTTCATTTAAATAAAAATAAATTCGATGACAATCATGGTAGCAATAATTGCTTCTAATACACCAGATGTATGTCCTTGAACCGATTATTTTAAAATCGCACACAGAAGAAGTTATAAGGATAATTTAGTTGCTAATGGCAGCCTGCAGTTTCCCGGTCGGCCTTCAACTGGAGTTACTCAATGAGAACTGCGCATGTTATGTCTCCATGAGACGCAATCTTAACCAACTTTATTTGGCTTTAATGCGCTATTGAGTCTTTACATAGGAATTAATGGTGCCACGTGATTGATGGCTTTGTCCATTTATATTTATAGTCATTGCGCTAGATCCCTAGACAGGACTACAATAAGCATCAGCCATTTCAAGGTGGGAGTTTCCCTATATTTCTGAAAAATACATATACTGTCACTGTCTTAGTAATAGAAGGTTATTTGTTAGATTTTTTATATCAATATGATGCTATGGTGGTTGTGCTTTTGAGTTGGCACAGGGGTTCTCTAGCAATATGTCAGAGGCTGAACGAGAGCGGATGGAGGGGGAGGGAACAGCTTTGCTCTTTGACCTTGTGCTGCTTAACCCCAGGCAACTGACAGTTGCTATGACTGCATCCTTGACCACCCCTATCTGTCACAACCAGTCTACCAGACTGTGATCATGTTCAATTACGCGTGTGTGTATGTTGTTATGAGTAGAGAGGGTTACATTTTTCCATCTACATTATTAACCATGAGTGAATTGCACACAGCCACCACAAACATCTCTCTCTCTGTGTCCCTGGTGTGCCACAACAATGTGTACAGTTTTTATAACCAGACGGCTTGACATCGGGCTAAGCATTCCTATGAATATTTCACACGCACGCACACACGCGCACACACACAGCTCTCAAGCTGCTCAGGCCCATTTGTTTGGAACGCACCAGCCAATGTTCAATTAAAAATCCCTCCGATAAAAGATTCAAATGACTGCCATTGTGAGTAATGAGCTCCAGGATAAAGTGTATAGGCGTTTACTGCACATTAAATGAAGACAGATGAGGGAGACCAACCCCCTTAAGCTGGATCTATCGTTTGGGCCACAATGGCATTAATATAAATACATGCACAACAGAGGAGGATTAAACAGCATAGTGAAATATTCCCTCTGTGTCCACCCACATGTACTAACTACAGTGTGTGTGGGAGTCATGTGTTCTCCAGACTGTGTGTTAGTATGTGACTGTGTTAGTGTGTTGGTTAGTATGTGAGCCAGGGAAAAGATGGACGTGGAAGGGTTCCCAGTGTGAGTCTCCTGTTGCATCCAAGCACCATGTGTCTTAATTGTGCATTATATGGGATCACTCCAGTACTGAGAGACATGGGAGGGGAGAGAGGCACTGGGATCGCTATAGAAACACACTACATTATCGGCAAGCAAAATAAATAATAGCAAGCTAGTAAACTGGTTTTAGCAGGGGTCATGGCTTGAATCATATTGTATAGGACGTTCATACCCAGTATGAAGAGCATTGTAGCAAGTAGGGTTGAATCAGAGCAGAGCACTCAACAACAGAGCATGATGCCACAACAGTGACCTGACAATGGTCTGTAGTGTGTTCAGCACCATGGCTCACATCAACACCATTATCCCAGAAAACCTAGACCCACTCCAATTTGCATATCGCCCCAACAGATCCACAGATGATGCAATCTCTATTGCGCTCCACACTGCCCTTTCACACCTGGACAAATGGAACACCTATGTGAGAATGCTATTCATTGACTACAGCTCAGCGTTCAACACCATAGTGACCTCAAAGCTCATCACTAAGCTAAGGACACTGGGACTAAACACCTCCCTCTGCAACTGGATCCTGGACTTCCTGACGGGCCACCCCCCAGGTGGTAAGGGTAGGTAACAACACATCCGCCACGCTGATCCTCAACACGGGGGCCCCTCAGGGGTGTGTGCTTTGCCCCCTCCTGTACTCCCTGTTCACTCATGACTGCACGGCCAGGCACGACTCCAACACCATCATTAAGTTTGCCGATGACACAACAGTGGTATGCCTGATCACCGACAATGACGAGACCTGGCCCTGTGGTGCCAGGACAACAACCGCTCCCTCAACGTAATCAAGACAAAGGAGATGATTGTGGACTACAGGAAAAAGAGGACCGAGCACGCCCCCATTCTCATCGACGGGGCTGTAGTGGAGCAGGTTGAGAGCTTCAAATTCCTTGGTGTCCACATCACCAACAAACTAACATGGTCCAAGCACACCAAGACAGTCGTGAAGAGGGCATGACAAAACCTATTCCCCCTAAGGAGACTGAAAACCATTGAGAGCATCCTGACTGTTTGCATCACTGCCTAGTATGGCAACTGCTCGGCCTCCGACTGCAAGGCACTACAGAGGTTAGTGCGTACGGCCCAGTACATCACTGGGGCCAAGCTTCCTGCCATCCAGGACCTCTATACCAGGCGGTGTATAGAAGCCTCTTGGACCAGCCACCCTAGTCATAGACTGTTCTCTCTGCTACCGCACGGCAAGCGGTACCGGAGCGCCAAGTCTAGGTCCAAGAGGCTTCTAAACAGCTTCTTCCCCCAAGCCATAAGACTCCTAAACATCTAATCAAATGGCTACCCAGTCTATTTGCATTGCCACCCCACCCCTCTTTTACGCTGCTGCTACTCTCTGTTTATTATCTATGCATAGTCACTTTAAAAACTCTACCTACATGTACATATTACCCCAATTACCTTGACTAACTGGTGCCCCCTGCACATTGACTCAGTACCGGTACCCCCTGTATATAGCCTCGCTATTGTTATTTTTACTGCTGCTCTTTAATTATTTAATTATATCTCATATTATTTTATATTGTATTTTAGTGTGAATTTTTTGGGTATTCTTTCTTAAAACTGTATTGTTGGATAAGGGCTTGTAAGTAAGCATTTCACTGTAAGGTCTACACCTGTTGTATTCGTCGCATGTGACAAATACAATTTGATTTGATTTAATTTGATGAGAGCACTCATGCTGACAGAACAGGGAAAGACACTTGCTATCCTGTGGCGGTTTCCTCAGGCTCTCAGCCTCTGGTTGGGCTGCAGTGGCCTGGACACAACTTTCAGAGGATATGTCCCTCCCTCTTAATCCCAGCCAACCAGGCACTTCTAACCCCTGTCCCCTGTCCTCTGTCCTCTTCTACCAGTCCTCTCAGCATAATCAACGGCACAGTTCAGACACTGATTTAGTGACATAGGAATCTCTTCCCTTTTCATCCTCAGCCCTTATATCTGCTGCTGTCTTACCATGTAAATGAGAAAAGACTGCTTATTTTCTGTGGTGAGGGTGCAGGGGAATATCTCCCCTCTCACCCCATCTCTCTTTCCATCATGCATAGTGATGGCTCCTCCTAACCCTGCCTATGCTGTAGCTAGAGGCACTGTGAGTGAGTGAGAGAGAGAGAGTTATCTGTTCCATTCTGTTTTCTCAGCCTAGTCTCTGGGAGAACTGTGGAACAGTTAGAGATGAAAGATGCTTAAATAATATTAGATCCATTAAACATCACTTACTTGGCCTCCTGTACTCAATGTGATATGGGCATACACACTGGGATGCAGTATGAAAGCAAGCTCCATTATCAATATGAAATTGCATTTTTCTTTGAAGCCAGAAATACCAGGTTAACCTGAATTTAAATCCTATCGACAAATATGCTGTCAGAAGACTGCTACCATTCAGCGGTAGTCATTCAAATGTACTGAAGCAGGCAGTCACACAGCGCCAGAACAGCTGACCTTTTACTGCGGGAGTAACACACAGAAACACACAGTACATCATCTGTGACAGGAGAGCACAGCGTTACAGCTAATTTGTTGCCTCTCAAAATGCCAGCCGAAGATATACACACACAACGGAAGTGCCTAGGAGACAGACTCCTTGTTGTTCTTTGTATCTCCAGCTGGGAAGGCAGGGTTAGGGAAGCTCTGTATGTGCTAACTCCACAGTGAGGATGGAAGACAGAGTTGGCTCTGAGTGGAGGCAGTAGCCTAGCACTGCTTAGCGTTAGCGTGTGACTGCGCTGCGCTGGGCTCTAAACCACCTCAAAGAGGATCTCCCTTTGTTACCCAACACCACAGCCCAGGCAGCTCCACTCAGGATCCACACAGCAGCACTGACTACACGTCTCATACCCCCAGCCCAATTACACAGTAATCCAGCCCAGCACAGCAAATAAAGCAAGTTATGATCAGAAATCATTTGAAATGGCAGAGTAAGTTACATAACTGCACAGCTTTAGTCTGTGTGCGCGGGCGCAGATGCCTGCACTGTTAATACTCTACTCGTCTAGCTTGTGTGTGTGTGTTGTGTGTGTGTGTGCCTACTGAATCACAGAACAGACACAGTGCAACTCCCAGACGCCCTCAGCCCCTCCCCGCTCCCCTGTGAGTCCTGTAGCAACCTCCCCTCAGCTGCTCAGAGCACATTGACAACACTCCTCTCACATGCAGAGACACACACACAGTGACAGCCTGGAGCAGAGAGAGCGATGAGAGAGGGTGAAAGAGTGACAGCAAGAGAGAGAGGGTGAAAGAGTGACAGCAAGAGAGAGAGAGAGAGAGAGAGAGAGAGAGAGAGAGAGAGAGAGAGAGAGAGAGAGAGAGAGAGAGAGAGAGAGAGAGAGAGAGAGAGAGAGAGAGAGAGAGAGAGAGAGAGAGAGAGAGAGTGTGTGTGTGTGTGTGTGAGAGTGGAAGGGCCAGAAGTATTTCCTTGACGATATGAAGAGACAGAGACAGAGCGAGAGAGCGAGAGATAGACAAAGAGAGAGATGGACAGGGACAGAGCGAGAGATGGACAAAGAGAGAGAGAGAGAAATAGAGAGAGAAAAAGAGCGATGAGAGATGGTGAAAGAGTGACAGCAAGAGTGTCAGTGAGTGAGTGAGTGAGTGAGTGAGTGAGTAAGAGAAGGGGGCGAGATAGCGAAGAGGTAAAGCATGAAAGGAAGAGAAAGAGAGAAATGGAGGGAGGCAGGATCTACCGTATAAGGTCCTCAGCTCTGCAGCATTCTGTGCTGGGTAACAGTATAGCTTTAGCCCTTAGAGGTATTCTATACTAGACGTACAGTATTAAGCATCATGCAGCAGTAGCAACAGTAGCAGCAGTAGCCCCAGAATCAGTAGTATGCTCTTCTGGGCTCTGGTCCCTCTCACCCCTGCACAGAGAGGCAGCAGCAGCAGTAACAGCAGCAGTAGTCGTAGCAGCAGTAGCCGTAGCAGCAGTAGCGGCAGCAGCATTAGCCGAAGCAGCATTAGCCGTAGCAGCAGCAGCAGTAGCCGTAGCAGCATTAGCCGTAGCAGCAGCAGCAGTAGCCGTAGCAGCATTAGCCGTAGCAGTAGCAGCATTAGCCGTAGCAGCATTAGCCATAGCAGAAGCAGCAGTAGCCGTAGCAGCATTAGCCGTAGCAGCAGCAGCAGTAGCCATAGCAGCATTAGCCGTAGCAGCATTAGCCGTAGCAGCAGCAGCAGCAGTAGCAGTTCTGCAGCGACAGGACTGGCCCCCTCCATCAGAGACCAACAGCCTGCAGTCAGAATCCAAATGAAGCCACTGCTGCCACTGTTACCAGGGCCTGACCTCTCCTCTCCAAGCCACCGACTGAACACTACCTGCCTGCAGATGAGCTCTCAGACACCACAGCTAGGGAGGAGAGAGAGGGATGAGAGAGAGAGAGGAGAGAAGGAAGGAAAATAGGTGAAGGGAGGAGCTAAGGGGTGGAGAGAAAAGTGAAAAAGGGATCTAGAGACAGATAGAAATAGACTCAGTGGTATTAAGAAGGGGAGATGAGGAGGCAATGGAGGAGAAACTAGGAAGGAAAGGAGGAATTAAAAAAGGCTAGGAGGGAGGGAGTATAGGACCAATAACCAAAGCTACAGTTGGGCTGACTGGCAAGCTGGCTGGCTGGCTGGGAGGGAGGGTGTAACAGAAGGCCAATTAGGGTGAGAGAGGACTGAATGCTATTTACCTGTGGCTGCCTCTGGGGAGAACACTTTAATTCAGATAATCCCTGGACATGTCCACTGAGCTTTCAGATGAGATTTTGACCTTATATTAATGGAAAGCAAACAATGAGTCACAAAGCCACCAGAGACTGCAGACAGGAAGAGGGAGAAGGTACAACTACAGCACCTACTCCAAATCACATCAGAGGTCAACAGACTATGATATGCTGCTACAAGACAAAACAGCTCTTTAAGAGAACAAGATGTGATTAGGTTAAAGGAGAAGTTTACCCCAAAATCCAGAAACTCCCAAGTGATTACATACAATGAAACTAGTTCAGTGGAGTTTGCCCTCTCCCCCTCTCTCCCCCTGTAGTGCTGTACTGAAACAGTTGCAAAAAACGGGTCACTTGACTCGTGATGTTGGTGGATGCAGGCCTCGCTCTGCTCCGTTGCCAGTGAATTCAGAAATCTGCGAAGTGTGGACAAATTCATTGTTTAATTGAAAGCGTATGGCCGAATTAGCTATTTTTGTCAAGAAATATCTATTTTTCCACCTAAAACATTTGCGATTATTTTATATCATTATTTTATGTAGCCAAATGTGCATGTGTGCTCTCGGGAGAATCCCTGATACGTAGAAACTGCACGTTATGCCCTTATTCACAGATTTTTCGGCTGAGAAGTGTATACAAAATAAACAACCTACAAATATGTCTGAAAACGAAATACTGGCGAGTGATGAAAAAAATACTGGAACGGGCAGCGATGGTGTCATTGAACCATATTTATTTGAGCCTGAGTATTCGAACAAAGAATTGAGGCAAATTGAGCTTCAGATGGCCCCGCCCCTCTAGCCACCGAAGCATAGCAGTAGCTGGACCACAGTCCAAACCCATCCACAGGATCATCACAGACTGGTGTTGGCAATTGCGCTCCAATGCCGCGAATGAGGAATGTTTGTGCTGCAGAAAATGTGAATATGTGACTACAATTCTTGCAGAAATGGAGGAACGTAATGACCACGGGGATTTTGCTGTCCACATAAACTCTGGTTTCCTGGAAAAACAAATTGGAGACAGTTATCTACAGTAACAAGTAAGTAGCTAAACTTTAATTTATTGAATGATCGCTTATCATAAACCTCTATGAGCGGGACCGTTAGTGGGTTTATGTTTTCACATTAGTCCAAAACACAATTTAGCCCATGTTTATTTATCACAATGTTTTTTTTGATAGTCTATTCCAGTGGCGGCTCCTGAAAAAATTCTCAGGAGGGGCAATTTTTCTGATGATTTAGGTGACCTACACACATTTAAAAAAAAGATATGTCCAGCAACAACATGAAGACAGGGGCAGCATATAAGTCAATACCAGAAGCATTTATTGACTGATCTCAAAAGTGTTGGCTTACCAGGGTTGGTGGAGCCCTCAGTTTCATCTTTGCCTCGCAAAGCTAACTCAAACACTCCGCAAAACTTCACACACTGGATTAGCCGGCTGAGGATGTGGCGGTTCTTGCTAATGTCGTAGTAAATATATTTGTTATAGTGAATATGGAATATGATATGTTGAGTAAAATGTTGTGCTAAGATCTATTTAGGTCAGGAGCTGGTTATAAGTTCTGTTCCTATCCAATAACAATGGACAAAAGGGTCCTATCTTGTCAGCCTTGTCAGCAGGTGGCCAAGGACAACACCCACGCCATAGGCCTCTCAGTTCTTCCAACTCACGAGTTCTTGCTCTGAGGACACACACACACACAAACACACACACACACACATCATCACTGTTAAACACACACACACACACACATCATCACTGTTAAACACACACACACACACACACACACAAAAATCCCCTCTCTTAGGCTGAACATTTGAAGACAGAGAACCCGACTCAGAGCCAATGCAACAGTGACAGTAGCCTGCAGGGGACCTCGCCCAACTCATCAGGACCAATCAGAAGATCAGAACTACTAGATTGAACCTACTTCATTTATTGCATAAAATGTCTGCACACAATGTTTGGGGCTCTCTTCAGAATAATAATAATAATAATATGCCATTTAGCAGACGCTTTTATCCAAAGCGACTTACAGTCATGCGTGCATACATTTTTGTGTATGGGTGGTCCCGGGGATCGAACCCACTACCTTGGCGTTACAAGCACCATGCTCTACCAGCTGAGCTACAGAAAGTGGATACTCATGGATGCGCATTGCAATTGTAAAATGTCAACACAATTGGAGACACCACGTCATTTTTGGAGACATGTTATTGACAGTAAACTATTGTAGATGCGACTGCTAACTAACTAAAACATTTTAGCTGGCTAGCTAATCATCTTAGCTAAATGTGGGGCAAACAATTCAGTTATTTACCGTTAATTTGAGGGATTGGGGTGAAAGAAATCGAGTTACATAGTGATACTTTACGATATACTGTATTGACAATATCGCAATATTTTAGCGCTAGTTGGCTGTACCTGCACCAAAACACCATTATTGTTCCTTCATAGCTTGTTCTCAATCTTTTCACATTGGGAGCCAATTTGTTTTCAGCACTTTTATTTCCATGACTGATCAAAACTCGTTCTCATGGCTTTCTGATCCCTCTGCAACAGACATATGGTGCGCAATAAAATCACAGTATCGAATCGCAATACGTATAGAATCATGAGACTCGCAATGCTGATGCATATATCTTATCGTGAGGTTCCTGGCAATTCCCAGCCCAAGTTCATTTGCCACAACAAATCTCTTCGCTAGCAAACGCGATGTCTTCTCCAAAACGGCAATGTGTCTCCAGCAATGTTTACTTTTTTGACGTTCTATGGCATCTCCACTTTCCAAGCATATATGACCACATGTAATATTTTGGTAAGTGATGCAAATAGTGAACTATGTAGGGCCAGGATGTAAAATATATGTAGCTGCAGCAATTTCTCTTATCTGATATGGTAAGTAATGGGGCTTAATTTATAGCTCCCTAAGAGTTTGACGAACGGGTCCGTGAACGCGATTCCAGATATATTTACCTCTGAATAAACTGCCTTTATTACACCATATCCACATCCAGTAAACTTGTGATTATCAACACTAACCTCATCGTTGTGGCGGCGGACAGCTAGCCTGTATCCCTCGTCATCCAGTTGAGTGAGTGGCAATGTCTTTTTTCGTTCGTACCAATTTTTGGAAAATCCTCGGGTGTAGGACTTTCCGCCTTTAGTAGAAACCTGTTGAATTATTAAATTTGGTCTGGGAGGTCCTAATTGTTTCGTTGCCAATTTATCTTCATTTGTTCGCCGACAAAAAGGAACTTCTTTCAAACAATCCACTCTTTTCTCAGTTACGTTCATGGTTACGTAACGTATGACGAAAGCGTAAGTGCAAGCCCACAGACACCCATTGAGATTGTATTGAAGGCTCTGAAATTTGAAAAAAATAGATTTTACATGGGAGTCTATGACAGAAGTTCTGGGCGATTTTCAATCTGACTGAAATCGCCCCAAAAGGGGGTGGAGCCATTTGAAGCACGACTTTAGCCTGATTCGACATTTAGTGGCAGTGTGGCACTGTGGCAGATCAGACGTATAGATTACAACACTGATAACTACTGTTGCCGTGATATAATTGATTAGAAAAAAAATCCCTTCCTTTTCCCGTTTGGCAGTGCGTCGCCCATATCGCCCTATTGAACAGGCCGTCCCTGGTCTATTCTGCAATGAAAGGTGACACGATGTCTATTGTCTCTCAACCCCCCCCCTGTCATAAATACATAGGGCACATACAGTGCATTCGGGAAGTATTCAGACCCCTTGACTTTTTACACATTTTGTTATGTTACGGTCTTAATCTGAAATTGATTAAATTAGTTTTTTTTCTTAGCAATCTATACACAATACCCCATAATGAAGAAGCGGAAACCAGCTTTAGCCATTTTTGCAAATGTATAAAAAATAATTTAAAAAAATAATTTTTAATACGTATAAATAAGTATTCAGACCCTTTGCTATGACACTCGAATTTGAGCTCAGGTGGATCCTGTTTCCATTGATCATCCTTGAGATGTTTCTACAACTTGATTGGTGTCCACCTGTGGTAAATTCAATTGATTGGGCATGACCTAGAAAGGCCCACACCTGTCTATATAAAAGGTGCCACAGTTGACAGTGCATGACAGAGCAAAAACCAAGCCATGAGGTCGAAGGAATTGTCCGTAGAGCTCCGAGACAGGATTGTGTCGAGGCACAGATCTGGGAAGGGTATCAAAAAATGTCTGAAGCATTGAAGGTCCCCAAGAACACAGTGGCCTCCATCATTCTTAAATGGAAGAAGTTTGGAACCATCAAGACCCTTCCTAGAGCTGGCCGCCCAGCCAAACTGAGCAATCGGGGGAGAAGAGCCTTGGTCAGGGAGGTGACCAAGAACCCGATGGTCACTCTGACAGAGCTCCAGAGTTCCTCTGTGGAGAAGGGAGAACCTTCCAGAAGGACAACCATCTCTGCAGCACTCCACCAATCAGGCCTTTATGGTAGAGTGGCTAGTCGGAAGCCCCTCCTCAGTAAAATGAACATGACAGCCCACTTGGAGTTTGCCAAAAGGCAATTAAAGACTCTCAGACCATCAGAAACAAGATTCTCTGGTCTGATGAAACCAAGATTGAACTCTTTGGCCTGAATGCCAAGCGTCACGTCTGGAGGAAACCTGCCACCATCCCTACGGTGAAGCATGGTGGTAGCAGCATCATGCTGTGGGGATGTTTTTCAGCGGCAGGGACTGGGAGACTAGTCAGGATCAACAAGACAACCAACCTAAGCACACAGCCAAGACAACGCAGGAGTGGCTTCGGGACAAGTCTCTGAATGTCCTTGAGTGGCCCAGCCAGAGCCCGGACTTGAACCCGATTTAACATCTCTGGAGAGACCTGAAAATAGCTGTGCAGCAACGCTCCCCATCCAACCTGACAGTGTTTGAGAGGATCTGCACAGAAGAATAGGAGAAACTCCCCAAATACAGGTGTGCCAAGCTTGTAGCGTCATACCCAAGAAGACTCGAGGCTGTAATTGCTGCCAAAGGTGCTTCAACAAAGTACTGAGTAAAGGGTCTGAATACTTATGTAAATGTGATAAAACAATTCTTATACATTTGCAAATACAAATAATAACCTGTTTTTGCTTTGTCATTATGGGTTATTGTGTGTAGATTGATGAGCGGGAAAAAAACGATTTAATCAATTTTAGAATAAGGCTGTAATGTAACAAAATGGAGAAAAAGTCAATGGGTCTGAATACTTCCCGAATGCATGGTATGCTAATCTGTAGAGCACCTAAGCCTATATGTCTACATGATATGGTGCAATGGTGATAACACAAAAATAATGCCTCGAATCAGGCTAGGCTACATACCTTTGCACGTTTGCTTTGACGCTTTCTCTTCTCAAAAGCGCCTTTGTATTTTGGCACTGCGCCAGATCCAGTCCATGGAAATACAGTAGCAACTGCTGTCTCTTTTCTGTTCCCATCATTTCAGATTGCATATCTCGTTCATATGCATCGACTCTGAAGTGCTTGCTACCTACACGCAGCGATGCAAGGTTGGCTGCAAGACTATCTACAGTACATCATATTTACTAAACTCAGCAAAAAAATAAACGTCCTCTCACTGTCAACTGCGTTTATTTTCAGCAAACTTAACATGTGTAAATATTTGTATGAACATAACAAGATTCAACAACTGAGACATAAACTGAACAAGTTCCGCAGACGTGTGACTAACAGAAATTGAATAATGTGTCCCTGAACAAAGGGGGGGTCAAAATCAAAAGTAACAGTCAGTATCTGGTGTGGCCACCAGCTGCATTAAGTACTGCAGTGCATCTCCTCCTCATGGACTGCACCAGATTTGCCAGTTCTTGCTGTGAGATGTTACCCCACTCTTCCACCAAGGCACCTGCAAGTTCCCTAAAATTTCTGGGAGGAATGGCCCTAGCCCTTACCCTCCGATCCAACAGGTTCCAGACGTGCTCAACCGGATTGAGATCCGGGCTCTTCGCTGGCCATGGCATAACACTGATATTCCTGTCTGGCAGGAAATCACACACAGAACGAGCAGTATTGTCATGCTGGAGGGTCATGTCAGGATGACCCTGCAGGAAGGGTACTACATGAGGGAGGAGGATGTCTTCCCTGTAACGCACAGCGTTGAGATTGCCTGCAATGACAACAAGCTCAGTCCGATGATGCTGTGACACACCGCCCCAGACCATGACGGACCCTCCACCTCCAAATCGATCCTGCTCCAGAGTACAGGCCTCGGTGTAACGCTGATTCCTTCAACGATAAACGCAAATCCGACCATCACCCCTGGTGAGACAAAACCGCGACTCGTCAGTGAAGAGCACTTTCTGCAAGTCCTGTCTGGTCCAGCGACGGTGGGTTTGTGCCCATAGGCGACGTTGTTGCCGGTGATGTCTGGTGAGGACCTGCCTTACAACAGGCCTACAAGCCCTCAGTCCAGCCTCTCTCAGCCTATTGCGGACAGTCTGAGCACTGATGGAGGGATTGTGCGTTCCTGGTTTAACTTGGGCAGTTGTTGTTGCCATCCTGTACCTGTCCCGCAGGTGTGATGTTCGGATGTACCGATCCTGTGCAGGTGTTGTTACACGTGGTCTGCCACTGCGAGGATGATCAGCTGTCCTACCTGTCTCCCTGTAGCACTGTCTTAGGCGTCTCACAGTACGGACATTGCAATTTATTGCCCTTGCCACATCTGCAGTTCTCATGCCTCCTTTCAGCATGCCTAAGGCACGCTCACGCAGATGAGCAGGGACCCTGGGCATCTTTCTTTTTGTGTTTTTCAGAGTCAGTAGAAAGGCATCTATGTTTTCATAACAGTGACATGAATTGCCTTCCGTCTGTAAGCTGTTAGTGTCTTAACGACCGTTCCACAGGTGCATGTTCATTAATTGTTTATGGTTAATTGAACAAGCATAGGAAACAGTGTTTAAACCCTTTACAATGAAGATCTGTGAAGTTATTTGGATTTTTACTAATTATCTTTTAAAGACAGGGTCCTGAAAAAGGGACATTTCTTTTTTTGCTGAGTTTATTTTGAATTGCTACTAACCATCTTCTGCATCTCTCCGTATTTTTTATAGGAAAACAGCAAAATTTGGCGCCTTCTTCCCTTGATTTCCTGTATAAAGTGCAGCCAGGGACCGAACACCAGCTTGCTCTTACTGCCATCTCTTTTTCAACTTTGTGTAACTAACTTTACATGTGATATACTATCAACTTTCGCACCAGCTCGTTCTCCTCCCAAAAAAATGAAAACTTGAATCTGTGACATCAAGCTCCACATAAGGGCATATTGTAACATTTCTACATACAGTTGAAGTCGGAAGTTTACATACACCTTAGCCAAATACATTTAAACTCAGTTTTTCACAATTCCTGACATTTAATCCTAGTAAAAATTCCCTGTCTTAGGTCAGTTAGGATCACTACTTTATTTTAAGAATGTGAAATGTCAGAATAATTGTAGAGAGAATGATTTATTTCAGCTTTTATTTATTTCATCACATTCCCAGTGCGTCAGAAGTTTACATACACTCAATTAGTATTTGGTAGCAATGCCTTTAAATTGTTTAACTTGGGTCAAACGTTTCAGGTAGCATTCCACAAGCTTCCCATAATAAGTTGGGTGAATTTTGACCCATTCCTCCTGACAGAGCTGGTGTAACTGAGTCTGGTTTGTAGGCCTTCTTGCTCGCACACACTTTTTCAGTTCTGCCCACACATTTTCTATAGGATTGAGATCAGGGCTTTGTGATGGCCACTCCAATACCTTGACTTTGTTGTCCTTAAGCCATTTTGCCACAACTTTGGAAGTATGCTTGGGGTCATTGTCCATTTGGAAGACCCATTCGCGACCAAGCTTTAACTTCTTGACTGATGTCTTGAGATGTTGCTTCAATATATCCACATAATTTTCCTTCCTCATGATGCCATCTATTTTGTGAAGTGCACCAGTCCCTCCTGCAGCAAACCACCTCCACAGCATGATGCTGCCACCCCCGTGCTTCACAGTTGGGATGGTGTTCTTCGGCTTGCAAGCATCCCCCTTTCTCCTCCAAACATAACAATGGTCATCAGACCAGAGGACATTTCTCCAAAAAGTACGATCTTTGTCCCCATGTGCAGTTGCATACCGTAGTCTGGCTTTTTTATGGCGGTTTTGGAGCAGTGGCTTCTTCCTTGCTGAGCAGCCTTTCAGGTTATGTCGATATAGGACTCGTTTTACTGTGGATATAGATACTTTTGTACCTGTTTCCTCCAGAATCTTCACAATGTCCTTTGCTGTTGTTCTGGGATTGATTTGCACTTTTCGCACCAAAGAACGTTCATCACTAGGAGACAGAACGCGTCTCCTTCCTGAGCAGTATGATGGCTGCGTGGTCCCATGGTGTTTATACTTGCATACTATTGTTTGTACAGATGAACGTGGTACCTTCAGGCATTTGTAAATTGCTCCCAAGGATGAACCAGACTTGTGGAGGTCTACAATTGTTTTCTGAGGTCTTGGCTGATTTCTTTTGATTTTCCCATGATGTCAAGCAAATAGGCTCTGAGTTTGAAGGTAGGCCTTGAAATACATCCACAGGTATACCTCCAATTGACTCAAATTATGTAAATTAGCCTATCAGAAGCTTCTAAAGCCATGACATCATTTTCTGGAATTTTCCAAGCTGTTTAAAGGCACAGTCAACTTAGTGTATGTAAACTTTTGACCCACTGGAATTGTGATACAGTGAATTCTAAGTGAAATAATCTGTCTGTAAACAATTGTTGGAAAAATTACTTGTGTCATGCACAATGTAGATGTCCTAACCGACTTGCCAAAACTATAGTTTGTTAACAAGACATTTGTGGAGTGGTTGAAAAACGAGTTTTAATGACTCCAACCTAAGTGTATGTAAACTTCTGACTTCAACTGTAGCAGGGTCTCTCCCACTAGGGTGCACATGCACAGTTGTTACCCATCTCTGCTGCTGTGGCAGTCGGCTACAAACAATTATGATCTAAAATAATCGCAAATGTTATGGTGAAAAACTGATAGTACTTATGACAAAAATAGCTCTTAAGGCCGTACGCTTTCAATAAAACAACAAACTTGTCCACACTTCGCAGATTTCTGAATAATGAATTCACATCTCCGGTAATCACATAACCAATACACAGCACTAATCTATCTCCATTCTCAAGTGTTCACAGTTCCCCAGCTCAGGCTGAGGCTGACTCAATCATTGTGCCAGCGGGGCAGTGCATTAGAGTGGGCAGTAGCCAGACAGCCAGGTAGATGAGCCAGCTGCTGAGGGGAGCTAGGTAGGTATTCACTCACTGTTCTCTTTCTGAGCAGGAAGGACACAGTGTACATCACATCAGCCCAGCCCCAGGAGAGAAGAAGATAGGAGAGGAGAGCCTCCAGGTATGTGTGGAGAGCACTGAGCATGTGTGGATGATGTGTGAGTGAGGGGACAGAGGGAGCCTAAGGCTGCATCTCAACACAGAGGACCACAAGTGACCTAGAGTGACGTCACGAAATCATTACCAGGCTGCCACTACATACTCATAACACACCCACCCATACACTCTAAATACAACACAGAATGATACACAATCACTTTCAGATCTCTCACCCCTCGCTCACCCACATAACAGTGTCCATGTTCTCCATTATTATTCAGCACATGTAGTGCAGGGGGACTCAGGGCACGTGTTTTCCATAGTCCTGCAGTGAAGTGGCAGCCTCCCTCATTCTGTTCTGTAGACAGACAGTGTGTCTGGTCTGTCCCTTCATCCGAGTCCCTTTCTCGCTCATGACAGGCCCGTGGAGAGACAAGCCACACATTCATTCACATCCAGGCCTGTTTGTTTGGCTGGACACTTTGGCTCTGCCCAGATAAGCTGATTATGACACAAAATATTACATGCTGTCCTATTTGTTCTGATCCAGTGTTATCACAATGTCTCTGGTAATGTAAAATCACTGACCCATAAAACAGTGACGATAAGACCGTCTTAATTAACCTAAAATGTATTAAGGTATTTCCATACAACATATTACACTATAGTACACTTTTCCACCCACTCACTATCTGATTTTAACTGTTAATGCCTGTCTCACTCTAGCAGCAGACCTCTCTCTGTGATAGAACATTCTGTAGTATTGAAATTCAAATCACAAGAGCGGCAGCTAGCTTTGAAGTGGATTCTGCTCTAACTAACGTATGCTGCTCTGCTGGTGCATCCTCATCCCCTTCCTCTGCCTCAGATGAAGGTCCGCTCCTCAGGATGAAACACTTAAAGACTACCAAAGGCTAATTCACTGATGTCTCTCCCTGCATTCATTCGCTGTGTTTTCTTCCAGCCCAAGACAGACAGAGACAGAGAGACAGACAGTGAGAGAGAGCAGGGGCTCCTCCAGGCAGAGCGGAGGTACAGTACAGTACTGTGACTGCATGGCGGAGGTGGAGGAGGCGGGCAGTGTCTCCCTTTGATCCTGATCCAGTTAGTGCTACAGACTGCTGTTCAACTCTACAGGGAGGAGACAGATTTGAATAAGAATATCCCATTTGAATATACCCAATTCACTATTTGTTTATGCTTATTAGAAAGGCACTCTCTGGAGAATGCTGAACAAACATCACATTGGCCTACAGTACAGTACAGTAAGCCTTCCGTCTTTAAAACCCATTACCTGTTCAGACTTGCATGGACAGCTTCCGTCGTTTTTACATGGGTATTGTTATTAATCAATTCAAAACCTACAGTGCTAATTATCGACTTGCAGCTTTGGGCAAACTGTCTCACAGTTTCACTAAAGGCTTGAGTGAATAGTCTAAAATACTTTTCTGCCAACAGATCCCTCTGTACGTATTAAATTATCATTTTTAATCCTGGCTACGGCCCTGGTCTCATGATAATCATATTCTCTTTTATATGTCGGTGAGATCATGAAGGCTTGTTACAATACCTGCTAAATTTAGTTGCCAGTCGAGGTCTTTTGATTGCAAATGTTGTTTCCCTGTGGCTTACGGAGAAAACACACAGGCCGAGAGAATTTGATTCCGATTTGCAATCCTCAACTACCCTGGAGATACAGGGCTCTGTGTTGTAGAAAATAAAGTAATTTGTTTTCAATTGAGCCTCAGCAGAGATGCTTCCTCAGTTGTTCCACTCTGCCGTGTGTGTGACCTGTGTATGTGCGGCCATGCTTGTGTGTGTTGCTCTTTCATTTTTGTGATGTTCTGTGTATGCTTCGCTCCATTCATTTAGTTGGCCCAGCTCCTTTCTCTCTTTTTTTTGTTGTTGAGAGGACTGATGAGGAAAATGACTGGAAGCATCTTTGAAAAACTCAGTGGAAAATCATACAGTTTTCTTGATGAATAACGCCATATGTACAGTGGGGGAAAAAAAGTATTTAGTCAGCCACCAATTGTGCATGTTCTCCCACTTAAAAAGATGAGAGGCCTGTATTTTTCATCATAGGTACACGTCAACTATGACAGTCAAAATGAGAAAAAATAATCCAGAAAGTCACATTGTAGGATTTGTAATGAATTTATTTGCAAATTATGGTGGAAAATAAGTATTTGGTCAATAACAAAAGTTTCTCAATACTTTGTTATATACCCTTTGTTGGCAATGACACAGGTCAAACGTTTTCTGTAAGTCTTCACAAGGTTTTCACACACTGTTGCTGGTATTTTGGCCCATTCCTCCATGCAGATCTCCTCTAGAGCAGTGATGTTTTGGGGCTGTCGCTGGGCAACACAGACTTTCAACTCCCTCCAAAGATTTTCTATGGGGTTGAGATCTGGAGACTGGTTAGGCCACTCCAGGACCTTGAAATGCTTCTTACGAAGCCACTCCTTCGTTGCCCGGGCGGTGTGTTTGGGATCATTGTCATGCTGAAAGACCCAGCCACGTTTCATCTTCAATGCCCTTACTGATGGAAGGAGGTTTTCACTCAAAATCTCACGATACATGGCCCCATTCATTCTTTCCTTTACACGGATCAGTCGTCCTGGTCCCTTTGCAGAAAAACAGCCCCAAAGCATGATGTTTCCAGCCCCATGTTTCACAGTAGGTATGGTGTTCTTTGGATGCAACTCAGCATTCTTTGTCCTCCAAACACGACGAGTTGAGTTTTTACCAAAAAGTTATATTATGGTTTCATCTGACCATATGACATTCTCCTAATCCTCTTCTGGATCATCCAAATGCACTCTAGCAAACTTCAGATGGGCCTGGACATGTACTGGCTTAAGCAGGGGGACACGTCTGGCACTGCAGGATTTGAGTCCCTGGCGGCGTAGTGTGTTACTGATGGTAGGCTTTGTTACTTTGGTCCCAGCTCTCTGCAGGTCATTCACTAGGTCCCACAGTGTGGTTCTGGGATTTTTGCTCACCGTTCTTGTGATCATTTTGACCCCACGGGGTGAGATCTTGCGTGGAGCCCCAGATCGAGGGAGATTATCAGTGATCTTGTATGTCTTCCATTTCCTAATAATTGCTCCCACAGTTGATTTCTTCAAACCAAGCTGCTTACCTATTGCAGATTCAGTCTTCCCAGCCTGGTGCAGGTCTACAATTTTGTTTCTGGTGTCCTTTGACAGCTCTTTGGTCTTGGCCATAGTGGAGTTTGGAGTGTGACTGTTTGAAGTTGTGGACAGGTGTCTTTTATACTGATAACAAGTTCAAACAGGTGCCATTAATACAGGTAACGAGTGGAGGAGAGAAGAGCCTCTTAAAGAAGAAGTTACAGGTCTGTGAGAGCCAGAAATCTTGCTTGTTTGTAGGTGACCAAATACTTATTTTCCACCATAATTTGCAAATAAATTCATAAAAAATCCTACAATGTGATTTTCTGGAGAAAAAAATTCTCAATTTGTCTGTCATAGTTGACGTGTACCTATGATGAAAATTACAGGCCTCTCTCATCTTTTTAAGTGGGAGAACTTGCACAATTGGTGGCTGACTAAATACTTTTTTTCCCCACTGTATGTGTGTATTCAGTGGGTGGGGAGTTCAGGCCCAGAGCCAGCCAGACCCACACTGACCAAATAGTATACAGACCCCAATATCATCACAATCAATGCTCCCTCACAAGAAAAATCACAAAATCTGTTAGCAACCAATCCTTAGATTCTCAAGGCAGAGTCGCCGTGGGTGAACTCAGAGTACAGAGACACAGGATCTCATTTAGCCTCACTGTGAAAGGAGTGTTCTCAAAGTTGGTGATGTGACTGTGTGGCCGGAACACAACCCCCATCCTCTGATCTTTCTGACTTTCCCTAGACCAGACACTCTGTAACAGAGAGGCTGAGTGTGCATGGGAGTGTGTGTGTGTCTCACTGCCTCCACTCTGAAGCCAAGCCCTTCACTTCGCATCGTCCTACCTCTGGAAGTAATGACAGTGGATAAGATATTAAATCCTTCCCAACTAGAAAGGCTAAATGATCACGTGCTGAGGTAGTGTGAGATGTCAAAAGAGGAATCTTCAGCACAATAATGAACTTCAGTAGAATTAACTGAGAAAAGTCCCAAACCAAGCCTCCCTGTGTACTGTACCATCCACTCTCTCACAGCCAGAGACATCAAACTTCTCACTAAAGGCATGAACGGATTGCGTTCAATGAACAACCACCAAAATAGTGTAAGGCAAGTAAAAACGACTCAAATGGATGCATACATTGATATCCAAACCATTTTCCTCTAAACCTGATTATGTAATTTCATGTCATGATGATATCCGATAGACAGCACATTAGAACTTTTATGATTAATGCATTTCGTTTTAACTGAAAATGACTGGCAATGACATGGCAGATGATGGGATTAGCTGAGGGGAGGAGAGACCATTATGGCTGAGCTGCAGAGATCTGACTGGACATCCATGATGCTGCTGGACACTGGACCTGTGGAAATACATGATTTAGAGAACAGATAAATGCATTCCTTCCCTCCCATCATCATCTGCTGGCCCAACTAACCCAGGTCTGTACGGCAGGTCTGTACCAGGTCTGTACCAGGTCGGGGTGGCAGGTAGCCTAGCGTTTAGAGCGTTGGGCCAGTAACCGAAAGGTCGCTGGTTCAAATACCTGAGCCGTCAAGGTGAAAAAATCTGTTTTTCAAGTGCCCTTGAGCAAGGCACTTAACCCTAATTTGCTCCATGGGTGTCGTACTACTATGGCTGACCCTGTAAAACAACACATTTCACTGCACCTATTTGATGTATGTGACAATAAAACATTTATAATTTTTGGGGTACTGGATATAGTCAGAGTACTGCTGCAGCCACATAAAATATCCCACAGGTTCCCACAGCTAAAAGAAATCAACATCATGTAGTAAATGCTGGCTGGTTCCTTCAGCCCTCTGGTTGAATTACCAGAATTAGTGCCATTTGTACGGCAGTCAAGGTGTGTTTTCCCAATCAACACAAATATAATCCAAAAGACTAGCTGCCTATGAACAGTACCTAACACCATGCACCTTCAGATGCCGTTAGTCCTCAAGTCCCCTACAAGATCGCTGCATTTTGCAAAGCAGCAAATAAATCAGTGTACCATGCTCTCCCTCTATCTCCTGCTAAATCTCCATAACTAAGCTGTGGCGGGAAGATGAAAAGGGGAGAGGAGCAGGGCAGAAGAGAGAGAGAGAGAGAGAGAGAGAGAGAGAGAGAGAGAGAGAGAGAGAGAGAGAGAGAGAGAGAGAGAGAGAGAGAGAGAGAGCATGGCACAGTGCTATACTAGCACACTACCCCTCTGTTAAGAGGGGGGGTGTTAGCGACGGGTGGAAACTCAGGATACTGGACAACGAGGACTCTGAGTCGTCTAATATTAATCTCTATAAATCTGGAACCGTTTTGGTTCAAGGCAACACCAAACAGTTCCAGCTGGACTTTCACCTAATCAAAGAAATAGCTCAGCAGGAGAAGCTGTCCCTTGAGAAAGATACCCCTACCCCGAGCGGGTCAGACCAGACCTCTTCATTAAATAACCCCACAGAGCAACCCCAAGCAGAAACTCAACTTCCCAGCACAGAGTACTACTCCCTCATTGAAATGAAGGATAAATTCACCCAGCTGGAGGTAAGGCAGGTGGAGCTGGAACAGCAGGTGAACACACTCCAGTCAGCACAGACCCAGACAACAGTCCAGCACAACAACACCCCCTTAACTAGACCTGGAGAGCTGCAGGTGGAGAGAGACATGTCTGCACTCTGGACTGTGGTGAGACAACATCAACAGGAGAAAGAGCAGGGAGCAGGAGAAGAACAGAGCACTAGAGGAGAGGATCAGAGTGCTGGAGGAGAAGGTGAGAACGATGACGGGTGACATTGAACAACCCATTAGAGAACAGCCCACCTCAGATCCTGGCCAAAGTCTCGACACCGCAGCAGAACAGTACACCCTAGACCCTGACCATAGCCTCGACATCACACCCAGACAAACAAATGAAGAACCCCAAGCCCTGGGGACCCCAACCCCTCTGAGCAACCCCCCAGTCAGACACCCTGATAGCCCTCATGACGACCCCCCCACACCCACTGAGGACATACACAAGCCACAGATTGTACTCCTTATGGACTCAAACGGGAAATACATACAAGAAAATAAACTTTTTCCAAAACACACAGTGTCTAAACTCTGGTGTCCAAATACCCAGCGCGCCCTAGACCTTCTGTCTAAGGACCGACTAGGATCACCCAGCCACATAATAATACACACAGGCACAAACGACCTGAGAACACAGCAGGAAAGGGTGGCCACATCACTCAAGGGCGTGATAGAAAAGCTTCTTCTACTTTCCCCAACGCACAAGTGGTTATCTCAACCCTGTTACCACGAAAAGACTTCCACCCTGCTACCATACAGCGGGTAAACGCAAGTATTTCCCGTGACTGTGCATCAAAACCAAATGTCTTCCTGGCCCACCACTCCACCCTGGACGTGAACAGCCTTTACGACCAGGTCCACCTATACAAGGCAGCAGTGCCCACCTTCGCCCGGACCCTAAAGGATATCGCCCTCAACCGCAGACCCAACACCTCACACAGGAGCAACAGATCAACAGACACCCCGCCCAGACCAGCGAGACACTCTCCCAGACCTGCGGGACCCCCCAGGACCTACACATAGAGGACCCCCGCAGAGAGGACCTACATCCAGACCACAGCACCATCAACCACATCTACACCCCCACCCCCACCAATTAACTCCCCCAAGTCAACCATGCCCACACCCCATTTAGGCCCCCTCAGATCAGACCTATGCCCCTCCTACCCACCCCAAGCCCCCCACTCCCACAAAGAGGGCCTCAACATGAAAGTCACACATACGCCCAGGCCGTGAGCAGGCAAACAGGCCCAACACCCACTCTTACACTAGCCCAAGCCAATGGCATGTACCAGATGCTCAGCAGGCTCTGCTCAAAATTACTGGCCTGAGGCCAAAACACACAACCAACAACATTAGAAACTTTATGGAACACAAAGCCTTCACTATTTCATCCTGGAATATCCAAGGCCTGAGGTCATCTGCCTTTGGCCTAAAGAGCAGGAATCTGGACTTCACCAAAGAAATCGGAAATACAGACATTGTCATCCTACAAGAAACATGGTATAGAGGAGACGGACCCACTGGTTGCCCTCTAGGTTACAGAGAGCTGGTAGTCCCATCCACCAAACTACCAGGTGTGAAACAGGGAAGGGACTCAGGGGGTATGCTAATTTGGTATAGAGCAGACCTAACTCACTCTATTAAATTAATCAAAACAGGAACATTTTACATTTGGTTAGAAATTCAAAAGGAAATTATCTCAACTGAGAAAAATGTCCTCCTGTGTGCTACCTATATCCCCCCACTAGAATCCCCATACTTTAATGAAGACAGTTTCTCCATCCTGGAGGGGGGAAATCAATAATTTCCAGACCCAGGGACATGTACTAGTCTGTGGTGACCTAAATGCCAGAACTGGACAAGAACCTGACACCCTCAGCACACAGGGGGACAAACACCTACCTGGAGGTGACAGCATTCCCTCCCCCATATGCCCCCTAGGCACAACTACGACAACATAACCAACAAAAATGGGTCACGACTCCTGCAGCTCTGTCGCACACTGGGTATGTACATAGTCAATGGTAGGCTTCGAGGGGACTCCTATGGTAGGTACACCTATAGCTCATCTCTTGGCAGTAGTACTGTAGACTACTTTATCACTGACCTCAACCCAGAGTCTCTCAGAGCGTTCACAGTCAGCCCACTGACACCCCTATCAGACCACAGCAAAATCACAGTCTACTTGAACAGAGCAATACTCAATCATGAGGCATCAAAGCCAAAAGAACTGAATAATATTAAGAAATGCTATAGATGGAAGGAAAGTAGTGTTGAAACCTACCAAAAAACAATTAGGAAACAACAAATTCAATCCATTCTAGACAACTTCCTGGACAAAACGTTCCACTGTAATAGTGAAGGTGTAAACTTGGCAGTAGAAAACCTAAACAGTATATTTGAATCTCAGCTTCCCTATCAAATCTAAAAATCTCTAACAGAAAACCAAAGAAAAGTAATAACAGTGATAAATGGTTTGATGAAGAATGCAAAAACCTAAGGAAGAAATTGAGAAACCTATCCAACCAAAAACATAGAGACCCAGAAAACCTGAGCCTACGCCTTCACTATGGTGAATCACTAAAACAATACAGAAATACACTACGGAAAAAGAAGGAACAGCATGTCAGAAATCAGCTCAATGTAATTGAAGAATCCATAGACTCTAACCACTTCTGGGAAAATTGGAAAACACTAAACAAACAACAACACGAAGAGCTATCTATCCAAAACGGAGATGTATGGGTAAACCACTTCTCCAATCTTTTGGCCCTATAACAGAGAACAAACAGCAAAAAAATATACATGATCAAATGCAAATCTTAGAATCAACTATTAAAGACTACCAGAACCCACTGGATTCTCCAATTACATTGAATGAACTACAGGATAAAATACAAACCCTCCAACCCAAAAAGTCCTGTGGTGTTGATGGTATCCTCAATGAAATGATAAAATATACAGACCACAAATTTCAATTAGCTATACTTAAACTCTTTAACATCATCCTTAGCTCTGGCATCTTCCCCAACATCTGGAACCAAGGACTGATCACCCCAATCCACAAAAGTGGAGACAAATTTGACCCCAATAACTACCGTGGGATATGCGTCAACAGCAACCTTGGGAAAATCCTCTGCATTATCATTAACAGCAGACTAGTTAATTTCCTCAGTGAAAACAATGTACTGAGCAAATGTCAAATTGGCTTTTTACCAAATTACCGTACGACAGACCACGTATTCACCCTGCACACCCTAATTGACAAACAAACAAACCAAAACAAAGGCAAAGTCTTCTCATGCTTTGTTGATTTCAAAAAGCTTTTGACTCAATTTGGCATGAGGGTCTGCTATACAAATTGATGGAAAGTGGGGTTGGGGGAAAAACATACGACATTATAAAATCCATGTACACAAACAACAAGTGTGCGGTTAAAATTGGCAAAAAACACACACATTTCTTTCCACAGGGCCGTGGGGTGAGACAGGGATGCAGTTTAAGCCCCACCCTCTTCAACATATATATCAACGAATTGGCGAGGGCACTAGAACAGTCTGCAGCACCCGGCCTCACCCTACTAGAATCTGAAGTCAAATGTCTTCTGTTTGCTGACGATCTGGTGCTTCTGTCACCAACCAAGGAGGGCCTACAGCAGCACCTAGATCTTCTGCACAGATTCTGTCAGACCTGGGCCCTGACAGTAAATCTCAGTAAGACAAAAATAATGGTGTTCCAAAAAGGTCCAGTTGCCAGGACCACAAATACAAATTCCATCTAGACACCGTTGCCCTAGAGCACACAAAAAACTATACATACCTCGGCCTAAACATCAGCGCCACAGGTAACTTCCACAAAGCTGTGAACGATCTGAGAGACAAGGCAAGAAGGGCCTTCTATGCCATCAAAAGGAACATAAAATTTGACATACCAATTAGGATCTGGCTAAAAATACTTGAATCAGTTATAGAACCCATTGCCCTTTATGGTTCTGAGGTCTGGGGTCCGCTCACCAACCAAGAATTCACAAAATGGGACAAACACCAAATTGAGACTCTGCATGCAGAATTCTGCAAAAACATCCTCCGTGTACAACGTAAAACACCAAATAATGCATGCAGAGCAGAATTAGGCGAATACCCGCTAATTATCAAAATCCAGAAAAGAGCCGTTAAATTCTATAACCACTTAAAAGGAAGCGATTCCCAAACCTTCCATAACAAAGCCATCACCTACAGAGAGATGAACTTGGAGAAGAGTCCCCTAAGTAAGCTTGTCCTGGGGCTCTGTTCACAAACACAAACAGACCCCACACAGCCCCAAAACAACAACAACAACAACACAACTAGACCCAACCAAATCATGAGAAAACAAAAAGAGAATTACTTGACACATTGGAAAGAACAAACAAAAAAACAGAGCAAACTAGAATGCTATTTGGCCCTAAACAGAGAGTACACAGTGGCAGAATACTTGACCACTGTGACTGACCCAAACTTAAGGAAAGCTTTGACTATGTACAGACTCAGTGAGCATAGACTTGCTATTGAGAAAGGCCGCCGTAGGCAGACCTGGCTCTCAAGAGAAGACAGGCTATGTGCACACTGCCCACAAAATGAGGTGGAAACTGAGCTGCACTTCCTAACCTCCTGCCAAATGTATGACCATATTAGAGACACATATTTCCCTCAGATTACAGCGATCCACAAAGAATTCGAAAACAAACCCAATTTTGATAAACTCCCTTATCTACTGGGTGAAAAACCACAGTGTGCCATCACAGCTGCAAGATTTGTGACCTGTTGCCACAAGAAAAGGGGCAACCAGTGAAGAACAAACACCATTGTAAATACAACCCCATATTTATGTTTATTTATTTTCCCATTTGTACTTTAACTATTTGCACATTGTTACAACACTGTATATATACATAATATGACATTTGAAATGTCTTTATTCTTTTGAAACTTCTGAGTGTAATGTTTACTGTTAATATTTATTGTTTATTTCACTTTTGTTTACTATCTACTTCACTTGCTTTGGCAATGTTAACACACGTTTCCCATGCCAATAAAGCCCTTAAATTGAAATTGAAATTGAATTGAGAGAGAGAGAGAGAGAGAGAGAGAGAAAGAGTAAGAGAGAGAGAGAGAGAGAGAGAGAGAGCGAGAGAGAGAGAGAGAGAGAGGATATGAAGATGGAGAGAGGGAGAGAAAGAAAGAGAATGTGAGAGTTAGAATTAGAGTGGGACTGTAGCTCCCATTCTGGCCCTGCAGCCCAGCGGCTGAACGCACACACACAGGGTTGCGTAATGGGCCTGCTCACATCACTGTGTGAAACCCAGCAGCCAGCCAGGGCTAGTGCACATGTAGCTGAAGAGACCACTCAAAGCCTTAAGGGGAAGATAGGGAAGGGGAGTTATTTCAGAGTACATGCACAGGATGAGACTGCCTTGTTGTGACACAATGTACTAAAAATAGCCCTATCTTAATCGAAAAAAACAGACTGCCAGTCAAATCCTAACTGGCATGAGGAGGGAGGGAGGAGGAGGAGGAACAGGAGGGTGAGGAGGAGGAGGAGAAACAGGGGGAGGAGGAGGAGAAGGAGGAGGAGGAGGAGGAACAGGGGGAGGGTGAGGAGGAGAAGGAGGAGGAGGAGCAGTAGGGTGAGGAGGAGAAGGAGGGTGAGGAGGAGAAGGAGGATGAGAAGGAGGAGGAGCAGGTGGGTGAGGAGGAGAAGGAGGAGGCGGAGGAAACAAAGTATTTCAGTTAAAGAGAAAAGGCAGTGAGGGCGAAGCCAAGGGCACAGTAAACAACTGGGAGGATGTACAAGCCAGGCCACAGTGCCAGAACAGAACAGGCACCACTCAACACTATATCAAAGGCATTGCTTTCCCTGACATGTCAGCTGCATTAAAACCATGATGAAATGGGTGAAATACATTAAGTAAGCCATAAGGTATCAGGATGTGTTAAGTCAGATATACAGCTCTGGAAAGAATTAAAAGACCACTGCAAAATTATCAGTTTCTCTGGTTTTACTATTTATAGGTATATGTTTGGGTAAAAATAACATTTTTGTTTTATTCTATAAACTACTGACAACATTTCTCCCAAATTCCAAATAAAAAATATTGTCATTTAGAGCTTTATTTGCAGAAAATGACAACTGGTCAAAATAACAAAAAAGATGCTGTGTTGTCAGACCTCGAATAATGCAAAGAAAATAAGTTAATGTTCATTTTTAAACAACACAAAACTAATGTTTTAACTTAGGAAGAGTTCAGAAATCAATATTTGGTGGAATAACCCTGATTTTCAATCACAGCTTTCATGCGTCTTGGCATGCTCTCCAGCAGTCTTTCACATTGATGTTGGGTGACTTTATGCCACTCCTGGCACAAAACTTCAAGCAGCTCGGCTTTGTTTGATGGCTTGTGACCATCCATCTTCCTCTTGATCACATTCCAGAAATGTTCAATGGGGTTCAGGTCTGGAGATTGGGCTGGCCATGACAGGGTCTTGATCTGGTGGTCCTCCATCCACACCTTGATTGACCTGGCTGTGTGGCATGGCGCATTGTCCTGCTGGAAAAACCAATCCTCAGAGTTGGGGAACAATGTCAGAGCAAAAGGAAGCAAGTTTTCTTCCAGGACAACCTTGTACATGGCTTGATTCATGCGTCCTTCACAAAGACAAATCTGCCCGATTCCAGCCTTGCTGAAGCACCCCCAGATCATCACAGATCCTCCACCAAATTTCACAGTGGGTGCGAGACACTGTGGCTTGTAGGCCTCTCCAGGTCTCCGTCTAACCATTAGACGACCAGGTGTTGGGCAAAGCTGAAAATTGGACTCATCAGAGAAGATGACCTTACTACAGTCCTCTACGGTCCAATCCTTACGGTCTTTTGCAAACCTCAGCCTGGCTCTTCTTTGCTTCTCATTGATGAAGGGCTTTTTTCTAGCTTTGCACGACTTCAGCCCTGCCCCTAGGAGCCTGTTTCGAACTCGCCGTGCACTTCACCCCAGCTGCCATTTGCCATTCTTTTTGTAGGTCACTTGATGTCATCCTACGGTTGTTGAGTGAATGAGTTGGCGGTCATCCCGGTCAGTAGAGAGTCGTTTTCGCCCTCTGCCAGTCTGTAGCTTTGTTATCCCCAATGTCTGCTGCTTGAACTTGTTCTTATGAACCGCCGTCATTGAAATGTTAAGGATGGAAGCAACCTGACGCTCACTGTATCCCTCTGGCAGTAAAGCCAGAATTGAACCCTTATTTTCCTCACTCAAAACTTTCCTTTTCAACTCTTTTGGCATGGTCAACAGTTATTTTTTTATTAATATTACTTTTGAGGTACTATTAGCACTGTTTTTGCCATCCAGCTGGTCATATTGCAAGAGGATAGTGATGACCACAGCAGTGGTTTTTATAATTTTCCTTGTTAAATAAGATTTGGTTCAGGTGATCACCTAATCAGTACCTAATTCAGTAGAATGAGGTGTGCCTGTGTTGGAATTCAACAGACACTGGAATGGAATGGCTGTCATACATGTAGAGATGCTGACTTAAGAAGAATTTGCAGTGGTCTCTTAATTTTTTCCAGAGCTGTATATTGCTATGTAATATAATGTAATGTAAAGTGTGTCCTGGCCAGGCCTGGCAGTGTGTTTTCTGCTGCACATACAGTATGACCATTAATCACCCTCAGCTACTTTTCTCTATCTTTTTCCAGAGAGAGGGGCAGTGCAGAGGCCAGAGGGCAGACAATCTAAAACAGCACTACACTAGAGCACGTGTGGACCGTGTGGCCGGCTGCGGCAGCTAGCAGTCACTGTGAATGTCACACTGTGTTAGGTTAGCTAGCCCACTGGAGGGAGGGGACCTTACGGTGACAACTGTGGGGGTGGGATCAGTGTAATGGCAATCCAGAGGACACTCTACTGTACGCATATGCCACTCTAAAATGTATGTGATGCTGGTTATTTCTTTCAATTTACACATAATTTTCTACGGCAGAGAATTAGCCTTATGCGTCAATTGCTGATACTTAGCTCTTCCTCCTCATAAGCAATAAATGTACCTGATAAAATGTTAATGCATTTATAAGGCGCTCCACTGCAGATAAGAGCATCTGCTAACTGAATGGATGTAAATGTACTAGGGTTTATAGTAGAAAAACATCAGCTGCATTCCAGCCCTGGAGGAAGTCATAGGGAATGACACAGTGTCTGTTTGTGTGTGTGTGTGTGTATTCTGTTAGACAGGGAGACAGACACAGAGAGAGCAGGCAGAAAACACATTTATCTCTCTCTATCTCCCCCTTTCTCTGGGGCGCTGGAGTAGAGATTTCTGCAGGGGTGTGTAGAGCGTGAGTCATCAGCAGTGCAGAGGGAGTAGAGAGGGAGAGAAAGAGAGAGAGAGAGAGAGAGAGAGAGAGAGAGAGAGAGAGAGAGAGAGAGAGAGAGAGAGAGAGAGAGAGAGAGAGAGAGATGTATTCTTCAAGTCCAAGAGGGAGCTCAGAGCAGCAATGCAGCAAGGAAACACCCAAAATCCCAATCTAAAAGACAAATCAAAGGAGAAAAGTCGTATCAAACGACTGTAGCCAGGTACAGTAATAATGGAGCCCTGCAGGTGAGAATATGTGCAAGCTCAGAGTTATGTTACAGCACAGGGCACCATAGATCCGTGGATTGGGTGATCAGAGCATCATTAGACACCACTTGGCAGGGCAGGACAGAATGAGACAGAGATGTGACTTTCCACTGACGCCGGTGCTCAGATTACAGTAATGAAGATAGCACTGGTGAGTCACCACCACATGATAGGTTCACTCCGTACACACTGCTTAGGGTACAAGTACTGTACTACAAACTAGCCCTTTGTAAGCGTAATATGATGATATGATTTCCCTGGGAGCACAATTATTTTATAACATGATCATAGTACAGTATACAGGCAATCAAATAATGGGTTACTTGCTATATTGTGAAGACTGGATTGGCAACCATTTTTTTCATGAAAAATATTCCCAGTCTAAAATTCTGAATTACTTCTCTGAAAGGGATTGTGAAGTTTAATCAAATCAAATTAAATTTTTACATGCGCCGAATACAACAGGTGTAGACCTTTCCATGAAAGGCTTACTTACAAGCCCTTAACCAACAATGCAGTTCAAGAAATAGAGTAAAAAATAAAAGAAGTAACAATAAAATAACAATATAGAGGCTATATACAGGGGGTACCGGTACCGAGTCAATGTGTGGGGGTACAGGTTGTATGTTAATGTATGTTTTTGACTGCTAGTCACTCCATTCTCCCTCTTCCTCTCCTCCTTTATACATCATATATCCCTCCTACCTCTCCTCATCCACCATCAGTAGGGTTGCAAAATTCCGGGAACTTTCAAAAGATTCACTGGTTTCCAGAAATCCTGGTTGAAGGATTCTGGATTTCCTGCTTATTCCCTCCTGATTCCAGGAATCCTTCAACCGGGGCTTCGGGAAAACCACAGAATGTATTGACATTTCCCAGAACATTGCAACCCTAACCATTACACATACTCCATGATCTACCTAGGTTTCCTCCCAAACCAGTCCTTTCCCCTTACCTTAACCCAAGCACATATAGCGCAGGACTGGATGATTGGTTCCCTCATGTCCTCCTCAGACAGATACAGTAGGCCAGGTAGCTACAGCACAGCAGGACTCTGTCTACCAAGGGCTGTCTGTCAGTGGCCAGAGCATAGAGGAGATGGAGAGAAAAACTGTAGCTAGCTGCACACCCCTGTTCACGTCAGCTTGAAACCACCACAGAGGTCTGTAATGTAATCCTGGAGATCAAATTAAGTCCACCATGCTGCCATCTAAGCCCATAGATTAAATGATTGCATGATGCCTGCTGTCCAGACATCCCATAATGCGCCAGCTAATTTTATTTGGGGCTATGACAGTCAATTGCAAAACAGTCTAACAGTATTTCTGACTGCCTTCTCAACTCAAGATCACATACTTTTAATGTGGGGCTATAACAGTCAAGTGCAAATTAATCTGAACCCCTAATGCCGCGTTCAAAATTACTGGGAACTCGGAAATCTCAGACTTCCGACTTGTTCAAGACAACCTGGAATAATCGTTTTGAACGGTCATCCAACTCGGAATTCCAAGTTGGGAATTCTGGCCTCTTTCTAAAGCTCTGACTTTCTGACCTGAAGATCACTGATGTCATGATTTGACCTCGTTTTTTCCCGTGTTCCCAGTTGTCTTGAAGGCAAAATTATCATACCACCACTAATGAGATGGGTGTGCTTGACGCCTGTCGCGTCAGAGCTTCTCAAAGTCTGAGGGCGTGGTCAACGGTGCGCACCTCATCTCTGCTGTCACATCCAACCTGGCTCGATATTTGGTTTTAATGCAGACGAGAGCACTGCTGAATCCAGCTTCACACAGATATGACCTGGCAAAGGGTACCATGAGTTTTAATATTCGGAGACGGCAGGGTATTCCCTTTGAGTCAGGAACAAAAACTCCTCCGTATTGATCCGTGAATGCGTTGTCTGCAGCATTTCGGTCACATGACAGCTCGAAAGGCCACACTTGACTGTTGCACTTGAATCATTCCGATTCAAGCGCAATGGTCAAGTGTGGCCTTTTTCCACGATCAAAGTGCACTCCCTGGTTTAATTTTTGTTTTTTAATTTGGATTTTTAAGGTTAACCACATTACAATGATTTTGAGATACAAAGACAATATATTATTTGTAATTATTTTGGGGAGGATTTTGGAAATTCTCCCACGACCCCATTTTCATATCAGGCGACCCCATGCAACCCCTAGTTTGGGAACCGCTGTCTTATTGCATCACTGCAAAAGGAAGATCATCATATCATAAACTGGAATATAATGGGTTAAAAAGGTGTTTCAACCTTCCGGTCAGGTTTTCTGGAAATTGACTTGTTTTTCACATTGTCTGATTTTAACTATCCCTTTGTCTTGCTACTGCATCTCTTCTCTCTAACTCCCCATTGTCACTCAAAGCTAGAGCCAGGCCTCTCAACCAGCAATTCAATTTAGAGTGACTCATCCCTCTGTGTTTCCTTTTGTCAGAGGATAGAGAGAGAAATAAATAACAAAAAGTACAAGCAAACACTTCCTGGATCTGCAAGTTTGTCATGCTATTTCTCTTACTGCTCAACTCTGTGTTGTGCCGACTGAGACACCTTTCTGGGAAAAAGCATGATTGTTTCTTTGCAATTTCTTTTGAATGTAGATTTACATGGTCATTCACTCTCTAATCTGCACAAACACACACACCCCCAACCACACACAGACACAACCCCACACACACACTTTCATACTCAGAGATCATTTTACTGGAAAGCTGTGTGACATCTAAACCATCAGCTGAGTTTCAGCAGGAGAGGACAGAGAGAGAGGGGTAGGGGATGTAATCGAAGCAAATGACCCAGAAAACAACTTTTCCTGGTGAATTCCTGGGACGAAAAGATATCAGCACTCTGAGTCATCCTGAGTCTGCCTGTAAGGACCACTCGGTCCTCACGCTCTTCCTCAACAGTCTCCAAAGAGCAAACGTCACAAAGGAAAACATCCAGAACCCATTGCTGTCTAGAGACTGCAGAGAGAAAAGCCTCACTGTCACAACTTCAAGAGTTTAGGAACAAAAACAATGGGCCAGCTCCCCACAACCTCTCTGAAACAACAGTGCAATAAACAAGCCAAGTAGAGCAGTAAGACTGGTAACAGTCAGGTGAACGGTTCATCTTAAAGGCTCTGAATGAATGGCTTGGTGAGCCACACACTGGAACAAAAGTCAACTCTTCAAACTTTCTCACAGTCGGTGAGGAGAGCCACAGCCAGCACAACAACACCTCTGATACCTGGAGTGACTATTCTAATAGTCAGCTCCTCTCTCTCACTTGGAGAAACGCTAGCAGCCATCTTCGCCCTTTCCCTTCACCCAGACAGCAATCTAATTAAGGAACGCTAGATTGAACCCATCCCACCTTCTGATGGCGTTAAATTAGATGTTACAGATTTGGAAAAGCAATCTAACTGTGACGTTGTGTTCTGTCTGCTGGTGATAGAGAATTGTGTAGGGTGTCTGGAGTACGGGAGGGGTGTGTGTGTGTGAGTGTGAGTGTGAGTGTGTGAGTGACAGACAGACAGACAGACAGACCGAGTGTGTGAGTGACAGACAGACAGACAGACAGACAGACAGACCGAGTGTGTGAGTGACAGACAGACAGACAGACAGACAGACAGACAGACCGAGTGTGTGAGAGACAGACAGACAGACAGACAGACAGACAGACAGACAGACAGACAGACAGACAGAGTGTGTCAGACAGAGTGTGTCAGACAGACAGACAGAGTGTGTCAGACAGAGTGTGTCAGACAGACAGACAGAGTGTGTCAGACAGAGTGTGTCAGACAGACAGACAGAGTGTGTCAGACAGAGTGTGTCAGACAGACAGACAGAGTGTGTCAGACAGACAGACAGAGTGTGTCAGACAGACAGACAGAGTGTGTCAGACAGACAGACAGAGTGTGTCAGACAGACAGACAGAGTGTGTCAGACAGACAGACAGAGTGTGTCAGACAGAGTGTGTCAGACAGACAGACAGAGTGTGTCAGACAGAGTGTGTCAGACAGACAGACAGAGTGTGTCAGACAGACAGACAGAGTGTGTCAGACAGAGTGTGTCAGACAGACAGACAGAGTGTGTCAGACAGACAGACAGTGTGTGTCAGACAGACAGACAGAGTGTGTCAGACAGACAGACAGACAGACAGACAGACAGACAGACAGACAGAGTGTGTCAGACAGACAGACAGAGTGTGTCAGACAGACAGACAGACAGACAGACAGACAGACAGACAGACAGACAGACAGACAGACAGACAGACAGACAAGAGAGAGAAAGAGAAAGAGAAAGAGAAAGAGAAAAGAGAAAGAGAAAGAGTTTGCATTTAATACTGTATAGTTACGCTACACTACGTGTATACATTAGGAGAGAAAAGGTTACATGTTGAGGACTTGACAAAGGAAAACCAAGGAAAATATATTGAAGTCATCGCTGTACTTTAAAGCCATCCATCCAGCTTGGGGACCACCATCAAACACAAAAATTTTAAAATTGGCGTGACTTAATGGGAATGACCTATTACTGCTGTAGAAGCCCATTTAGGTTACCAACAGCATTCTCATTTCATACCAGTAGTTGTTTTTATGAGGTGCCTGCTGTGGCTCCTTTTTTCTGTCTTAAGAAAGTCCTGTATACACACACACACACACACACACACAGCTATGTCTTAATATACTTGTGAGGACTTTTTGAGGACCAACAATTGATTCCCATTCAAAATCCTATTTTCCCTAACCCCTAAACCTAATCACTAACCCCGAAGACTAAAATAGCCTTTTTACATGTGGACAAGCAAAAATGTCCTCACTTCTCTGAATTTGAGTTTGTTTTCTATTCTGGTGAGGACTTCTGCTCCTCACAAGTATAGTAAAACGTACACACACACACACACACGGTGTCAAATCTTCTTTGGGAGAGCAAGTATCAATATTTACGCACTGGCTGAGTCCATAAATCTTAGTGACTGGCCCAAAAATCTATGCACACCTGCTACATATTTGAATATCCTTATGAAGGTCACATTACTCCAGCAGAGGCTGGGAAGATGAGGCATGCACTAAGCTAAATCACCCAGGAGCTTTATCATTCATCCTGGCCCTACAGTGGCCAAGCTCCATCTCCAGCCCCAGCTCCATTCAACCCACACTGATGCTCTACCACCACTCTAAACATGTGTAAAAACCAGCTACAAATAGACTATGTTTACCTAACATGACAGGCCCTCTTGCCATGGTTAAAAATGCAAGACTTTTCAGGGTTGATCCCTGTGTAACACATGTGCATTATACACTGAACAAAAATATAAACGCAACATGTAAAGTGTTGGTCCCATGTTTCATGAGCTGAAATAAAAAAATCGGACATTTTACAAACGCACAAAAATCTTATTTCTGTCAAATTCTGTGCACATCCCTGTTAGTGACCATTTCTCCTTTGCCAAGATAATCCATCCACCTGACAGGTGTGGCATATCAAGAAGCGAATTAAACAGCATGATCATTACACAGCTGCACAGGGGTGCTGAGGAGTATTTCTGTCAGTAATAAAGCCCTTTTGTGGGGAAAAACTAATTCTGATTGGCTGGGCCTGGCTCCCCAGTGGGTAGGCCTGGCTGCCAAGTGGGTGGGCCTATGCCCTCCCAGGCCCACCTTTGGCTGCACCCCTGCTCAGTCATGGGAAATCCATGGATTAGGGCCTAATGAAGTTATTTCAAATTGACTGATTTCCTTCTATGAACTGTAACTCAGTAAAATCTTTAAAATTGTTGCATGTTGCGTTTATATTTTTGTTCAGTATAGATGAGGCAGAGGAGAGGTGGAGTGTTCAGTGGAATGCTATCAGTTAGGCCTACTACTAGGCCAATCTCTCCCTCTCTCCCCCACTCTCTCCCTTACTCCCGCCCTCCCTGCAGGCTAAACCTATGTACAGTACAACTCTCCAGCCTCCATAGGAGCTTCCCACTCTTAATCATTGGTCTTCTCTGTGGAAGTGTGGCAACGTAATAGCATCGGATGCCATGGCATGAATTCGTCACTGGGCTAACAGGCTTATGAAAGTTAGATGAATGTTATACGATCTTGTTAAAACCAGTTACATTATTAAAAGGGCACATTCATTCTGAGTAGGCGAGAAAGGGAGCCTACAGCAGAATGGAATTTTAATAACCTCAATACAGTGATTGAGAAAAATAAATATATATAACCCACAAATTTACACATGAACCGTTGATACGTCGACTGAATGTACCAAATAGATAGTATTATATGTTTTATCAGATAGCTAATGATTCAGGTGTATGGTCATGACAGTGTTGTAGTATCAGCAATCTGGAATTAACTCAATCAATCACATTTATTTATAAAGCCCTTTTTACATCAGCAGTTGTCACAAAGTGCTTATACAGAAACCCAGCCTAAAACCCTAAAGAACAAGCAATGTAGATGTAGACTAACTGGTGCTCCCACACATTGACTCTGTACCAGTACCCCCTGTATTTAGCCTACCTACTGTTATTTGATTTTACTGCTGCTCTTTAATTATTTGCTATTTTTAACTTATCTTTTTTTCCTTAACACTTTTTATCTTTTTTTTTCTTCTTAAAACTGCATTGTTGGTTAAGGGCTTGTAAGTAAGCATTTCACTGTAAAGTCTACACCTGTTGTATTCGGTGCATGTGGCAAATAACATTTTATTTGATTTTGATTTGAAGCACGGTGGCTAGGAAAACGCCCTAGAAAGGCAGGAACCTAGGAAGAAACCTAGAGAGGAACCAGGCTTTTAGGGGTGGCCAGTCCTCTTCTGGCTGTGCGGGATTGAGATTAGAAGAGTACATGGCCATTAAGGCCAGATCGTTCTTCAACATATTCAAACGTTCAGTAGGGTAAAATAATAATCACAGTGGTTGTAGAGGGTGCAACAGTTCAGCACCTCAGGAGCAGTGGCGGTCAGTGCCGTTTATGATGAGGGAGGACAAAAAAATGTTTTTCATGAGCATGGCCTTATTTCTATTACAGCATGTTGGATGACTGTCATTCATATTCCATTCACCCAGTTCAATGTAACATTAATAGGTTTAGGCTACTACATGATACTCAAATTTTCCCTATACCCATAATGAGGTTGCTAAAACCTAGCCTATGAATGAAAGTTTCCAACGTAGGTGCACACAGGTCGAGATAAAAATATGAGATGACAGACAGTGACACATGGACAGACAGTGACACATTCAATACCGCCTTGCACACTCTTGCATGCATCTAGCTTATCTAGGGTGTAATCATTAGTTCAACAGTTGCTAACAAGAGTTTCTATTGGAAAAATTCAGGTATTTTTATCGCTTCCCTTTAAGAAAAGTCTTTCAACAGAATCGGCGGACTGAATACACCCCTGATCACGCATAAACATAGTTAACTTTCATAGCAGCCACGTTGTATTCATTCTAACCTCTATGCACTCTCCTCCTCTCACCTTTTCTCTTTGTTTGTGGACTTCAATGAACAACACATCAGCTCTATGTGACCAGGCGAAAAAACCTTTCCAAGCCAAACCATGTCATAACCGCTACACACAGCCTTATTTTACGTTTATTTAACTAGGCAAGTCAGTTAAGAACAAATTCTTATTTACAATGACGGCCTACACCGGCCAAACCCGGATGACGCTGGGTCAATTGTGCGCCGCCCTATGGGACTCCCAATCACGGCCGGTTGTGATACAGCCTGGAATCCAACCAGGGGGTCTGTAGTGACACCTCAAGCACTGAGATGCAGTGCCTTAGACCGCTGCGCCACTCGGGAGCCCGAGCTAAGGTAACGTCCTAGTCAACATAGCTAATAGAACTAATGCGTTAGTAAACCCTCTACAATCATGCAGTAATGTTACAGCGTATAGTCAGTAAGCAGTTAGACCGGCGGGCCCCGATGGCAATAAATTAATCAAACCAAAAGCTTACCTTGACTTGGAAGAGTTCCAGTGTTGTGTTGGATAGTCATAGCCAGCTAGATAACATAGCATCCCTCTGTTTGAGCCGGGTGTTTCAGTTACTAAACTAGGCAGCTGCATTTGCTAGCTAAGTAAGTGAATCTGAAAGTGAAAAAAAAGACAAAATCTCTCTCTCTCTCTCTCTCTCTCTCTCTCTCTCTCTCTCTCTCTCTCTCTCTCTCTCTCTCTCTCTCTCTCTCTCTCTCTCTCTCTCTCTCTCTCTCTCTCTCTCTCTCTCTCTCTCTCTCTCTCTCTCTCTCTCTCTCTCTCTCTCTCTCTCTCTCTCTCTCTCTCTCTCTCTTCTCTCTCTCTCTCTCTCTCTCTCTCTCTCTCTCTCTCTCTCTCTCTCTCTCTCTCTCTCTCTCTCTCTCTCTCTCTCTCTCTCTCTCTCTCTCTCTCTCTCTCTCTCTCTCTCTCTCTCTCTCTCTCTCTCTCTACAAATTAATTTGTTGAAAACTGTTCAACTATTTTCTTTCTCTCTCTTTGAGTCAACTACTCACCACATTTTATGCACTGCAGTGCTAGCTAGTTGTAGCTTATGCTTTCTGTACTAGATTCATTCTCTGATCCTTTGATTGGGTGGACAACATGTCAGTTCATGCTGCAAGAGCTCTGATAGGTTGAAGGACGTCCTCCGGAAGTTGTCATAATTACTGTGTAAGTCTATGGAAGGGGGTGAGAACCAAGAGCCTCCTAGGTTTTGTATTGAAGTCAATGTACCAAGAGGAGGACGGAAGCTAGCTGTCCTCCGGCTACACCATGGTGCTACCCTACAGAGTGCTGTTGAGGCTACTGTAGACCTTCATTGCAAAACAGTGTCACGCCCTGATCTGTTTCACCTGTCTTGTGCTTGTCTCCACCCCCCACCAGGTGTCTCCCATTTGTCCCCATGTTTTCTGTTTGTCTGTTGACAGTTCGTCTTGTCCTGTCAAGTCTTACCAGCGTGTTTTCCCATTTTCAAGTATTTCTTGTTGCTGTTTTCTAGTCTTCCCGGTTCTGACCATTCTGCCTGCCCTGAGCCTGCCTGCCATTCTGTACCTAATTATAGCTGCCTTGGATTTCTGACCATTCTGCCTGCCCTGACTGTGAGCCTGCCTGCTGTTTGTTTTAATCAATTATTTGGTGACGTGAATATATTTAGTATAGTTTTATCTGAAAAGCATAACTTTTTCAATGTTTTACCATTTTTATTTTTATGAAATTCACTGAGGAGGATGGTCCTCCCCTTCCTCCTCTGAGGAGCCTCCACTGCTCAGGAGTAAATGTCAGTTGGCTTTTCATAGCCGAACTGAACCTGACCCTGGGGGAGTGTTTTCTCAGCATTCTCACTGTAATCTGGTAAAGGCTCTTGCACTTGCTATGTGTGTGTGTGTGCATGCATGTTTTCTTTATCTAGCTAAACTCCAACCTCTCCTTTTATCTCCCTGTACAGTATAAGTTTGGCACACATGTTAACTCCTGCAATGCACTTAACCTGTTAAACACAAGAATGGGCCTTGTTCCAACCAAAGTCATAAAGTACTAGCTAACACTGCACAGTACAGCACAAAGCATGAATTAATACAAAGACCCAGTTCTGAATACAAAGCAGTCAGGATTCTGAACATTCTATAGTGGGAAGAAAATTCTGGAATGTAAAGGTTCTAGAGTTGGTGAGGAGTGCTAAGGAGTGAATGGTGTGTTTATCTTCAGACTCAGCATAGTCCTGGGTCCCGGGTTGGCTGGGCCGGCCGGCTGCTCCAGAGTGTTAATAAGAAGGCTAATTGAATTATGGCAGCGGTGGAGGCCTGTAGTGTGGGCGCCACGCCGCTCTAATTTCATTACTACTCATGTAAACATGGGCATGGGGAGGCAGCCCCCCAGTACAGCATCCTGACCTGCTGCATCACACACACACAGTTTTTGTGAGGATTGTGTAGCATCATCATCACCCTACCTCCATCTGAATATTCCTGTGTTTGTTCGAGTTCTGATGCAGCAATAAAGAGAGATCATAGGGAATAAATGCAGAGCAGCATGGAACAGGAAGTGCAGAAACACACACACCTTCAGGCTGAGTCACTGCCTGAGCAGAGCAGTGGTGTCACCGCTCTCACCGTCCTCTGTTCTCCTATTCTAAAATACAGATTTTACAACCATTGCATACAACAGGATGCCTTTTAGACAGGAGTCCTCCTTCCTTTACATTCCTAACTACTGTTTTATCATGGCGAGTTATTCAGAGGTTGATGATGAACATTATTGTGAGCAGCAGGAGTAGTGACTGACATGCTCTTAAACCTTGTTCACATTGCCAGTTTGAAGTGACTCAAATCAAATATTTGTGGCATTTCCAATTCGAATCTGTTATTTTTCCTGCAGTCTAAACAGCCAAAAAGCTAATGAAATCAGATCTTTCATGCCAAATTTTCAACCACCTTCGTAGGTGGTTTGAAGTCAGGTACAAATCTGATTCCTGGCCATGCGATTTATGTCTGAACGGTCAAATCTGATTTATTTGCCCTGAAGTGTTTTTTAGACTTATTTGGCATATCTTGTTGCTTGCTAGTTACTCTGTTGACAGTTTGACAAGAACATGTGGTAGATAACTAGCTTGTTAACCGTTTACAACCAAATTAGTGAATGTGCTAGAAAGCTAAACAGCTAGTTCAGGGTTTCCCAAACTCAGCCCTGGGTGCACATTTTGGTTTTTGCCCTAGCACTACACAGCTGATTCAAAAAATCTAAGCTTGATGATGAGTTGGTTATTTTAATCAGCTGTGTAGTGCTATGGAAAAAAACAATGGGATAAATGACCAATCAGAGAGGAGGAGGTAACCACAGGGACATAGATACAGAGCATAACATGCTGACTAAACCAGTCGCATTGTGTGCACGAGTGTTGCAAAATAAATGTTATTCAATCATTTCATCCACCTCTCCCAACTACTCATTGGTTTTTACGAGCATACTAACCCACGTGGGTGATTGAAAGATGAACGAGGTCCACACTCCAGTCCAGTTGGTGGCGGTAATGCACCTTAAAGTTGTTTGCCAACCTCCATATAAAATGCACAGATGAAGAAGCAGGATGAACTAGAACACACAACTTTGTATGACTCCAAAATGGGTCAAAATTCTACAAAGATCCAGCAAAAAAAAGGACCATATGCATTTCAGGTAAAATAACAACCCAATGTTTATCTCCCAGGACAAATTAGCTAGCAACAGCACGCTAGCTAAATGTCCAAGAATGTTTCGACCTGTCCCCAAATTAATATAGTTGGTTCACAGTTGATTTGGTATTTTAACCGGCGTGTCATGAACCGGTTTGGTCAAGGTGTAACAGTACTATCATATAGCCACAGCAGACTAGGTTAACAGTTGGAAGGCGAGTCTCTCACAAGGACAGTCTTTACATTTAATATAATATGCCATTCAGCAGACGTTTTTATCCAAAGCGGCTTACAGTCATGCGTGCATACATTTTACGTATGGTAACGGGAATCAAACCCACTATCCTAGCGTTACAAGCACCATGCTCTACCAACTGAGCTACAAAGGACCACATAGCATCCCATTCAGTGACAAGCAGTAAACACACCAATAGACTGCAGAGTTCAGAATCCCCAGTGGTACATGAGAAAAAGGAAGTATTTCTTCGTCTTCTTCTGTGGATTTTATATGGCAGTTGGTAACCAACTTTAAAGTGCATTACCACCACCAACTGGACTGGAGTGTGGAACTCATTCATCTTTCAATCACTCACGTTGGTTAGTACGCTCATAAAAACCAATGAGTGGATGGGAGAGGTGGAACATGGAAGACATGGCATATGGGGGTGCGGTGAGATACCCAATGGGTTGGACAATATTATATTGAAGAAGCTATTACTTAAATACTGGAAGTCAAATGATACTCCAACATTAAGAGAATGGAAGAATCAAATGCTTTATTATTTAAATATTGAAAACAATCTGGCTACAGACAAACATCATAACATAATTTGAAGTCATATGGGGCAGTCTTACAAGCATTAAAAATAACATTGGGTGTTAATACGGTGGGAACATGTGGGTCTGAGCAAGTGTGATGTCATGAATGTTTGTGGAAATGTACCTATGTAAATGTTAAGTTGTCTATTGTTTTTGTCTATGTACGTTTTTGTTTATTGTCCAAAAATTATATATATACATATACATATATACACATACAGTGGGGAGAACAAGTATTTGATACACTGCCGATTTTGCAGGTTTTCCTACTTACAGAGCATGTAGAGGTCTGTAATTTTTATCATAGGTACACATCAACTGTGAGAGACGGAATCTAAAACAAAAATCCAGAAAATCACATTGTATGATTTTTAAGTAATTAATTTGCATTTTATTGCATGACATAAGTATTTGATCACCTACCAACCAGTAAGAATTCCGGCTCTCACAGACCTGTTAGTTTTTCTTTAAGAAGCCCTCCTGTTCTCCACTCATTACCTGTATTAACTGCACCTGTTTGAACTCGTTACCTGTATAAAAGACACCTGTCCACACACTCAATCAAACAGATTCCAACCTCTCCACAATGGCCAAGACCAGAGAGCTGTGTAAAGACATCAGGGATAAAATTGTAGACCTGCACAAGGCTGGAATGGGCTACAGGACAATAGGCAAGCAGCTTGGTGAGAAGGCAACAACTGTTGGCGCAATTATTAGAAAATGGAAGAAGTTCAAGATGACGGTCAATCACCCTCGGTCTGGGGCTCCATGCAAGATCTCACCTGGTGGGACATCAATGATCATGAGGAAGGTGAGGGATCAGCCCAGAACTACACGGCAGGACCTGGTCAATGACCTGAAGAGAGCTGGGACCACAGTCTCAAAGAAAACCATTAGTAACACACTACGCTGTCATGGATTAAAATCCTGCAGCGCACGCAAGGTCCCCCTGCTCAAGCCAGCGCATGTCCAGGCCCGTCTGAAGTTTGCCAATGACCATCTGGATGATCCAGAGGAGGAATGGGAGAAGGTCATGTGGTCTGATGAAACAAAAATAGAGCTTTTTGGTCTAAACTCCACTCGCCGTGTTTGGAGGAAGAAGAAGGATGAGTACAACCCCAAGAACACCATCCCAACCGTGAAGCATGGAGGTGGAAACATAATTCTTTGGGGATGCTTTTCTGCAAAGGGGACAGGACGACTGCACCGTATTGAGGGGAGGATGGATGGGGCCATGTATCGCGAGATCTTGGCCAACAACCTCCTTCCCTCAGTAAGAGCATTGAAGATGGGTCGTGGCTGGGTCAACGTGGCATGACAACGACCCGAAACACACAGCCAGGGCAACTAAGGAGTGGCTCCGTAAGAAGCATCTCCAGGTCCTGGAGTGGCCTAGCCAGTCTCCGGAACTGAACCCAATAGAAAATCTTTGGAGGGAGCTGAAAGTCCGTATTGCCCAGCGACAGCCCCGAAACCTGAAGGATCTGGAGAAGGTCTGTATGTAGGAGTGGGCCAAAATCCCTGCTGCAGTGTGTGCAGACCTGGTCAAGACCTACAGGAAACGTATGATCTCTGTAATTGCAAACAAAGGTTTCTGTACCAAATATTAAGTTCTGCTTTTCTGATGTATCAAATACTTATGTCACAGTTGAAGTGTACCTATGATAACAATTACAGACCTCTACATGCTTTGAAAGTAGGAAAACCTGCAAAATCGGCAGTGTATCAAATACTTGTTCTCCCCACTGTATATATATATACATACACACACACACATATGCCCAAAAAATTATCAAGCTTGCATTAAACATGACAGGAATGTTTTGTGGTGGTCACATTTTAATGTCAGCAGACAGCCATGTACATGAAGAGTGATATCTTTGCTAACATGAGTCTGCGGCTTTGCTGATTGTATCTCCATCAGAAAATAACAGAGTTGGGGGCTAATGGGGCTTGCTACGGAAGTACCTCACGCTCTGTTAGTTTTTCATTACCACTTCACTCAGTGTTCCATGGGAGCATCCAGTATCAGTAATTACCGATGCCTCGACAATCATTTCAGAATCCATAATCTGCTGTTTTTTCACTTCAGGGGACTAACATCCCTCCCCCAGTCTCTTTCCCGTTCCTCCCATCCCATTTCTCTGTTGACTGAGAAATGCAAAACAACAGCTTAATGACATGATAGGATGTAAGTTGACTTCAGAAGCACTCGTTTCCTAGCAACTTCCAGGTAGAGGTGGCAGGGGTTTGTGTGACAAGAGCTCGTCTGACCATGTCACCATGACAGGACAAAATCACAGAACAAATTAAGACAACACCTGGTTGGCGGCTAATAGCCTGCTGGACATCTTTCTCAATCAGCACTATATCTTGTGGGTAAAAGTCGTGTTTTGCGTCAAATCTTTTATAAGATTGGCCAAATCTACATTGTTAGTTAAAGGCTCTAGGAAAATGAGGTTTCAAGTGAATATTACATGAGTCTTGGGCCAAGAATGTGTTCAAAGTAATTCAGTTTGAGTCGGCAGTGGGACTAAATAGCTGACAGCAGAATGCTGGAAAGCCAGACTATTTCTTTGAAGGCTAAGTATCACATAGCTGAGAATTTAAAAATACAATTCACACCTCCCTGTCTTTGCAAACAAACATACAGAACCCCCGACCTCACACCCTTAGACTGCAGCTGTCAGACTGAAAGCCACGACGATATCTCATTATATCTCAACACTATTCAATCACTATCCATGTTTGTGAATAACCTTGAAAGCTGCTTAGACCTTTTCTCTATTTCCATTCAGCACACCCAAGTGGTGGAATCTTACAAACAGAGAAATCAAAATGATAGTACAAACATCCACTGACAGGAAACGGTTGTATACCAATCTAGCTATCGTTCAAGATTTCAAAGTAACAGCACAGCAACAGTTATAAATCACATACACACGTCACACACATGCACACACACACACACACGCACACACACGGCTAATCCCCATCCCCTCAACACAAGCAGTGCCCCGAGAGCTAATCGATGTAGCTCATTCATATTAAACAACATGAGGACATCAGGGGAAGCCTGGGGAATTACAAGCAGTCTCCGCTGTGAAGACACAGCCTGGGATCAGCCTGAGGACTGGAGGACACATAACATGCCTGCCTGCCCCCCTCCCCTCCCTCCCCCCAACAACCTGTTTACTCCCAATGCCATGGCCCTGCTGCATACCAGGCCAGTAGCATGGCTAGCGTAGTCAGCTACTGCAGCTTCCACTTTTCAGGGCTGGAAACTGTTGGCTAAATAAGGAGAGTGGTAGACAGATCTATAGCCTTGACTTTCTTGAGAATTGTATTTTTATTAGACCTCAGAGGTTGGGTCTGGAGCCACAACATCTTAAAGCTTTGTCCATCAGGAGCAGTGACATCACCAGTGACTATTCAAAGTAGCAGAAACTGTCCCCAATTAATCCCTCAGCCTACTACTCCAAACAGACAAACAAACAGACAGTCAACTTATTTAAATCTTTAGCAGAATTAGCAGTCTAGCTGTAGGAACAATGATTTATGGTTCACAGTCCAGAGCAGGAAAACGAAGGGGAAAAAGACAGCGTCTGACTGCTATGGGCAACTGCCTTACCTTGCCAATAAGACAGCAGCCTCTTGCCACTCAAAATAATATCCACCACTACAGCCTCAGATAGATAGAGATAGAGAGTCATTGACTCACCAGTAGTTTATGCTGTAGCTTGTGTTGGTTGAAAGTCCCAGGCTTCAGTTTCAGGGCTCTGTTGTTGTCCTCTAGAAGATGTAGTCTATCCACACGCTGACACTGGGGCGCTACGTCTGGGAAGTGGAGGGGCACAACTTCATTTCTCAACTGTGGAGGAAAACATGAGATAAGTTGAAAATGGTCATCGGAATTATTTCAGCGAGTCATTATCGCAGTCATTATGTCTTGTAGTGGTTTCAGGGGTTGTGTTGTGGATGGACGTTATGTGCCTGCAAGGTTTCTTAGTTTTTTGGCTGCCAGGACCATGGACAGCAAGGCGAAGTATTCACCCAGAGGCAGGCCCACGGACAGCTCCGAGGAAACTTCTAGACTGCAGCAGAGCAGCCACACCCGTCTCCAGTTATAATCAGAGCCAAAGAGCAGACAGGTGAAACCAATCAGTCTCTCTACTTTAACCACACCCTGGGTTTCTTTCGTTGTCTTCGTTTTGACCCCGGCAGGTGGAGGAAAGGGAGGCTTTAAAAGAAGAAAGGAAAATAGGCTGACAAGAAGGATGGAACTTCCCCAAAGACAAAGCTTGGAGGACCTTCTGTGGGTAGCGAAGGATTTATCCAAGATGGCGTAGTAGTGCAGTTGTGTTTTTATCGTATGTCTGTAAATAGCCTGTAAATACCCTATTTTTCGTACATATTTCCCTATCAGACTTTTCATCCTTCTACAAGATATACTTTCCTGCAACCCGCCTCACTCAATGTGGAACGGATTCTATTATTGACTTACCTTTATCTAGAATCTAGAATCTCCAGTTGAAACTAGCTAGCCAGCTAACTAGCTACTTGCTATTAGCCACAGCTAGCGGTGTTTCACCCAGAACATTGGATTTTTTTTTCTGCGGGATTAATTTTAATCACTGGACATTGATCACCGGATATTCGGCCAGTCTGCACAGCGCGTTATCGACCCAGAACATATCAGTTTTTCCGCCGGAATCACTGAATCACTGGACCTTTAACTCCGGATTCATCGCTACCAGCTAGCTACAACAAAACGGACGCTGTGGTCTGGCTAATCATCCTGAGCTAGGCCCATCTCCCGGCTATCTACCTCTCTGTCAACCGGACGGGACCACCTAGTGTTGACACGGAGCCCCGCCGATCCTACACGACTGGTCTGCCGACGAAATCGTCTGATGTGGTTACGACGTTAACCACGAAGATTCCATCCATCTGCTAGCCCTGGCCCGCTAGCACACGCTAGCCGTGGCCTCTTACTCACTAGTGCTTCACCACCGGACCTTATGATAACTCGGCTATACAGCTGATATCTGCTGGACTGTTCCTTTTTACGGTACTACATCCTGTTTATGTTTAGCCTCAGCCCAAACATGGTTAGTTTATTGTTGTTTCGGTTATTTCTAATTGTACTATATCACTGTAGACCCCCAGCCTAGCTAAACCTGCCTTAGATAGCTCCTTTGCCCCCTCCCCCTATACACGCGGAGACCGACTCAATTGATACCTCCAGCGATGCTATCTCTTTCATTGTTACCCAACGCTTAGGTTTACCTCCACTTTACTCATATCCTTCCATATCCTTGTCTGTACATAATGCCCTGAATCTTTTCTATAACACCCGGAAATCTGCCCCCCTTTATTCTATGTACCCAACGCACTAGAAGACCAGTTCTTAAAGCCTTTAGCCGTATCCTTATTCTAGTCCTCCTCTGTTCCTCTGGTGATGTAGAGGTTAACCCAGGCCCTGCAGCCCTCAGTATCACTCCTACTCCCCAGGCGCTATCATTTGATGACTTCTGTAATCGCAAAAGTCTTGGTTTCTTGCACATAAATATCAGAAGTCTACTTCCTAAGTTTGAGTTATTCACTGCGTTAGCACACTCTGCCAACCCTGATGTTCTAGCAGTGTCTGAATCCTGGCTCAGGAAGGCCACCAAAAATTCTGAAATTTTCATCCCCAACTATAACATTTTCCGTCTAGATAGAACTGCCAAAGGGGGTGGAGTTGCAATCTACTGTAGAGATAGCCTGCAGAGCTCTATCATACTATCCAGGTCTGTGCCCAAACAGTTTGAGCTTCTACTTCTAAAAATCCACCTTTCCAGAAATAAGTCTCTCACTGTTGCCGCTTGCTACAGACCCCCCTCAGCCCCCAGCTGTGCCCTGGACACCATATGTGAATTGATTGCCCCCATTTATCCTCAGAGTTTGTACTGCTTGGTGACCTAAATTGGGATATGCTTAATACCCCAGCCATCCTACAATCCAAGCTAGATGCCCTCAACCTCACGCAAATTATCAACGAACCTACCAGGTACAACCCTAAATCCGTAAACATGGGTACCCTCATAGATATCATCCTGACTAACATACCCTCTAAATACACCTCAGCTGTCTTCAACCAGGATCTCAGCGATCACTGCCTTATTGCCTGCGTCCGTAACGGGTCCGCGGTCAAACGACCACCCCTCATCACTGTCAAACGCTCCCTAAAACACTTTAGCGAGGAGGCCTTCCTAATTGACCTGGCCCAGGTATCCTGGATGGATATAGATCTCATTCCATCAGTAGAGGATGCCTGGTTGTTCCTTAAAAGTAATTTCCTCTCAATCTTAAATAAACATGCCCCATTCAAAAAATACAGAACTAAGAACCGATATAGCCCCTGGTTCTCCTCAGACTTGACTGCCCTTGACCAGCACAAAAACATCCTGTGGCGTACAGCATTAGCATCAAATAGCCCCCGCGATATGCAACTTTTCAGGGAAGTTAGGAACCAATATACACAAGCAGTCAGGAAAGCAAAGGCTAACTTTTTCAAACAGAAATTTGCATCCTGTAGCACTAACTCCAAAAAGTTTTGGGACACTGTAAAGTCCATGGAGAATAAGAGCACATCCTCCCAGCTGCCCACTGCACTGAGGCTAGGAAACACTATCACCACCGAAAAATCTACAATAATCGAGAATTTCAACAAGCATTTTGCGACAGCTGGCCATGCTTTCCATCTGGCTACCACTAACCCGGCCACCAACTCTGCACCCTCTGCTGCAACTTGCCCATGCCCCCCCCGCTTCTCCTTCACACAAATTCAGACAGCTGATGTTTTGAAAGCGCTGCAAAATCTGGACCCCTACAAATCAGCTGGGCTAGACAATCTGGACCCTTTCTTTCTAAAACTAGCCGCCGAAATTGTCGCAACCCCTATTACTAGTCTGTTCAACCTCTCTTTCATAACGTCTGAGATCCCCAGAGATTGGAAAGCTGCCGCGGTCATCCCCCTCTTCAAAGGGGGGTGACACTCTAGATCCAAACTGCTACAGACCTATATCCATCCTGCCCTGCCTTTCGAAAGTATTCGAAAGCCAAGTTAACAAACAGATCATCGACCATTTCGAATACCACCGTACCTTCTCCGCTATGCAATCCGGTTTCCGAGCTGGTCACGGGTGCACTTCAGCCACGCTCAAGGTCCTAAACGATATTATAACCGCGATTGATAATAGACAGTACTGTGCAGCCGTCTTCATCGACCTGGCCAAGGCTTTCGACTCTGTCAACCACCGCATTCTTATTGGCAGACTAAATAGCCTTGGTTTCTCAAATGACTGCCTCGCCTGGTTCACCAACTACTTCTCAGATAGAGTTCAGTGTGTCAAATCGGAGGGCCTGTTGTCTGGACCTATGGCAGTCTCTCTAGGGGTGCCACAGGGTTCAATTCTTGGGCCGACACTTTTCTCCGTGTATATCAATGATGTCGCTCTTGCTGCTGGTGACTCTCAGATCCACCTCTACGCAGACGACACCATTTTGTATACATCTGGCCCTTCATTGGACACTGTGTTAACAAACCTCCAAACGAGCTTCAATGCCATACAACAATCCTTCAGTAGCCTCCAACTGCTCTTAAACACTAGTAAAACTAAATGCATGCTTTTCAATCGAACGCTGCTGGCACCCGCCCACCCGACTAGAATCACCACTCTCGACGGGTCTGACCTAGAGTATGTGGACAACTACAAATACCTAGGTGTCTGGTTAGACTGTAAACTCAACTTCCAGACTCACATAAAGAATCTCCAATCCAAAGTTAAATCTAGAATCGGCTTCCTATTTCGCAACAAAGCCTCCTTCACTCATGCTGCCAAACATGCCCTCGTAAAACTGACTATCCTACCGATCCTTGACTTCGGCGATGTCATTTACAAAATAGCCTCCAACACTCTACTCAGCAAATTGGATGTAGTCTATCACAGTGCCATCCGTTTTGTCTCCAAAGCCCCATACACTACCCACCACTGTGACCTGTACGCTCTTGTTGGCTGGTCCTCACTACATGTTCGTCAGTCAAACCCACTGGCTCCAGGCCATCTATAAATCATTGCTAGGCAAATCCCCGCCTTATCTTAGCTCATTGGTCACCATAGCAGCACCCACCCGTAGTCTGCGCTCCAGCAGGTATATCTCACTGGTCATTCCCAAAGCCAACACCTCCTTTGGCCGCCATTCCTTCCAGTTCTCTGCTGCCAATGACTGGAACAATTGCAAAAATCTCTGAAGCTGGAGACTCTTATCTCCCTCAATAACTTTAAGCATCAGTTGTCAGAGCACCTTACCGATCACTGCACCTGTACACAGCCCATCTGAAATTAGCCCACCCAACTACCTCATCCCTATATTGTTATTTATTTTGCTCTTTTGCACCCCAGTATCTCTATTTGCACATAATCTCTTGCACATCTAGCATTCCAGTGTTAATACTATTGTAATTATTCTGCACTATAGCCTATTTATTGCCTTACCTCCATAACTTGCTACATTTGCACACACTGTATATATATTTTCTGTTGTATTTCTGACTTTATGTTTTTTACCCCATATGTAACTCTGTGTTGTTTTTATTGCACTACTTTGCTTTATCTTGGCCAGGTCGCAGTTGTAAATGAGAACCTGTTCTCAACTGGCTTACCTGGTTAAATAAAGGTGAAATAAATAAAATAAATAAATAAATAAAATTTACTTTGTTTGTTTTTGGCTATGATTTGTCAAGAACGCTGCCAAAGCCTGCTCATAATAAACAGGTTTAACCCTTTACTTGGACTTGTGTTGTGTGTGTAAACCCTGCCTTGCGAAGAACCCGGCCCCGAAACCACTACATTCAATGACCTGAAATGGTTATGACTTGCTGAGGAACGCTCAACTCCTTTCTCTTATATCGAGGCAAAGTTGAATATTGATAACTGGTCGCGCGAATTTACTAGCAACAACATTTAGTCACCATCAATCAATTCTGAAAACCTGTACCTTTGTAAATGCAGCCCTTCCGAAGGGTGTTGAAATTCATCCTTTTAATAAAAACCTTTATCGAATACAACCACCAACCTTTTCCTCATGTGTTGCTCAACTCAGCGTGAATGCGCTTGTGCCAATTGAATCTCAGCTTACATTCTGTAGAACACAGGTGTCAAACTCATTCCACGAAGGGCAGAGTGTCTGCGGGTTTTCGCTCCTCCCTTGTACTTGACTGATGAATTAAGGTCACTAATTAGTAAGTAACTCCCCACACCTGGTTGTCTAGGGCTTAATTGAAAGTTAAAACCAAAAACCTTCAGACACCAGGCCCTCCATGGAATGAATTTCACAGCCCTGCTGTAGAACGTCAAGGCCGCTACGTCTCCAGTTGAGCAACACAAAATAGGAAAAAGTCAGTGGTTGTATTTGATATGTTTTTATTGAAAGTGAATTTCAGCACCCCGTGGAAGGACCGCAGATATACAGGACAAACATAGGTACAGGTCAACGTTTTCAGAATTGAAATTTTTACAAGTATCGACTGGTGACTCAATGTTGTTGCTATCAAATTGCACAACCAGTTATCAATACTAAACTCCGCCTCAATATAAGAGAACAGAGTTGAGCGTTCCTCAGCTAGGTTATGACCTGCCTATAAATAAGCAACTATTCAAACTACACAAAACGTTACTAATGTTTAGGGTGTCCAATCAAAACGCATCTGTTGACCAATTGGTAAAATGAAATGTACAGTTGAAGTCGGAAGTTTACATATACCTTAGCCAAATACATTTAAACTCAGTTTTTCACAATTCCTGACATTTAATCCTAGTAAAAATGCATTGTCTTAGGTCAGTTATGATCACCACTTTATTTTAAGAATGTGAAATGTCAGAATAATAGTTGAGAGAATGATTTATTTCAGCTTTTATTTATTTAATCACATTCCCAGTGGGTCAGAAGTTTACATACACTCAATTAGTATTTGGTAGCATTTCCTTTAAATTGTTTAACTTGGGTCAAACGTTTCAGGTAGCCTTCCACAAGCTTCCCACAATAAGTTGGGTGAATTTTGGCCCATTCCTCCTGACAGAGCTGGTGTAACTGAGTCAGGTTTGTAGGCCTCCTTGCTCGCACACGCTTTTTCAGTTCTGCCCATACATTTTCTATAGTATTGTGGTCAGGGCTTTGTGATGGCCACTCCAATACCTTGACTTTGTTGTCCTTAAGCCATTTTTCCACAACTTTGGAAGAATGCTTGGGGTCATTGCCCATTTGGAAGACCCATTTGCGACCAAGCTTTAACTTCCTGACTGATGTCTTGAGATGTTGCTACAATATATCCACATAATTTTCCTTCCTCATGATGCAATCTATTTTGTGAAGTGCACCAGTCCCTCCTGCAGCAAAGCACCCCCACAGCATTATTGTCACGATCGTCTGAAGGAGGAGACCAATGCGCAGCGTTGCGAGTGAACATGATGACTTTATTAACTTAAAGCAACCACGAAGAAAACAACAAATGACGATCCGTGAAGTTCTATACTGAATACTACTAACCGCAACAAAGAAACAATAACCCACCACACAAAGGAGAAAACACACAGAATATATATGGCTCCCAATCAGAGATAACGAGCCGACAGCTGACACTCGTTACCTCCGATTGGGAGTCATCGACCAATCACCACCTGACACAAACAAAATGAAACTCACCCATCCCCAACACCACCAAATGAAATACACCCAAACACATGAAAATGAACAACCCTGGCTCAATATAAACGTCCATAGAGCCAGAGTGTCACAGTACCCCCCTAAAGGTGCGAACTCCGGGCGCACCAACATCAGGACTAGGGAGGGTCTGGGTGGGCGTCTGTCCATGGTGGCGGCTCTGGCCCCGGTCGTGATCCCCACCCCACCACAGTCACAACCTGCTTCGGTAGCCTCCCAATGACCACCCTCCACCTAACCCCACCTGGACTAAGGGGCAACCCCGGACTAAGGGGCAGCATCGGCCTAAGGGGCAGCACCGGGATAAGGGGCAGCACCGGGCTAAGGGACAGCACCGGACTACGGGGCAGCACCGGACTACGGGGCAGTACCGGACTAAAGGGCAGTACAGGACTAAGGGGCAGCACCGGGCTAAGGGGCAGTACCGGGCTAAGGGGCAGTACCGGACTACGGGGCAGCACCGGACTCAGGGGCAGCACCGGACTCAGGGGCAGCACCGGGCTAAAGGGCAGCACCGGACTAAGGGGCAGCACCGGGCTAAGGGGCAGTACCTGACTAGATGGCGGATCCTGGCTGGCTGGCTCTGGCGGATCCTGGCGGGACGGCTCTGGCTGATCCTGGCGGGACGGCTCTGGCGGATCCTGGCGGGACGGCTCTGGCGGATCCTGGCTGGACGGCTCTGGCGGATCCTGGCTGGACGGCTCTGGCGGATCCTGGCTGGACGGCTCTGGCGGATCCTGGCTGGACGGCTCTGGCTGATCCTGGCTGGACGGCTCTGGCGGATCCTGGCAGGACGGCTCTGGCGGATCCTGGCTGGCTGACGGATCTGGCGGATCCTGGCGGGCTGACGGATCTGGCTGCTCATGGCTGGCTGACGGATCTGGCTGCTCATGGCTGGCTGACGGATCTGGCTGCTCATGGCTGGCTGACGGATCTGGCTGCTCATGGCTGGCTGACGGATCTGGCTGCTCATGGCTGGCTGACGGGTCTGGCTGCTCATGGCTGGCTGACGGATCTGGCTGCTCGTGGCTGGCTGACGGATCTGGCTGCTCATGGCTGGCTGACGGATCTGGCTGCTCGTGGCTGGCTGACGGATCTGGCTGCTCGCGGCTGGCTGACGGATCTGGCTGCTCATGGCTGGCTGACGGATCTGGCTGCTCATGGCTGGCTGACGGATCTGGCTGCTCATGGCTGGCTGACGGATCTGGCTGCTCATGGCTGGCTGACGGGTCTGGCTGCTCATGGCTGGCTGACGGGTCTGGCTGCTCATGGCTGGCTGACGGGTCTGGCTGCTCATGGCTGGCTGACGGATCTGGCTGCTCATGGCTGGCTGACGGATCTGGCCACTCATGGCTGGCGGAAGGCTCTGGCTGATCCCGTCTGGCGGAAGGCTCTGGCTGCTCCTGTCTGACGGAAGGCTCTGGCTGCTCCTGTCTGGCGGAAGGCTCTGGCTGATCCTGTCTGGCGGAAGGCTCTGGCTGATCCTGTCTGGCGGAAGGCTCTGGCTGATCCTGTCTGGCGGAAGGCTCTGGCTGATCCTGTCTGGCGGAGAGCTCTAGCGGCTCCGGTCTGGCGGACGGCTCTGAAGGCTCATGGCAGACGGGCGGCTTTGTAGGCTCAGTACAGACGGGCAGTTCAGACGGCGTTGGGCAGACGGGCAGTTCAGGCCGGCTGGCGACGCACATCGTGGACCTGGTGCGTGGAGTAGGAACAGGCCGGACCGTACCGGGAACACCCACCACTGGCCTTAACTGGGGATCAAGAACGGACCGGACCAGACTGGGAACACACTTCAGTCTCTCATGCCGTGCCACAACAACTTCCCTCCCTCTACTCGCCAATGGCTCCCGTAATCCGATAGCCTTCTCTCCTTTTTCTCCCTGTGGCAGCCTCCTGCTGCCCAGGCGCCAAGCCATGTGCCCCCCAAAAAAAATTTTGCGGGAGTAACCACGGGCTTCCAGCCTCGACTCCGCGCTTCCTCTTCATACCACCTCCTCTCGGCTGCAGCTGCCTCCAGCTCTTCACGAGGGCGGTGATATTCCTCCTCATACCACCTCCTCTCGGCTGCAGCTGCCTCCAGCTCTTCACGAGGGCGGTGATGTTCCTCCGGTTGTGCCCACATAGGCCGGTGCGGGTTATTCCTCCTTCCCGTACTGGTCGGGCGACGGGGAGTATACAACCAGGTAAGGTTGGGCAGGCTCAGTGCTCAAGGGAGCCAGTACGCCTGCACGGTCCGGTATTTCCGGCGCCACCTCCTCGCTCCAGCCCAGTACCACCAGTGCCTACACCACGCACCAAGCCTCCTGTGTGTTCCCCGAGTCCTGTGCGTCCTGTTGCTGCTCCCCGCACTAGGCGGTATGTGAGTCCCCAGGGTCCAGCATGCCCTGTTCCGGCTCCCCGCACTAGGCGTTATGGGAGTCCCCAGGGTCCAGCATGCCCTGTTCCGGCTCCCCGCACTAGGCGTCATGTGCGTTCCCAGGGTCCAGCAAGCCCTGTTGCTTCTCTCCGCACTAGCCCTGAGATGCGTGTCCTCAGCCCGGTACCTCCTGTTCCGGCACCACGCACCAGGCCTACGATGCGCCTCAGACGGCCAGAGTCTGCCGTCTGCCCAACGGGGCCTGAACTGTCCGTCTGCCCAACGGGGCCTGAACTGTCCGTCTGCCCAACGCCGTCTGAACTGCCCGTCTGCCCAACGGGGCCTGAACTGTCCGTCTGCCCAACGCCGTCTGAACTGTCCATCTGCCCAACGCCGTCTGAACTGCCCGTCTGCCCAACGGGGCCTGAACTGTCCGTCTGCCCAACGCCGTCTGAACTGCCCGTCTGCCCAACGCCGTCAGAGCCTTCCGCCAGACAGGATCAGCCAGAGCCTTCTGCCAGACAGGATCAGCCAGAGCCTTCTGCCAGACAGGATCAGCCAGAGCCTTCCGCCAGACAGGATCAGCCAGAGCCTTCCGCCAGACAGGATCAGCCAGAGCCTTCCGCCAGACAGGATCAGCCAGAGCCTTCCGCCAGACAGGATCAGCCAGAGCCTTCTGCCAGACAGGATCAGCCAGAGCCTTCTGCCAGACAGGATCAGCCAGAGCCTTCTGCCAGACAGGATCAGCCAGAGCCTTCTGCCAGACAGGATCAGCCAGAGCCTTCTGCCAGACAGGATCAGCCAGAGCCTTCTGCCAGACAGGATCAGCCAGAGCCTTCCGCCAGCCAGGATCCGCCAGAGCCGTCCAGCCAGGATCCGCCTGAGCCAGCCAGCCAGGATCTGCCCCTCAGTCCGGTGCTGCCCTTTGGTCCGGTGCTGCCCCTTGGTCCGGTGCTGCCCCTTGGTCCGGTGCTGCCCCTTAGTCCGGTGCTGCCACTTAGTCCGGTGCTGCCCCTTAGTCAGGTGCTGTCCCTTAGTCCGGTACTGCCTACTAAGCAGTTTGTGACTGTGGTGGGGTGGGGATCACGACCGGGGCCAGAGCCACCACCGTGGACAGACGCCCACCCAGACCCTCCCCTAGAGCGTATGCTGGTGCGCCCGGAGTGCGCACCTTTAGGGGGGGGTACTGTGACACTCTGGCTCTAGGACTTTTGTATGTGAGCTAGAGTGTATGTTGTTTTGTTGGGGATTTGGGTGTTTTTCTATGTTGGTAGTTCTGTCGGGTGTATTTCTATGTTTGCAGGTCTGTGGGTGGTTTTTCTATGTGTTGTATGTTGTAGTCAATGACTCCCAATCGGAGGTAACGAGTGTCAGCTGTCGGCTCGTTATCTCTGATTGGGAGCCATATTTAAACTGTCAGTTTTCACCTTTGTTTTGTGGGTTATTGTTCCAAGTTCAGTATATTGTCACTGTAGGACTTCACTATCGTCTTTTGTTGTTTTTTCGTGGTTGCTTTATAAATAAAGTCATCATGTTCACTCCACGCGCTGCGTATTGGTCCGCTCCTTCCGACGATCGTGACAATTATGCTGCCACCCCCGTGCTTCACGGTTGGGATGGTGTTCTTCGGGTTGCAAGCAACCCCCTTTTTCCTCCAAACATAACGATGGTCATTATGGCCAAACAGTTCTATTTTTGTTTAATCAGACAAGAGGACATTTCTCCAAAAAGTACGACCTTTGTCCCCATGTGCAGTTGCAAACCGTAGTCTGTCTTTTTTATGGCGGTTTTGGAGCAGTGGCTTCTTCCTTGCTGAACGGCCTTTCAGGTTATGTTGATATAGGACTCGTTTTACTGTGGATATAGATACTTTTGTACCAGTTTCCTCCAGCATCTTCACAAGGTCCTTTGCTGTTGTTCTGGGATTGATTTGCACTTTTCTCACCAAAGTACGTTCATCTCTAGGAGACAGAACGCGTCTCCATCCTGAGCGGTATGACGGCTGCGTGGTCCCATGGTGTTTATACTTGCGTACTATTGTTTATATAGATGAACGTGGTACCTTCAGGCGTTTGGAAATTGGTCCAGGTATGAACCAGACTTGTGGAGGTATACAATTTTTTTTCTGAGATCTTGGCTGATTTCTTTTGATTTTCCCATGATGTGAAGCAAAGAGGCACTGAGTTTGAAGGTAGGCCTTGAAATACATCCACAGGTACACCTCCAATTGACTCAAATGATGTCAATTAGCCTATCAGAAGCTTCTAAAGCCATGACATCATTTTCTGGAATTTTCCAAGCTGTTTAAAGGCACATTCAACTTAGTGTATGTAAACTTCTGACCCACTGGAATTGCGATACAGTGAATTATATGTAAAATAATCTGTCTGTAAACAATTGTTGGAAAAATTACTTGTGTCATGCACAAAGTAGATGTCCTAACCGACTTGCCAAAACTATAGTTTGTTAACAAGACATTTGTTGAGTGGTTGAAAAACGAGTTTTAATGACTCCGACCTAAGTGTTTGTAAACTTCCGACTTCAACTGTAGTTGAGTAGATAGATAATCCCCTAAGAAAACCAATGGTCCAAACCTCATGTCTTTATCATAATCTGTTCCAAATTTATTGGAGTTTCTACCCTTGTAGGATGGTCAAAATTAGGGTGGCTAAATCAATGGAAGCCAGATATTTTTGAATCAGGAAAATAGCATTGCGTCAAATAGGCTGGCTGCTGTGCGAGAATTAAGGCTACCGGACAGACTTACCATTGAACTCATCTTTCTTCTCAAATCCGGAGGACATAAACCAATATAGAGGTAAGATAGATATAGATTTTGAGACATGACATGTAGTATTTTCATATTTTAGTATAGCCTACGCTGTTTATATTAATGCGACATTCCTGTTCTTTTTCTAAGATTTCTCACAAAAACAATTTATATCTGTGTTATCCGTGAAATGTCAAAGGAGCACTGAGCTTTTTATTGGCAAAGCCTTTTGCATTTAATTCAGCTAGTGTCATGCTAATTTAGCTATTTACGACCTGTGGAAACAACATGTAAGACACCACCACAAAATGTAAAATCCTCTAAAGATTCAGCGATAAAGCTGCTCTGCTCTGTCAACTGAGCTCGGTGCTTATTATCAGATGTATTAGGTCACGAAATCCAACTTTTTTGGATATAATGATATGTTAGAGAAAGACCTCACTGAATGATTCAGAACATTAATAATCATATTTGTCTTTGTAACATTTATTTTATAACATAAGAATGTGAAATGTCATCACCAAAGTGCATTTTCATCTACTCTGGACAGAGTGGGTGGACACCCTATAATGTTACAGTTGAGTGTTGCTGACATATAACTACACTAGTCACCATGTTAGTTTCCCTGTGTCCGCCCAGTGGGTTATAGAGTAACCCAGGACAGAACTAGCAGGTGGTCTGAGTGGAAAAGCAACCGGTCCTGCTGCTGATGCTAGGCTAATTTTGAGCACTTTTTGCCCTGATGCTCCAGTAAGGCACCAGTTACAGCATACAAAGGATGAAGTGTAGACTGGACCACCTGCACATCTGTTGCCTTGAGCAAACATACAGCTCTAAAGAGATCGGACTATACATGCAAATACACGCACATGGGGAGAGAGCATAACGTGCACACACATGCACACACACACACACAGACAAGCAAAAGCAAAGGTTCACTAAAGGAGAAATAGTCAAAACAAAAGAGAAACAAATTGTCCATGAAGGCATAATCTACAGAGATTTAGGCCTACGGTAGGCTAAGAAAAAATAATATTTGTTGATCATGGATAATACTAGGTCATGCTGTGACATGCTTGTACAATACAGAGCTCGGGAGAGATATGAAGGGAGGAAAGCAAACCCCAAATACACACAGATGGTCCAATACTTTTTACATACAGTTCCCTCCATTCCAACACCAGGCAAAGGAAATGTCTACATATCTAGGTAACAAAGCACCGCAACACTCACTCAACCTAATTCTTACAAACCCACACAAGTATAAGTTGCCAACGACGTGGTAAAATAACATCCTCTCTCCATGTTGGTCCACTTAGCAGGCGGTGCTGATAGCAGTAGCTAAACTGCTTATTATTGCCAAGCCAGTGAAGCTAGCTCAAAATAATAATGCCCTCTTGAATTATTCATGATTTCAGTCAGGTGGAACCAGATGCTGCTTCTGTGTCATAGACTAGAGAAAGAGCTGTAACTCGACTCATCCAGGGCAGGCCAGCCGGAGAAGGCCATCTCTGCATGGGAGAGGGGGACTTGCCTATATCATGAGAACACAGCCTGGCTTTAGCTAGATGGGGACAGAAACACAACACTACCGTGTCATGACACCAGCAGCTTTGCTGTTTACATGTGACATTCCCTCCCAGTATTTAAAGGACGATGGTTCAGTAGGCCAGTCCATATGGAGCAGCTCACCCTAAGGGGCTGCTGGCAGTTTACCGGCCCCAGTGTTGGTGTCGCTCCATCCTCTGCCCTGACATTTGTGGAAATGGCCGGAAGATGTCCGTGCCGGTGCCACCCTCTGGCACTGCATACTAATGCCATGGTGCTGTATGCCTGCCTGCCTGTCTGTCTGCATGTCTGCCTGCCTGCCGCTCATGGGAACGGAACAAGCAGGGATATTTTTACCGCTCGTCCCCAGCTGCACATCTCCAACCCAAGGCCAACGGGCAATTTGTGTTTGTTTCTTCTGGCAGGAGGCAGCTCGCCTACCTCCGTAACACAAACGGACATCTGGACCCAGGTTGTTCTTACCCTGCCCCATGCCCCTGTCCAATAGCCTTGAGATTAAATATTTCTGCTCTATAAATGCTACATAAATTTGAGCAACACTGACTTCCTGACTGAAAGTCAAAGTTTGTTTTTCATCATCAGATATTTATGCTTGACAGTAATGGTAAACATGAAATGTGGTTTAGAACATTTATATGTTCATGAATGATTCATAAGTGCATTTTTGTTGAAAGGTAGAGTAGCACTCACTAACTGTAAGTGTAGGCAGTAGGCAAGGAATGTATGTGAGAGTGTCGTATTTCTGGGCCATAAGGACAAATTATTCTGTCAACTGTGATTGCCAGGTCTGAAGAGTAGGTCTCCCTACATACCTTAATCAGAATGAATGAAGTCATAGACACGCTATATCAGATCAATATGTATATGCATGTCTGTTTGATTTCCAGTGGAGAACCATTTTTACAGAGCTCAACCTTGACTGTGGCCCAGGGTTAGTAAATATTTACTTGTTGAAATATGAACACGTCATATTTAGCAAGGGTTCAGCAGGTATAATGACTCAATTTAGGAGTCTGTATGTCATGTCTATCTGTTTAATTCATTTTAGCCAGAACAAGGCTAATTCAATCCATCTTATTAGAGCTTCTTTATGCAATTACCCTGTGCCCCTGCTCATTGTGACTTGTGCATGGAGACTGGAGAGGAGGCTTACACCCAACCCATAGACTCCACATTACAGACACTGCAACCTTGAAGATTGCCTACCAAACAAATGGTAACTGTCCAGTGTTTACAGATTTCTATGACCTATAATTATTACAATATGAGTGAAATAGTTTTCTTTCCCAAAAATGGTAATATTTTAAAAAGCAGCTTTTCTGTGTTGGAATGGTGTGGGCGTACCCCAACAACAGAATGGTGTGGTCGTATACCGCTCATTAAAAATATTCATATGAGTAGACCTCTAATTGGCCTCCGGAGGATGACATCATCCCATCCTCTATGAGGAAATAGTGAGCATTCTTGTAACGGTCTGTTTTAGATACCAAGTTTGAGATGTTTTGTTGTTTTGTTCGTTTTTTCTCCAATTTATGCTTTGGCCACAAATACGAGTATAGGACGAGTCAACAACATCATTTGGGTATGACTTAACAGGATATTAACTTTTAAAAGGGAGATTTTGACTGGACAGTTACTTTAAGATGAATCGCTAAGAAATTAGAATAATCATGTAGTAGCCAGTGAGGAAAAAATGCTTTTCCTCGTAATTATGTGTGAAATTCCACTTGATCAGGGCCTGCGAATCAATTAATTCCCCCACACAAACACAAAGCATTTAACACCAGCACATTAGCATTCCATTAATCATAGTCAGAATTTAAAATGCTGTGGAACCATCCACACAGCTAGCGTGCCGCCAGCAGCAGACTGGCAGTATGTGTGTGTCTGCTCTGCTTCCCACCAATACCATGCTGTAATCAGCGGCCAGTTAGTCCCATTAACCTCAGACAGACAGGGGAGAGTGGACAGTGTACACTGAGCGGAGCTACTGCATGTCACTATGGACAGAAGAACTATAGCATACACTGGATCCTATACCTCTCACGTCACATGTCCTGACCTGCTCTTGTCTAGTGTATCATGTTCTTGTGGGTTGCCATTGGAAGCAGGCAGTGGTATATCAATCGATTCCACTGGCCAATCTTACAGTTTCATACCTCAAGTATCAGAAGAAGGATCTGAGAGATTTTTTCTGAATTCAGACCCCACCCCCCACCCCAAAAAAAAAAAATGTAAGCACCTGTCTGGTTGATGTGTAGATAACTGTAAGCATATGAAACTAAGCATATGAAAGCAACATCTAACAAGACATTGTTATACATGATGCATATCAGAAAGGCCTAGGAAAACATGCCAAGCTAACTTGACATTGTGGGAGATGGAGATGCACTTCATTCATAGTTGCTCTAACACAGTACACCATAGCAGAGAGTGATCAGATCAGGGAAAATATCAACCAAACTGAGCCGGCCAGGGACAGAGATAGATAGAGATTGAACCTGCAGAGATAAGCTTTTTCATTACAATGCAAATCCTGGCTCTAATCGCCGCTGCCTACGCTGGATTTTGGCCAGACCCTAGAGACCAACGTAATCATGCACCTCCCATGATCTGGACTGGAGTGATGTGATGTGCCATCTCTAGTAAACACTGACAGGCTGCCCAAACTAAGGCTGTCCCCTTCATCCTCTCTGTAGTGACTGGAGCCCTGGACAGATATACCGGACCAGCAGACAGACCCCGACTTCTCCAACCCAGTGACAATCTTCACTAATCTGTTGAAAGTTTAGGGCAGAGCCAACACCGCTGACTGAGAGAAGCTCTATGGAACTGAACCCCCCCAAAAAAAAAAAAAAGATCACCTGCACTTTGACAAGCACCAAAGAAGCTGTTGCTATTAACAAAATGTTGGTTTCGAGTCAGATGTAGTAATGTGTCACCCTATCTTCAGTTTAAATGTGATTTTCAAAGGGACTTATTTTATCTTTTTGATCCTTTCATATCCTGTTGCAGATGGGAATGTGAGTGCTGCCTGTACGTTCCCTCTCAGAGTGAACCCTTGTTCACCACAGTGGTCCCTTGCAGCCATTACACAGCCTTGCCTCAGGAGTCCTCTCTCCTCTCCACCCCAGGCAGACTCCTCTCCACCCCAGGCAGTCTCCTCTCCACCCCAGGCAGTCTCCTCTCCACCCCAGGCAGTCTCCTCTCCACCCCAGGCAGTCTCCTCTCCACCCCAGGCAGTCTCCTCTCCACCCCAGGCAGTCTCCTCTCCACCCCAGGCAGTCTCCTCTCCACCCCAGGCAGTCTCCTCTCCACCCCAGGCAGACTCCTCTCCACCCCAGGCAGTCTCCTCTCCACCCCAGGCAGTCTCCTCTCCACCCCAGGCAGTCTCCTCTCCACCCCAGGCAGTCTCCTCTCCACCCCAGGCAGTCTCCTCTCCACCCCAGGCAGTTTCCTCTCCACCCCACACAGTCTCCTCTCCTTCCCAGGCAGTCTCCTCTCCTCCCCAGGCAGTCTCCTCTCCTCCCTACGCAGTCTCCTCTCCTCCTCAGGCGGTCTCCTCCCCAGGCAGTCTCCTCTCCTCTCGACCTCAGGCAGTCCCCTCTCCTCTCCTCCCCAGCCAGAGTCCCCTCTCCTCTCCAGCCAGCACTACATCCTCATTAAGACAATCAATGGCCTGAATACGACATAGTGACACTGATAGAGCAGCATCAGTAGCAGCCTCTGTGTGCAGCCAAACCACACCCCCACAGACCAGTCCAAACAATTCAACCCAATACTGACTTTGTAGCAGACATGAGTGATATGCATTTGATTGTCTTTTTCTAAACACATTCTAGCAACACAATAATCATACTATTTGACTTATTCTAGACCAGGTTAGATTGAATAGGACCCCTGATTACTGGGTAAAGTAACACAGAGCTGCATAATCATCTTTAATCAAAAGAAAACGCACACATGACCCTCCACATAATGTTTACAGAGCATCCATCAGATTTTCTGATCCCAACAGCACAATTAGTGTAGCCCCCTGACTGAGTGGATACCCCCAGATCAACTCCAAATGAATCAATTATGAATGGGCTCAGGCCAGATCCCTGAGGTGGTTTACTAGCAGCTCTCCCCACCTCTCCTCGGGCCTGCAGAACACACACACACACACACACACACACACACACACACACACAAACCCAGCAGCCCTGTGGCTAGTGGCTACAACGACCTACAACTGGCACAACATATCCCCTTACATCTTATGTACATGCTATATGCTCGGGGGAGCCAGAGCATAACGCAAACGTGTGTGTGTGCACTGTGATATGTTGTGTAAACGTACACACACACTAACTGACACACACTTGTGTATCTGGTAGCTTAGGATCAAGTGTGTAAAGAGGAATTAGAAATCATGGATGAACCAGGTTTGCAAATCTACGGTACAACTAAATCTGCTCGCATACGTTGGAAAAGCCCTGAAACACACATCGCTTTTCAGCAGCAGGGGAAGAGAAGAGAAAAATCACATGCTTGCCTTATGCACCAGACCGGCTCACAGCAACAATGACGGGGGAGATGATGACGCACTGTCACTGGGCCGTCTACTACTGTCATCTTTACAGAGCTGCTTTCCCCGGCAGAGAAGATGCTGTTGCGTAATCCTGGACACGGACCCTGCTGTTCATATCACTAATACCTCCCACCGTGGTAGCTAAGGCTGGTCACGTGCTGCAGCCAGTACAGGCCAGCCCCTCACAGCAGCAGCAGTAATATAGGGCTCCAGCTGTTACTACAGCCTCAGCTCCGTCACCAGAGAGAGCATTTAGTGCACAGGGCCACGCTCCGCTCCTCTCACATAACCTATCCTTTCTCCTCTACTGAGGGGCCAGCCCTGACCCATGCCTCCACATCAGTCTCAGCCTCATTCAGCACTGCTCCAGCTGTTACTACTGCACACCACACCACCACAGCATCCTCGTCAGTGCAGGAGGAGGACTGACCCTCGCACGCTTACATAATGCTTCTATCATTAAGAAGTAAGCAGGACAAAACCTCTACACGTAGTGCTGTACTGTGCTGTACTGCTGCTGCCTTCACTGGCTGCATTAGGCTGCATGATATAGGTCTGACACGGTCAACCATTTTATTTCACTCAGATTGGAATCACCACTGTGCCTCTAGCGATGCAGTCGTTTCATCACTGAAAGAGGGACACACAAAACATTTTAATAGGATTGAAGCTAGAAAAACCCTTCCCACAAAATTATAATTGAAATAATGTCATGTTGTTGGCATCAAATGGCATAAATTCTCATTTGTTATAATCGGAACTGGAAAATTCAATTTTTGTCATCTGATTTTTAAGGTTGGTGATTACAAGTCCTTTCTGTTATCAAATGGCTACCAGTGTGTACTACAGTATATAATGAAGATGAAAGCAGCTTGATAGCATTTCAGGGATAGTAACTGCGATGATAAATGACCATGTTTCCTTGTCAGGGTGGGCAGGTGGAGCTGTGAATGGGGCTGAGGGGTGGAGGGCTACTCTCTCACGCTCCAGGTGATTGGTGGAGAGTGACAGCTCTAATTATGGGACTTCTTCAGAGAAGCGACCTTGGGAGGCAGACAGAACTCATTCACACACAAGCACACACACGTTCTCTCTCACGCACACACACTCAAATACAGTTCTTTTTTCATTTTTCTCTCTCATCTCTGCTATCGCTTGAAAAAAAGTGCTGCTCGACGCTGAATGAATCCCTGAGAAGACACCCCACGTCTATTCCACGTTGGTTCAACATAAATTCATTGAAATGACATGTGTGCCCAGTGGGACCAATGTGTTCCCAGTGGGACCAATGCCACCACCAGTGCCACCCCATTAAAGCTATGTCCCCTAACGATCAACTTACCAACCACACTCTGTTGTGCCCTAATTCAGTAAATACAAATGAAACACTGACATCCTATCCCTTAATTATTCGCAGGGTGGTATTTATTGTCATGAATCTTGCCCTGGAGGCAGCTCTGCAGATTGTTCACTAGCTGGCACAGCCACAAAGTCATACAATCTGATTTCAAACCTTATCATAACTTTAACCACACTGCTAACCCTAATGCCTAACCCAAACCATACATTTAGACCAAAAAGCAAATGTTTTCATGAATTTTTGCTTTGCAGCTGGAACATCTAGCAGAAATCGCTCAGTTCTGCAGCCTCCAGGGCAAGATTCATGACAAACACCAACCCACTAATTATTCAACCCCTTTAACACAAACTGTAATACCAGGAATCCTCTGATTTTTCACTAACACATTGACCCCTAATAAAACACGCATTTCCCAAATCATCCACTAAAACTGACCAATAGGCTTTCCCCTAATTGTCATATCCCGTGTTGATTCCACCTACACATAGTCTCCTAATCAACTTCCCCAGCACACTAACACTAGCATATTAGCAGCAAACGTTACTAGCACAAACACTACAGTCCCTAATGTCTTCACTACCACACTACACAAATACTAGTGTCCTCCAATCATTTCAACTCCAGAGCACATCCTATAGAACATCCCTCCAGGTCCTCTCCTGACATGCTAAAGCTATTCTACAGTACGTCCTCTGACTGCTAGCATTCTGTCTGGTCCTGCTGGAATAATTTGCATCCTTCTTCTTCTTGGCTCCACGTATAGTAGAGATCCATGTAGAGCACTGCAGAGCAGCTGAGCCGTGACACAGGCATGTTATGATCATCATTCCCCCAGCAGCACAGTGCTTCTGCAGCAACATCAGCAGCAGTAGAAAAACGCCAGTACAGTGCAGCCTGTAGAGAAAAATAGAGAGGGGGTTTGACAGTACCTCATGAGCAGCAGTCCTGTCACTTTATTTGCCTGTTGTAGGAGCAGTGCAGAGGCAGCAGTGTCCTACTGTGTCAGACCATCAGCAGGTGGTAGAACCAGGACGATCGCCGTGGCAGGGAAGCGGGTGGTTGGTCGGGCTGTGTGTGTCCGCTGCAGCTTAAAATGGTTAATCAGCACTGCGCGGCAGCAGAGAGCGGCACAGCCAGGCAGCGTGGAGAGAGACAGCCAGAGAGCATCATTCAGCTCACACTACCGTGGCTGTGCAGCAGAGCACACACATACACATACACATCTACACGCCCCCCTCTCTCCCTCTCCCCTTTCGCTCTCTCACACACACGCTTACTCACACAGACACAGGCACGCAGGGGTGCAGAGGCAGTGCAGTACATGGCAGCACTGAAGCAGCACTCTCTCTAGGATGGCTCTCAGTCGCTGCCTTAAATTACTGTAACTTCTCTGTCTTCCTCTTTACTCGCTCCAATTACAGAGAGTGGATATGTCTGTATGCCCTTCTAGCACCTTTCCCCCCCCCCACCACCAGCCAACCACCCCACAGCTGATGAAAAGCCATGATTGACGGTGACAAGGTCAAATTAGGTTCTGTTTGGCTGTGTCCTCCCCCTGCTCATTCCTCCCTGCTCTGTTGCAGTGTTTCTCAACTAAAATTGCAAGCTGACTCTGGGACTCTGTCCAGGCTCCTCATGGGTCATTATGCTAAAGAGGATCCCCCGAGGCCCAACCAGACAAACCCTCTCTCATTGCACAGTGGACACGACCAATCGGCTACCCTAAACAACAGTAAGAACATTGCCCATCCAATCCCAGATCGGGAAATCAAGCGCAGAAGGGTATTAAATGGGATTATTTGTGCTGTCCTGGGTTTTTCCCTTATTGGGAGATAGAGGGAAGAGGAGGAGAAAACACATACTGAGGCTGCCCCCTCTGGCTGGCTATGGTACTGCACTCTGGAGAGGAAGGGCGAGAATGAACAGAGCACAAAACGGATAGATATGCTCTCACTCCTCTGCTCGGCTGCCTAGCAACCATAGCAGCTCTTTTTCTCTGTTTAGTGCCCTCCCCCCCTCCCTCCCCTTCTAGCAGGACCCTCTCTGCAATCCCAATTGAGAGCCTCCATTGCAAAACCGCTGCTTAACGCTCTGGCACTATGACATCACACATGATTGAGCTGCAGGCAGACTCACACTTGATCATTACAATACACATTATAGGCCACCTCCAATCTGATATTTAAATATTTTCCCTCTCATCATCTCTATCTTGGCAAATTAATAAAATCTTTGGATACTTTGGGATTTGGGCAATGAGGCCCTTTATCTATTTCCCCAGAGTCAGATGAACTCGTGGATACCATTTTTATGTATCTGTATCCAGTATGAATGCTAGCAGCCTGACACCCATAGACTTCCAGTCATTGCGCTAACGCTAATTAGCATTGGCTCGCGAAACAACCTCTAACTTCCTTCATAATGGACACAGAGACACAAAAAAATATAATTGCCAAAATCCTGAAGTACAGTGCCTTGCAAAAGTATTCATCCCCCTAGATGTTTTTCCTATTTTTTTGCATTACAACCTGTAATTTAAATGGATTTTTATTTGGATTTCATGTAATGGACATACACAAAATAGTCCAAATTGGTGAAGTGAAATGAAAAAAAAACTTGTTTCAACAAATTCTAAAAGATAAATAACGGAAAAATGGTGCGTGCATATGTATTCACCCCCTTTGCTATGAAGCCCCTAAATAAGATCTGGTGCAACCAATTACCTTCAGAAGTCACATAATTAGTTACATAAAGTCCACCTGTGTGCAATCTAAGTGTCACATGATCTCAGTATATATACACCTGTTCTGAAAGCCCCAGAGTCTGCAACACCACTAAGCAAGGGGCACCACCAAGCAAGCGGCACCATGAAGACCAAGGAGCTCTCCAAACAGGTCAGGGACAAAGTTGCGGAGAAGTACAGATCAGGGTTGGGTTATAAAAAAATATGATGGATGGCGCTAAATACAGGGAAATTGTTGAGGGAAACCTGTTTCAGTCTTCCAGAGATTTGAGACTGGGACGGAGGTTCACCTTCCAGCAGGACAATGACCCTAAGTATACTGCTAAAGCAACACTTGACTGGTTTAAGGGGAAACATTTAAATGTCTTGGAATGGCCTAGTCAAAGCCCAGACCTCAATCCAATTGAGAATCTGTGGTATGACTTAAAGATTGCTGTACACCAGCGGAACCCCTCACATTTTGTTAAGTTACAGCCTTATTCTAAAATGGATTAAATAGTTTTTTTCCCTCAACAATCTAAACACAACACCTCATAATGACAAAGCAAAAACAGGTTTTTAGACATTTTTGCAAAAAATAAGTAAATAAATACTGAAATATCACATTTACATAAGTATTCAGACCCTTTCCTCAGTACTTTCTTGAAGCACATTTGGCAGCGATTACAGCCTCGAGTCTTTTTGGGTATGACGCTACAAGCTTGGCACACCTGTATTTGGGGAGTTTCTCCCATTCTACTCTGCAGATCCTCTCAAGCTCTGTCAGGTTGGATGGGGAGCGTCACTGCACGGCTATTTTCATGTCTCTCATCGGGTTCAAGTCCGGGCTCTGGCTGGGCCACTAAAGGACGTTCAGAGACTTGTCCCGAAGCCACTCCTGCGTTGTCTTGGCTGTGTGCTTAGGGTTGTTGTCCTGTTGGAAGGTGAACCTTCACCCAAGAGAATCGGGGGAGAAGGGCCTTGGTCAGAGAGGTGACCAAGAACCCGATGGTCACTCTGACAGAGCTCCAGAGTTCTTCTGTGGAGATGGGAGAACTTTTCAGAAGGACAAGCATTGTAGTGGAAAATAATCACTATACTTTATTAAAGCCGTGCTGATCTGCAGAGTAGCCCATTTTCTCTCTCTCTCCTCCCCCTCTATATAGTCTCATTCACACACATCCTATCTTAAAATCCCTCCCTCTTCAGTTTCCCGCTCTCTATCGCTCCGCCCATTTCCTTTGTCTATGATGGCGGCTAAATTCAACTTTTATTCAGTTCAGAATCAATAGTAATACAATCAATCAATCCCTTATCTTGCAAAAACACTCATGTTTTTTTTTTTGGGGGGTAGATCAGCTTAATATTGCAGATAGATTGTAACTTCCATCAATGTAATTGTCTGCATCACTTCCAATCCCCCATGTTTTTTATATATATACTCCCCTTTATTACTTTTCAACCCCGCCATCCTTTCCCTACTTGGGGTAAATTAGTGAACAACAATGCTTAGGCCTCTACTTCCAGCTTATACAGTGGGGGAAAAAAGTATTTAGTCAGCCACCAATTGTGCAAGTTTCCCACTTAAAAAGATGAGAGAGGCCTGTAATTTTCATCATAGGTACATGTCAACTATGACAGACAAAATGAGAAAATCACATTGTAGGATTTTTAATGAATTTATTTGCAAATTATGGTGGAAAATAAGTATTTGGTCAATAACAAAAGTTTCTCAATACTTTGTTATATACCCTTTGTTGGCAATGACACAGGTCAAACGTTTTCTGTAAGTCTTCTCAAGGTTTTCACACACTGTTGCTGGTATTTTGGCCCATTCCTCCATGCAGATCTCCTCTAGAGCAGTGATGTTTTGGGGCTGTCGCTGGGCAACACGGACTTTCAACTCCCGCCACTCCTTCGTTGCCCGGGCGGTGTGTTTGGGATCATTGTCATGCTGAAAGACCCAGTCACGTTTAATCTTCAATGCCCTTGCTGATGGAAGGAGGTTTTCACTCAAAATCTCACGATACATGGCCCCATTCATTCTTTCCTTTACACGGATCAGTCGTCCTGGTCCCTTTGCAGAAAAACAGCCCCAAAGCATGATGTTTCCACCCCCATGCTTCACAGTAGGTATGGTGTTCTTTGGATGCAACTCAGCATTCTTTGTCCTCCAAACACGACGAGTTGAGTTTTTACCAAAAAGTTCTATTTTGGTTTCATCTGACCATATGACATTCTCCCAATCCTCTTCTGGATCATCCAAATGCACTCTAGCAAACTTCAGACGGGCCTGGACATGTACTGGCTTAAGCAGGGGGACACGTCTGGCACTGCAGGATTTGAGTCCCTGGCGGCGTAGTGTGTTACTGATGGTAGGCTTTGTTACTTTGGTCCCAGCTCTCTGCAGGTCATTCACTAGGTCCCCCCGTGTGGTTCTGGAATTTTTGCTCACCGTTCTTGTGATCATTTTGACCCCACGGGGTGAGATCTTGCGTGGATCTCGAGGGAGATTATCAGTGGTCTTGTATGTCTTCCATTTCCTAATAATTGCTCCCACAGTTGATTTCTTCAAACCAAGCTGCTTACCTATTGCAGATTCAGTCTTCCCAGCCTGGTGCAGGTCTACAATTTTGTTTCTGGTGTCCTTTGACAGCTCTTTGGTCTTGGCCATAGTGGAGTTTGGAGTGTGACTGTTTGAGGTTGTGGACAGGTGTCTTTTATACTGATAACAAGTTCAAACAGGTGCCATTAATACAGGTAACGAGTGGAGGACAAGGAGCCTCTTAAAGAAGAAGTTACAGGTCTGTGAGAGCCAGAAATCTTGCTTGTTTGTAGGTGACCAAATACTTATTTTCCACCATAATTTGCAAATAAATTCATTAAAAATCCTACAATGTGATTTTCTGGATTTATTTTCCTCAATTTGTCTGTCATAGTTGACGTGTACCTATGATGAAAATTACAGGCCTCTCTCATCTTTTTAAGTGGGAGAACTTGCATAATTGGTGGCTGACTAAAGACTTTTTTCCCCCACTGTACTTACTCTCTACATTTTATGGACACAGTCAATTTTACAATAATTCTATTTTATTTGTTTTTGCTCCTGAACTTCTTCTACTCTCAACCTCTCCGATCATTTTCATGATGTCCATCCGGTTTGCTTCTATATGCCATATCTTTCTAACTGTGCTCTTTCCCAAAAGCTCCCAACATACAACCTATATACTTATTATGGACACAGTATGCTTACATTATTAGTTATCTTGTTATTATTTGTTGTTAGTCCCATCCTTCAACTCCATTCAATACCTCCCATCTATCTCTTAACACCATCCATATAGGATTTCTTTTTGCCATATATATTTAAACTGTACTGTGATGTTTTACAAAAGTTCTGAACCTTTCCATTCTCATTGCTTCTACAGATTGTGAATTAAAAATAAACATTTTTGCTAAAAGTATTATTATATTATTGATTGATTGACTATGACTTTTCAGATCACCCAGTAATGCTATTTTTTTTAGGGATTGTAATATTAAATAATATTTATAGTAAGTATAGTATTTTATAAATGGATAAAACTATATAACAAGCAGAATAATACATCTTTATATACAAATAATTAGAACATGGATTTTTTGGCGGGAGGTTGTTGTTTTGGCGGATGGTTGTTGTGGTTGGTCCTGTGTTCTCTCTGGCGTCCTTTCCCCCTTGCAGCAGATGTGGATGCGGGGTGCGTTGCACGCTCGGCCCATTTCTTCCGCAGTCAACCATGTGGTGTGCATTTTTGTGTTTGAAAAGGTACGGCGTTAAGTGAGTGAGAGGGGAAATGGTTGCATATCCCAGAGCCGACCGGGGGTCTATGAACAGGGGTAGTGAGAGAGAGAGCTTTCAATTTTGTGTAGATGAGGGATATACATTTTTAAATATAGTATACATCTAATCTAATTATTCATTGTCCTATCATGATGGAAAGATCCCTAACCCTATAACCTGGACACCCACCTGAGCGACCCATACACCAAAGAGAAGTTCCCATCTATTTTATGGACCTGCTGTGAATATGCAGCCTAAATAGAGAAATAAATGCGGTCAGAGACCTACTTGAGCAGCACCGCCCCCTCAAGATTCTGAGCCTGCCTGGCAGGGTTGGTCCTACAAAGCCAGAGCCCCCTGATGGGAGAGCATAATATACAAGGAAATTCTCAAAGCTGCTAATGAGAACCTTGACGACCTTTTACCTAGCCGGTGGGGATTCCGGTGGGGTACGCCCACCCAGGTAGTGGCAGTGCTGGCAACACTGGCTGCAGTAACCCATGGGGAGGGGGTCACACTCGGACAATCAGAGAGGGGGTTTATCATTGTGGCCCAGGTGGCACAAAATAATCAAAGGTCTGACCGCATGGAGATGCTTGGGAAAATGGTTACAACAGGGGATCAGAGTGTTTGTGTCTCAGGTGAAGAGGGTGGATCTGATCTCCATCACCTAGGACTTGACATAGATTAAGTAGATTAATCAAATCTCACATTGTTGTCAATTTCTGCTCAATTTGCATGCTTTCTCAATCAGCTTTAACTGTATGTGCACTCGTAGATCAAGTTATTTCTCGAGTTGGGCTCTGGGATATAACAGCCGTTGAGTATCGGATTTTATGGTGGATTGTGGAGGAGGGGGTTGAGTGTGTTGGAGTATGTGAGTATGTGCGTGTGTGCTGGTCTGGCATCTGTTGTGGGGGGGTGGGGATGTTGGGGGGGTATGGGATGGACCGCGGGAATTATTTGCTAGGATAATAATTGCTTGTCAATGAATTAAATGTAATACAATGGCAATCCTGGTTATATGTTAGAATCCTATGCGTGAACTGCCGACATTATTACGCATATTAATTGATAATGATGGAAAATAGGATATGCATAATAAAAAATAAAAAAATAGTTATATAGATATATATATATAGAGGTGAAAGCATTGGAAATGCTTTTGGCGGTTAACCTGCTTCTGTTTTGTGGGTGGCACTGTGTGCTGTTTTCGATGGATGGGTCCTGGCCTCTCGGGGCCTTAGGGATACGGAGGGACGTGGGGGGATGCTGATCACTGGGATGACGGCTCAACTTGGGATGGGGAGGGGCTTTAGCGGGGGAATTAGTGGAGAACAATTGAAGGGTTACTCCGTAACAATGCAAATATCACGGTACAGCTATATGGACACTCAATCATTACGCTATTTTTTATTGGTAAATTTACAAACATATATAATGATAAATAGACTTGAAACTTGTATCTCATTATGGTGTATGGTGAAATAAGTATAGCCAGTTATAATTGTAATGGCTTAGCTGATAATAACAAAAGAAGAACAATATTTACATGGCTCAAAGAGAAGGAATATAATATCTATTGTATACAGGAAACTCATTCAACAATTCGAGATGAAGTAGCGTGGAAAAAGAATGGGGGAAATATACTTCTCCCATGGGCAAAGAAATTCAAAAGGGGTGATGATATTAATTAATAGTAATTTCGATCCGAATGTGCAAATTGTCCAAATAGATACGCAAGGTAGATGGATTATTTTAAATATGGTATTGGACCATAAACAGATATGGCTCATTAACCTTTACGGACCAAATAATGATGATCCACAATTCTTTGACAATATATATAATAAATTATCAAGCCTGCAAGCAACTCAAGACAATATTATTATGGTGGGGGATTATAATACTGTTTTAAATAGCTCAATGGACCGAAAAGGAAATCACACCACAAACAATCACCCACATGCTCTTAAGGAAATTGTGAATGTCATGGATACATTAGAACTAGTAGATATATGGAGGCTTAAATATGCTGATCTAGTGAGATATACATGGCGGAGACTGAATCAAGCTAGTCGTCTTGACTTCTTTCTTATCTCATTCTCGTTGGCACCAAAAGTAAAAAAAGTGTTGATAGGGGACAGAATGCGGTCGGACCATCATATAATAGGCATATATATTACTCTGACTGAATTTCCACGTGGGCGGGATATTGGAAATTTAATCAAAGCCTATTAGATGATAATTTATTTATAATTAGAACAAAGGAATTTATAACTGACTTTTTCCAACATAACATAGGTACAGCGAATCCCCTTATTGTATGGGACACCTTTAAATGTGCCTTTAGAGGCCATGCAATTCAGTACTCATCTCGAAAACAAAAGCAATTTAGGTCAAAAGAGTTTATACTAAGAAAGGAAATAGAAAGTCTAACAGAACAGATAGATGGCAATAAAAACTGTAACATAGAGGCTCAGAATAAATTAGAGGAAAAACAAAAGAAATGGAAAAACTTATTCAAGAAAGATCAAGTGTAATATATTATAAAAATAAAGCAAACTGGATGGAATATGGGGAAAAATGCACAAAATTCTTTTTTAATCTTCAACATAGGAATGCTACCAAAAAGAACTTAATGAAACTGGTTACAATTGACGGAGTCACCCATAATTCACCTAATGATATTTTGAAGGAAGAAACAAAGTATTTTAAGCATATGTTTTCTTTTCAGTCGCCTCCATCTCCTCTAACTGAAGCTAATTGTAGAGATTTTTTTCCTATTGATAATGTCAAATTAACAGCCACACAGAAAGACTCATGTGAAGGTGAAATTACAGAGGAGGAACTTCTGGATGCAATTAAAGACTTTAAGTCCGGGAAAACTCCAGGGTTGGATGGCATACCAATCGAGGTATACCAAACCTTTTTTGATATACTAAGAGGACCGTTATTAGCATGTTTTAACCACTCCTATGTAAATGGTAGATTATCTGACACTCAAGAAGAAGGTCTGATCTCATTATTACTGAAACAGGATACAAGTGGAAAATATAAAGATCCAGTCCATTTACAAAATTGGAGGCCCCTTACACTTCAGTGTTGTGATGCAAAAATCCTAGCAAAATGTATAGCGCATAGAATTAAAAAGGTATTGTCGGATATTATTCATTCTAATCAGACAGGTTTTTTACATGGACGATACATTGGAGATAATATAAGGCAAGTATTGGAAACAATAGAACACTATGGAAAATATGGGAAACCAGGCCTGCTATTCATTGCAGACTTCGAAAAGGCATTTGATAAAGTTCGACTGGAATTTATATATAAATGCCTGGAGCATTTCAATTTTGGAGAATCTCTTATAAAATGGGTCAAAATCATGTATAGTAACCCTAGGTGTAAAATAGTAAATAATGGCTATTTCTCAGAAAGTTTCAAACTGTCAAGAGGAGTGAAACAAGGTTGTCCACTATCGGCATATCTATTTATTGTGGCCATCGAGATGTTAGCTATTAAAATCAGATCCAATAATAATATCAGAGGATTAGAAATACAGGGCTTAAAAACAAAGGTGTCATTGTACGCAGATGATTCATGTTTTCTTTTAGATCCACAACTAGAATCCCTCCACAGCCTCATAGAGGATCTAGATACATTTTCTAACCTCTCTGGATTAAAACCAAATTATGACAAATGTACTATATTACGTATTGGATCACTAAAAAATACAATTTTTACATTACCATGTAGTTTACCAATAAAATGGTCTGATGGTGATGTGGATATACTCGGAATACATATCCCAAAGGAAATAAATGATCTCACTTCAATAAATTTTAATAGAAAGTTAGCAAAAATAGATAAGATCTTACTACCATGGAAAGGAAAATACCTGTCAATTTGTGGAAAAATCACCCTGATTAACTCTTTAGTATTATCCCAGTTTACCTATTTGCTTATGGTCTTGCCTACGCCTAGCAAACAGTTTTTTGAAATTATATGAGAAAAGAATATTCCATTTTATTTGGAACGGCAAGCCAGACAAAATTAAAAGAGCATATTTATATAATGAATATGAATTCGGAGGACAGAAATTATTAAATATTAAAGCATTAGACCTATCACTAAAATCTTCAGTCATCCAAAAGTTATACTTAAATCCGAACTGGTTCTCAAGCAAATTAGTAAGATTGTCTCACCCACTGTTCAAGAAAGGCCTTTTTCCCTTTATTCAGATTACAACCTCTCACTTTCAGTTATTTGAAAAGGAAATAATCTCCCAAATGTCACTATTTCTAAAACAAGCCATAGAAAGTTGGTTGAAATTTCAATTTAATCCTCCAGAAACGACAGAACAAATAATGCAACAAATATTGTGGTTAAATTCAAATATACTAATTGACAAAAAAACCTTTATTTTTTTGACAGAATGTTTAAAAAAGGTATAATCTTCGTAAATGATATCATCGGTAGGACTGGTGGAGTTATGTCGCACATGCAGCTAACAAAAACATATGGAAATGTCTGCTCTACCCAAAATTACAACCAAATAATTGCAGCCTTACCGCAAAAGTGGAAGAGGAAAGTTGAAGGGGGGAGAAAGTAAGGAACTTGTCTGTCGGCCTTGCATTAAAGAACATAATTGGTTAAGGAAAACTGTGATAAATAAAAAAGTATATCAGTTTCACTTAAGGACCAAAGGATTGACAGCAGTCCCATATAGATTGCAAAATAGTTGGGAAGAGATCTTTGACGTACCGATCCCATGGCATAGTGTTTATGAACTGACACGCAAAAACGACATCGGATTCAAAAATTAGAATCTTTCAATTTAAATTATTATATAAAATTCTTGCTACCAATAGAATGTTATTTATATGGGGGATACAATCTTCCCAGCTCTGCAGATTTTGCTGTGAAGAGATAGAATCATTAGATCATTTGTTTTGGTTCTGTCCATTTGTAGCTTGTTTTTGGACACAGGTCCAGGAATGGCTAAAGGATTGCAATATTTACCTGGAACTAACCTTGCAGATAGCATTACTGGGTGATCTGAAAAGTCATAGTCAATCAATCAATAATATAATAATACTTTTAGCAAAAATGTTTATTTTTAATTCACAATCTGTAGAAGCAATGAGAATAGAAAGGTTCAGAACTTTTGTAAAACATCACAGTATGGTTGAAATATATATGGCAAATAGAAATCCTCTATGGATGGTGTTGAGAGATAGATGGGAGGTATTGAATAGAGTTGAAGGATGGGACTAATAACAAATAACAACAAATAATAACAAAGATAGCTAATAATGTAAGCATACTGTGTCCATAATAAGTATATAGGTTGTATGTTGGGAGCTTTTGGGAAAGAGCACAGTTAGAAAGATATGGCATTTAGAAGCAAACCGGATGGACATCATGAAAATGATCGGAGAGGTTGAGAGTAGAAGAAGTTTAGGAGCAAAAAAATAAATGTATATATATATATATATATAGATATATATATATATAGATATAGAATTATTGTAAAATTAACTCTGTCTATAAGGTGTAGATAGTAAGTATAGACCGGAAGTAGAGGCCTGGGCGTTGTTGTTCACTAATTTACTCCAAGTAGGGAAAGGATGGTGGGGTTGAAAAGTAATAAAGGGGAATATATATATAAAAAATTAAAAAAAAACATGGGGGATTGGAAGTGATGCAGACAATTACATTGATAGAAGATACAATCTATCTGCAATATTAAGCTGATCCATCCCCCCGAAAAAAATTTAAAAAAAAAAATTTTTAGTCATTTTTGCAGACGCTCTTATCCAGAGCGACTTACAGTTAGTGAGTGCATACATTATTTTATTTATATTTTTCATACTGGCCCCCAGTGGGAATCGAACCCACAACCCTGGCGTTGCAAACGCCATGCTCTACCAACTGAGCTACTTCCCTACCGGCCATTCCCTCCCCTACCCTGGACGACGCTGGGCCAATTGTGTGCCGCCCCATGGGTCTCCCGGTCGCGGCCGTTTACGACAGAGCCTGGATTCGAACCAGGATCTCTAGTGGCACAGCTAGCACTGCGATGCAGTGCCTTAGACCACTGCAAGGTTAGCTCCAGGTAAATATTGCAATCCTAATGATTCTGTCTCTTCACAGCAAAATCTGCAGAGCTGGGAAGATTGTATCCCCCATATAAATAACATTCTATTGGTAGCAAGAATTTTATATAATAATTTAAATTGAAAGATTCTAATTTTTGAATCCGGTGTCGTTTTGCGTGTCAGTTCATAAACACTATGCCATGGGATCGGTACGTCAAAAATCTCTTCCCAACTATTTTGCAATCTATATGGGACGGCTGTCAATCCTTTGGTCCTTAAATGAAACTGATCTACTTTTTTATTTATCACAGTTTTCCTTAACCAATTATGTTATTTAATGCAAGGCCGACAGACAAGTTCCTTACTTTCTCCCCCTTCCACTTTCCTCTTCCATTTTTGCGGTAAGGCTGCAATTATTTGGTTGTAATTTTGGGTAGAGCAGACATTTCCATATGTTTTTGTTAGCTGCATGTGCGACATAACTCCACCAGTCCTACCGATGATATCATTTACGAAGATTATACCTTTTTTAAACATTTTGTCAAAAAATAAAAAGTTTTTTTGTCAATTAGTATATTTGAATTTAACCACAATATTTGTTGCATTATTTGTTCTGTCGTTTCTGGAGGATTAAATTGAAATTGCAACCAACTTTCTATGGCTTGTTTTAGAAATAGTGATATTTGGGATATGATTTCCTTTTCAAATAACTGAAAATGAGTGGTTGCAATCTGAATAAAGGGAAAAAGGCCATTCTTGAACATTGGGTGAGACAATCTTAATAATTTGCTTGAGAACCAGTTCGGATTTAAATATAACTTTTGTATGACTGAAGCTTTTAGTGATAGGTCTAATGCTTTAATATTTAATAATTTCTGTCTTCCGAATTCATATTAATTATATAAATAGGCCCGTTTAATTTTGTCTGGCTTGCCGTTCCAAATAAAATGGAATATTCTTTTCTCATATAATTTCAAAAAACTGTTTGCTAGGCGTAGGCAAGACCATAAGCAAATAGGTAAACTGGGATAATACTAAAGAGTTAATCAGGGTGATTTTTCCACAAATTGACAGGTATTTACCTTTCCATGGTAGCAAGATCTTATCTATTTTTGCTAACTTTCTATTAAGATGTATTGAAGTGAGATCATTTATTTCCTTTGGGATATGTATTCCGAGTATATCCACATCACCATCAGACCATTTTATTGGTAAACTACATGGTAATGTAAAATGTTTATTTTTTAGTGATCCAATACGTAATATACTACATTTGTCATAATTTGGTTGTAATCCAGAGAGGTTAGAAAATGTATCTAGATCCTTTATGAAGCTGTGGAGGGATTCTAGTTGTGGATTTAAAAGAAAACATGAATCATCAGCGTACAATGACACCTTTGTTTTTAAGCCCTGGATTTCTAATCCTCTGATATTATTATTGGATCTGATTTTAATAGCTAACATCTCGATGGCCACAATAAATAGATATGCCGATAGTGGACAACCTTGTTTCACTCCTCTTGACAGTTTGAAACTTTCTGAGAAATAGCCATTATTTACTATTTTACACCTAGGGTTACTATACATGATTTTGACCCATTTTATAAGAGATTCTCCAAAATTGAAATGCTCCAGGCATTTATATATAAACCCCAGTCGTACTTTAAAACACTAATGTTTAATTTAAACTGTTCAACCCCAGCTCTCCTGAGCTTGACCTGAAGATTGATTGTTGGACATGACAGGTTAACACTTAATCTTTCAAACACACCCAAACCTACTCCTCTTCCCCTCCCACCATGCTGTAATAACTCATGACTAGTCTAAACGCTTTTCAACTTTGTCTCCACTCTCAGAACCTTTGTTTGAGGAGATATGCATTAGGCCACAGTCTGGTTTCAGTCTCTGATAAGGTAGGACAGCCATGGATTTAAGTAAGAGCGAGCAATTCGACCCTAGGTCAGATTCCCACTCCCTCACCATCACCATCACCTCTCTGACCAAGGCCCTTCTCCCCCGATTGCTCAGTTTGGCCTTAAGGCCAGCTCTAGGGAGAGTCTTGGTGGTTCCAAACTTTTTCCATTTAGGAATGATGGAGGCCACTGTGTTCTTGGGGACCTTCAATGCTGCAGACATGTTTTGGTACCCTTCCCCAGATCCGTGCCTCAACACAATCCTGTCTCGGAGCTTTACGGACAATTCCTTTGAACCTATGCCTTGGTTTTTGCTCTGACATGCACTGTCAACTGTGGGACCTTATATAGACAGGTGTTTGCCTTTCCAAATCATGTCCAATCAATTGAATTTACCACAGTTTGTCACGCTCATTGATAGACGGATCGAACCAAGGTGCAACGTGGTGGGCGAACATATTACTTTATTAAATGAACACCGACAAAGCAACAAAATACAAAGGAACGTAAAGTTCTGCAGGCTACACAGCACCTATACAAAAACAAGATCCCACAAACTAAGGTGGGAAAAAGGCTGCCTAAGTATGATCCCCAATCAGAGACAACGATAGACAGCTGCCTCTGATTGGGAACAATATCCGGGCCAACAAAGAAATAGAAAAACCGGAAGCTCCGGACCTTCGATCGTCGCCGTAGGAACCGGACTGTGGATCGTCACCGGACACTCCGGACCGTGGATCGTCGCCGGAAGCTCCGGACCGTGGGTCGTCGCCGGAGGAACCGGACCGTAGATCATCGCCGGAGACTCTGGACTGCAGACCATCGCTGGAGACTCTGGACTGCAGACCGTTGCAGGAGGCTCCGGACCTTCACTGGAGGCTTCGGGCCATGGATCATCAATGGAGGCTTCGTGCCATGGATCATTTTACATTTACATTTTAGTCATTTAGCAGACGCGCTTATCCAGAGCAACTTACAGTTAGTGGATGCATACATGTATTTTTCTTTTTTCTTTTTTTCATACTGGCTCCCCGTGGGAAACAAACCCACATCCCTGCCGGCCAAACCCTCCCCTACCTTGGACGACGCTGTACCAATTGTGCGCCGCCCATGGGTCTCCCGGTCGCGGCCGGCTGCGACAGAGCCTGGACTCGAACCAGGATCTCTAGTGGCACAGCTAGCACTGCGATGCAGTGCCTTAGACCACTGCGCCACTCGGGAGGATTTGTCACTGGAGGCTTCGTGCCATGGATCATCACTGGAGGCTTCGTGCCATGGATCATCACTGGAGGTCTGGTGCGAGGAGCGGGTACGGGTCGTACCAGGCTGGGGACACGCACCATTGGGCTGGTGCGAGGAGCAGGTACGGGTCGTACCGGGCTGGGGACACGCACTATTGGGCTGGTGCGAGGAGCAGGCACGGGCCGTACCAGGCTGTGAAGGCGCACTGGCGACACAGTGCGTAGAGCCAGCGCAGGATAAACTGGACCGAGGAGGTGTACTGGAGACCAGGAGCGCTGAGCCGGCACAACCCGTCCTGGCTGGATGCTCACTTTAGCCCGGCAAGTGCGGGGCGTGGGCACCAAGCGCACCGGGCTGTGAATGCGTACTGGAGACACAGTGCGTATCACCGCATAACAGGGTGCCTGAACGGTCACACGTTCCTTAAAGCGAGTGCGGGGAGTTGGCTCTGATCTGAAACCTGGCTCCGCCAACCCGTGTGCCCTCCCAAAACAAATATTTGGGGCTGCCTCTCGGGCTTCCGTCGTGGTCGTGACCTTCGGAGTTGCCGTTGATCCTCTCTCGCTGCCTCCGTCTGCTCCCATGGAAGGCGATCCCTTCCTGCCTGGGTCTCCTCCTTCGCCCAGGGTCCCTTTCCGGCCAATATCTCCTCGCATGTCCAGAATGTCTTCCCCACCTGTGTCCAGGATGTCCGCTCCTCCTGCCCACGCTGCTTGGTCCGTTTGTGGTTGGATCTTCTGTCACGCTCGTTGACAGACGGATCGGACCAAGGTGCAGCGTGGTGGGCGAACATATTACTTTATTAAATGAACACCTACAAAACAACAAAATACAAACGAACGTAAAGTTCTGCAGGCTACACAGCACCTATACAAAAACAAGATCCCACAAACTAAGGTGGGAAAAAGGCTGCCTAAGTATAATCCCCAATCAGAGACAACGATAGACAGCTGCCTCTGATTGGGAACCATACAAAGGCCAACAAAGAAATAGAAAAACTAGAATGCCCACCCAAATCACACCCTGACCTAACCAAATAGAGAAATAAAAGGGATCTCTAAGGTCAGGGCGTGACACAGTTGGACTCCAATCAAGTTGTAGAAACATTTCAAGGATGATCAATGGAAACAGGATGGACCTGAGCTAAATTTCGAGTCTCATAGCAAAGGGTCTGAAAACCTATGTAAATAAGGTATTTCTGAAAATGTATAAAGACCTGTCTTTGCTTTGTCATTATGGGGTATTGTGTGTAGATTGATGAGGATTTTTTTTTTTCATCCATTTTAGAATAAGGCTGTAACGTAACAAAATGTGGAAAAAGTCAAGGGGTCTGAATACTTTCCGAATGCACTCTAGTGTATTAAAGTAGTCAAAAGTTTAATATTTGCACGTAATGACTACATCAAGCTTGTGTCTCTACAAACTTGTTGGATGCATTTGCAGTTTGTTTTGGTTGTGTTTTGGATTACATTTTGCCCAATAGGAACTGAATGGTTAATATTGTCTTGTGCCATTTTGGAGTAACTTTTATTGTAAGTAAGAATAGAAGATGTTTCTGAACACCTCTACATTCATGTGGATGCTATCATGATTATGGATAATCTTGAATGAATTGTGAATCATGATGAGTGAGTAGATTAGAGGCACAAAGATCATACCCCCCCAAAAATGGACACACCTAATGGACATTATGACCGGGATTATTTCATTGTAGAAGGACTCGATTGTGTAATGGAGTTGGAGAGTACTGGCCCTTATCCCCAGGCTTCTGGCTCCGCTATAACCTCTCCACCATTGCATGAAAGGAATATGGGACAAAATACTAAACTTTTGACTACTTTGATACACTATAGGTGAATTTGTCCAAATACTTTACTTCTTCACATGGGGGGGACTAGATACACTACATGACCAAAAGTATGTGGACACCTGCTCGTCGAACATCTCATTCCAAAATCATGGGCATTAATATGGAGTTTGTCCCCCTTTGCTGCTATAACAGCCTCCACTCTTCTGGGAAGGCTTTCCACTAGATGTTGGAACATTACTGCGAGGACTTGCTTCCATTCAGCTACAAGAGCATTAGTGAGGTCGGGCACTGATTTTGGGTGATTAGGCCTGGCTCGCAGTCGGCGTTCCAATTCATCCCAAAGGTGTTCGATGGGGTTGCGGTCAGGGCTCAGTGCAGGACAGTCAAGTTCTTCCACACCGATCCCGACAAACCATTTCTGTATGGACCTCGCTTTGCGCAAGGGGGCATCGTCATGCTGAAACAGGAAAGGGCCTTCCCCAAACTGTTGCCACAAAGTTGGAAGCACAGAATCGTCTAGAATGTCATTGTATGCTGTAGCGTTAAGATTTCCCTTCACTGGAACTAAGGGGCCTAGCCCGAACCATGAAAAACAGCCCCAGATCATTATTTATTCTCCACCAAACTTTACAGTTGGCACTATGCATTCGGGCAGGTAGCGTTCTTCTGGCATCCACCAAACCCAGATTAGTCCGTCGGACTGCCAGATGGTGAAGCGTGATTCATCACTCCCGAGAACGCGTTTCCACTGCTCCAGAGTCCAATGGCGGCAAGCTTTACACTACTCCAGCCAACGCTTGGCATTGCGCATGGTGATTTTAGGCTTGTGTGCGGCTGCTCAGCCATGGAAACCCATTTCATGAAGCTCCCAACGAACAGTTCTTGTGCTGACGTTGCAGTTTGGAACTCGGAAGTGAGTGTTGCAACCGAGAACAGACGATTTTTACGTGCTTCAGCACTCGGCGGTCCCGTTCTGTGAGCTTGAGTGGTCTACCACTTCGCGGCTGAGTAGTTGTTGCTCCTAGACGTTTCCACTTCACAATAACAGCACTTACAGTTGACCGGGGCAGCTTTAGCAGGGCAGAAATTTGACTAACTGACTTGTTGGAAAGGTTGCATCCTATGACGGTGCCACGTTGAAAGTCACTGAGCTCTTCAGTAAGGCCATTCTACTGCCAATGTTTGTCTATGGAGATTGCATGGCTGTGTGCTCGATTTTATACACCTGGGGGTGGCTGAAATAGCCAAATCCACTAATTTGAAGGGGTGTCCACATACTTTTGTATATATAGTGTACATAAAGTGCTTTAATTTCTAAACGGTAAAACAGATGTATATGAAAATACCCTCAAATAAAAGGCGACATTCCGTACTGTCACCTGATATGAAACATTTGATCTCAAATCCAAAATTCTGGAGTATACAGCCAAATAAAAAAATTGAGCCTCACTGTCCAAATACATATGGAGGGGAGTGTATACTGTAATATACAGTATAGAACTGAGTATTGCTGCTGTAAATAAATACTTTTAAACCCATCTTGGTTGATTCATAAACTGTATAATCAAAATCCCTGTGAAAGTTTCACATGGTGATATGGCTAGTAATTAACCTGTACTGTTAAACTTTGGGAGTGAATGGTGAGCGCTTTGGGGGAGCTTTGGGACGGAATGGTGCAGGGTGAGGTCAAATCCTAATCGTAGCATCATCAACTACTAATCCTTTAAAGACACACTACAACTTCCCACTTGATAAAGCCAAAACTTTTTGCAGCATGCTCCATTTTGTAAGCGACCATACCATACCGACCAAAATACACCACCTCAGTCAGTGGTTGGTTGACTGATAGAGAAGGATCCACTCACCTTGTCCCTCATGTGGGTGGAGTTGTTCTTAGTTGTGTCTGACCACTGTCTTTGGCTCCACAGCACTTCCCTCTGGGACTGGTAGGGTCTCATTAGTTTCTCCACCTCACAACAAGCCTGCCCTTTCTGACCACCCATTGTCTCCTGTGTAACACACACACACACGCACACACACACAGTACAATCAAATACAATACAACCACAGAGGCACTCATAAATCTGCTCTTACAGACCCAATTGTGTGTCCTCTCAGACTGCAGTACATATAATCAGTGTAACATAGCATATTCATTATGAATCCCCCACTGATCTTCGCAATGACCTACCATGGCAGTGCCATCCGCATATTTTCCCAAAAGCTCTGGCCATGGTCTGCAGCCACTGATGATGACCCTACAGCATGCTGAGATTATTAATATCTGTTTTCCGGGGAGTTACATAATGGTGGATGTTGGATTATATTGTTAGTGCACAGAAAAGGCTGCAAACACAACACTGTTGCCTCATAGACATAAGCCATCAAAACTAAAAACTAAGCAAAAAATGTGAGATGACATGTTTTAGGCCTAATTGACAAACCAAACATAACAGTAGGCTTGTTTTAGCAGTGAAAAATATACTTAAAGCTGGTACCGGTACATAAAATACAACCCATGCTGAACATAATAGTGAACAGCTTTCTAGCACTAATATGATACCATCATTACAATGCTATATCACACAAAACCTTAAATTATAGGGCTTTCATCGTATGTCAATGAGTTTTGAACAACTGAAAACAATGTGAAACTAAATCATATTTAAATACTTGAATTTGCATGGGGGAAATATGAACAAATATTTCAAATCCAAACTGCTGGAGTACAGAGCCAAAACAACAACAAAAAATGGTCACTGTCCCAATACTTTTGGAGCTCACTGTATGTGTTGTGATAATTGAGTTGTTTATTATATCTATAACATGTTAGTTCATATGCCTTGCTACCGTGATATATACGCCTAAGGTCGAGACAATAAGAAGACAGTGGCAGAGTTAATTCAACCACACCTTTGTTTCATCACAAAACCTGACAGCAACATCTGTCCGGTGGAGTCCACAAAGCATATTGCATGTAATAAACAGTTACATGACCTACAGCATGGTCAATCAAATGAATGTTTCCGACGTTTTTGGACTACTAAACAGCTATTGATTTAGAACACTGGAGAGTTACCACAAGTCGCAAAGAAAACCATTTCAACTTCAACATTTCAACATCATCAAATCACCTATGCTTAGTATAATACAGTGACAACTAAAAGATTCCAAATGCAATTTAGTCCAATCAACGTAAGCTAAATATCATGTGGCTGTCCATGGTACTGATTTCTGTGTGTGTGTGTGTGTGTGTGTGTGTGTGTGTGTGTGTGTGTGTGTGTGTGTGTGTGTGTGTGTGCGTGTAAGTAGAAAAACGTGTTGACTCACCCTACTTGTAGAGAATCGCCAATGCCATCCTCCTCTCTTTCATGTTGCCGAAACGGTCTATGACTCTGTCATACCGTAAACGCTTTTAGTTTTTGTTGTCCTAGGCTACCTGGCTAAAATGCTTGCTTGCTAGCCTAACTTCCTTTCATGGGCAACGATTAGCCGGCCAGTTAACATTTGCCTACTACATTTAGCTACATATTGAACTTCCATCCTCTCAGGCCAGAGGCACAATGTATGAATTTATGGTTGGATCAGAATCAAAGTTATAATCATTGGCCAGTACGGAGAATTAAGTAAAACCAAAAAGTCAAAATCCTTATCTCCACCCATGGCTAATTTAGGAAAGGGCCAATTTTAGCTAACTAGCTAATCACCGGAGGACAACAACAGAATGAAATGCAACAATAAATAAAAAAATCTGTCAATGTTTGGCTTTTGATGTGATTGGCAAAGCTTTTTGTTCTATCTATGTGATTGGTGTGAAGCCAAATCTTAACTGGCTTCCCTTGACAGTTTTTTTGGATGGGCCAGGACCATTCACAGTTGAGCTCACCCAGTTTAGCTCAACGCTGATTGGCTATTATTGTATAAAAAAAATATAAAGGGAGGCCAAATGCTCGCTGGCTTCCCTTGCATTAAATGCTACGGGCAGCAAAAATATTATACTCTTTTTGACCAGACAGCATCAGATACATACACATACAGAGACAGAGGGGTGCTGTTTCGTGGCCTCCATGAATACTATCACCTACCCATCAAATTTAAGGCTGGTTTATACTTAGTCTATCAACATGTCTGTAGACAGCTAGAATGCGACAAGTGTTGCTGGTCAAAAATACATTTAATTTATACTCCGGTGGAATGTCTGTAGACCATCACTACGAGTGTTGGTTTCCTTGTTGCAGACAGATGAAAAAAGTTTTGACCATGTCGCTGTGGTCGTTGTCATGGTTACCTGACTGCGCAAGCAAGGAGAGAGTGCACAAGTTCTAAAATTCTCCGGTGGAATGCGCTGCTTTTATTTCGTCACACACAACTGTAAGCTATTTTCTGTAATTAGCTCGCCATTAACATGTAAATAATTATCTTGTTGCGAGTCTATTTTCCTGTAATAATGATTTTTTCCCCTCCTAAAGTTAAGACGTTGTCAGCTATGCTCTGATAATCATTTGATCTGGCTAGCTAACAAGCTAGAAACGAACCAAAACATTGTTTAGAAAGTTGCTTTTAGTTGCCTGGTTTGCTAGATTGACATACAGTACCAGTCAAAAGTTTGGACACACCTACTCATTCAAGGGTTTTTCTTTATTTTTTATATTTTCTACATTGTAGAATAATAGTGAAGACATCAAAACTATGAAATAACACATATGGAATCATGTAGTAACCAAAAAAGTATTAAACAAATCAAAATATATTTTATATTTGAGATTCTTCAAATAGCCACCCTTTGCCTTGATGACAGCTTTGCACACTCTTGGCATTCTCTCAACCAGCTTCATGAGGTAGTCACCTGGAATTCATTTCAATTCACAGGTGTACCTTGTTAAAAGTTAATTTGTGGAATCTCTTTCCTTCTTAATGCGTTTGAGCCAATCAGTTGTGTTGTGACATGGTAGGGGTGGTATACAGAAGACAGCCCTATTTGGTAAAATACCAAGTCCATACTATGGCAAGAACAAATCAAATAAGAAAAGAGAATTGATTCTATATGTGTTATTTCATAGTTTTGATGTCTTCACTATTATTCTACAATGTGGAAAATAGTAAAAATAAAGAAAAACCCTGGAATGAGTAGGTGTGAACAAACTTTTGACTGGTATTGTATACTAAATAGATTTTTAAACGGATGGGTTTATTGTTGTTAAAATAAAGCTGTTATGCTATTTTGTACCACCAGGCTGCTGTGTTTATACTTTTTAATAATGACAACGACATGTTTGATGTCGGCCGACAATAGAATGTTCATGATGTCACTGAGACAACCGTCTTCAGACATGTCGATAGACCAACTGTAAACCAGCCTTTACGCCTCATGTCCACCAAATGCGTCAAACTTTTTTGCGTTCTGGCGAAAGTCATTCATTGTCAGTGGAGCATTCCGCAATGCTATTTTGGGGATGCAACACTAGGCTGCAGTGCGTTCTGTCTACTGCATGCATTCAATATTTTCAACTCATGCGCTTTACCGTGCGGTGGAAGTACATACACAGACTCCAACTAGCTAGCTTTTAGCTAGCTGAAAAGCAAAGCACATGTGCGTCAAGTATGGAAAATCCAGCGAAACAAAATGCATATGCGTCTGGTTGACATCTAGCATTATGCTTGATCCTGCAATGCGGTCTGGCTTGCTAAGGCCAAATCAAGCTCCGTACTGCATCACTGTGCACCTCCCATATGTTACAGTTTTTCTCCATTGGTTTGGCTCATTTCTTGAAACAGAAATTACATTCTCAAAACTACATGGACAAACCTCCAAACCACTTGGCAATTGTTCACAACAGAATTGAATTTCTCATTCATTTCATCAAATTGCAAATGTCTAAGTACATGTCTCAATGTCTCAGTACATCTTTGCAAATGATTAAGTACAGGTAGCCTACATTTAGCACAATTTCCAAGTGAATAGATCTTGTTGATCTAAACTGATTGTTGATTCTCAGTCTAATGGTTGTTCGCTCCAAAACGTGTCAGCGTCATTTCATTGTATAAGTCATCACATGCACAATAGTCTGTTCAATTGTCAAAATTAGTCAAGAACATAATACCATGAATACCATATATGAATCCCTTGGAACATTTGATAAATTTATTACAGCAATTGACAGTCAGGTGAAACTAGAACTTGATTAACGAAGGAGGAGTTTCACACATCTCAGATGACCAATCAAACAGTATGTTTAGTTACCTGACAGGTGCTGTCCATGACTGTGAATGCTGCCAAACATGTATGTAAAGAGCTTGACCATGCAGGACCAGTACAATTTCTGAACATGGAGGCACCTGGCCAAGTAAATGAACAAGGGCAACTGCCTGCTCGAGGAAGAGGAAGAAGAAGAAGAGGAGGAGGAGGAGTAAGGGTGCGTGGTGGTGGAATAGGGGAAGAGGCCGAGGAGCACGAAGACACCATGCTGTCCCGGATGAAATTCGGGCCACAATTATAGACCATGTCATCAACCATGGCCTCACAATGGCGGAGGCAGGTCGCCGAGTGCAGCCTAATGTGCCTCGCTCAACAGTCTCCTCCATCATCCAAACCTTTCGCAGGGAAAACAGGTATGTAGTCAGTCAATGATGGAATTATATGTTGTATAGGACAGGACACTGTGCATAGAGCAAGAAATATATTTACTTACATATTTACCTATTCATTTAGTGTGTGTGTGTGATAGGCCTACAGTAATATCTTACCTCAATGGGATGTTATGATACTAAAAATGACAAGAAAAACATTGGAGAAAATAAACTATGGAATAGTTTATTTTCTACAGTATTGATGATACAGTTTACAGTAGTATTCCAGTCACTGTGCAGTGATGCATTAGAATTGTGGTAAAGTTACTGCAAGTAAAACAACAATACAATTACATAGGTAACTCATTCTGTAAGGAATACATAAGGTATACATTACGAATGGAGTGTTGTCCTTTGACTTCTATATCTAGGATTGGACGACAACCTTGCACAGGTGGCAGAGGAAAACTTCTCAATGAACAACAAGAACAAGAGATCTGTAACATGGTGATGGCAAATAATGCCATCACATTGAGACAGATCCGCTGCAATCCTACAAGACAATGCCATATTCCAAAATGTCAACTCTATAAGCATCTCCACAATAGACCGGATATTGAAGAAGCATCAGATGACAATGAAGCAAATTTACAGGGTACCATTTGAGAGGAACTCTGATAGAGTGAAAGAGCTGCGGTACCAGTATGTACATGTAAGTCAGTTACTGGTTGTCCATCATTATAACATTTTTACAATTAAGCAGTGGTTCCCAAACTTTTTTGGCTTCAGTACCCACTTTACCTGATTTGTGTATCCAGGTAATCCAGGTATGGAAGTATTTGATTTATCTGACTTCAACATTTCGCCTAAAAACTGCAGCTTACTGTATGATGCAATTATCATTATAATCCTTATTTTGAAGAATATAACATACAATAAGAAAAGGGGTCAAAGAGCTGCAATTAGTGCCTCCCATGTAAATCTATCTAATACTGTGGGTTTTACTGTAACATTTCAGTAAGTCTAGTCATTGATGATTTCCCCCCTCCCCTTTCTGTCAAATACCCCCTGTAGTACCTCTGCATAGGGGTACATGTACCCCAGGTTTGGAACCACTGGAGTAGTGGCCAGTAGTATATTGAACTTGTGGAGAACATAGAACATTCCTATGTAATTGTCTGTAACTGTAGTGTATGACTCTTCTGTATGACTGATTTGATGTTTTCTTTTTTACGCTATTGTAGAGAATAATGGCATTGGAAGGAAACGAGACCCATCACATCCTCGTGTTTGTGGATGAAGCTGGCTTCAACCTGGCCAAGGGCCGAAGACGTGGCCGTAATATTTTGGCCACCGGGCCATGGTGGATGTCCCAGGCCAGCGAGGGGGCAATATAACTATGTGTGCTGCCATATCGGAGAATGGTGTGGCCACTCACATCCCCAGTCTTGGCCCATACAATACACAGAAGCTCCTCATCTTCTTGGACCGCCTTCATGTTGATTTGATCCCTGAAAATGAGAGCGGTCTCGTAGGGCCTCACCTACCACAATATGTCATTGTATGGGACAATGTGAATTTCCACCGTGGCCCGCTCATCAGGGCCTGGTTCACTACTCATCCAAGGATGGTCATGGTGTTCCTACCACCTTACTCTCCTTTCCTCAATCCTATTGAGGAGTATTTCTCCGCTTGGAGGTGGAGAGTGTATGAGCATCGGGCTCAAGATCAGAGGTCCCTGCTCCATGCAATGGACGCTGCGTGTGAGGATATTACAGGAGATCAGTGTAGGGGATGGTTGCGACATGCACGCCGTTTCTTCCCTCGTTGCATCGCAAGGGAGAATATACGCTGTGATGTGGACGAGAATCTGTGGCCAGACAGACAGCAGCGTGTGGATGGCCAGGAGGGTGAGGACAGCGACCAGTGAAGAACTGTTAGTTGTGAAACTCCAGCTTTATTTACAGCACTGTAGGCTGCATATAATTTTCATTGTTTTTTGTTTGTGTGTTTATATTACAGTATATTATGCTGTATACATTTTCTTTTTACTCTGATGTATGGAAGTTACTTTATGTGTGTGAATGATAATGGTTACAATTTCCTTGGCAGTATGAGTGCAATGTGTGATGTCAAACCTTGGAGGCTACTCTTACCCTAAAATCCTATTTATTTTTTTCAGTTTTATACACAATTGTATTCTGTTAGCTAGACAAAAAACAGTACAGTAACCATTGTCAATGAAGGACTGGGCTAAGACTGAAAGGTGGACATGAGGGATATTTCAATGGTCCTCTGCCATAGTGACAAAACATCTAAACATTTTGACTTGCAGTGCTTACACAATGCCAAAGGGACGAAGCATTTTGGGGGCACTGACTGTTTAAATGAGAAGGAAATTTAGTTTTGACACATGCGTGAACTGTTTTGGGAGAGGTATGAGCTTTTGCAGGTGAACCATGGTGTTGTGCCGAACCATCCACGTTATTTTGGCTAAAGCACCAAGAGTGTTGAGAACGTCCGGTCTGTTTCAAGAAATGAGCCAAAGCAATTGAGAAGGATCTTTGCCATTTTCGTGGCACTGACTCCTTATATGGGAAAGGAATTTAGTTTTGAAGCATGAGTGAACAGTTTTAGGAGAGATATGAGCTTTTGCAAGTGAGCTATAGTGTTGTGCTGAACTGTAAGACTGTTTTGCCAAATGATCTTAGAGTTTTGAGAATGTAATTTCTGTTTCAAGAAATGAGCCAAACCAATGGAGAAAAACTGTAATACAATGCAGAGGGTTCCATATAGCTCTGTATAGCTCCGCATTGACATGATTGGCTGATGGTAGGTGGGGGCGGTATGTCCTGTATAAACACAAACTCACTTCCTTGACAACTTCCTTCACAACAGCTCTGCTCCGCGAAGCACAATAATTATGAATGCCCTGACGTCAGCAGAGGCCACGTCGCAGTAAATGCTGTACAGCCAAAGAAGCTGGAATGAACATAATTTGACTACTCTCCATAACAAAATACTTTTAAACACTGATATAAGATGGTCAAATAATACATTTAGTGCCTAACTGGACTGTGTAACTACAAATTTGTGAGAAAATAAAAGTTGAGAGGTCACAAACAAACAGTCGTCCTCGACCGGAAATCATGTCACCTCACATTCAAACTAGTATTGGGAAGTTATTGACTGCGATCTTTTCAACTCATTCAGTCAAAAGAACAAAGATTTCAACTCATTTTGTTAATTTGATTCAGTAATGCCCAGAGCACGCAGGACTTTTTCTCCCCAATTGGTAGTTACAGTCTTGTCCCATCGCTGGAACTTCCGTACGGACTCAGGAGGGGCGAAGATCAAGAGCCATGCGTCCTCCGAAACATGACCTTGCCAAGCCGCACAGCTTCTTGACCCAGAAGCCAGCCGCACCAATGTGTCGGAGAAAACACTGTACAACTGGCGACCGATGTCAGCTTGCAGGCGCCCGGTCTGCCACAAGGAGTCACTAGAGCGAGATGGGACAAGGACATCCCGGCCAGACAAACCCTCCCCTAACCCAGACGACTCTGGGCCAATTGTGTCAGAGCCTGGGATCGAACCCGGGTCTGTAGTGACGCCTCAAGCGCTGCGCTGCAAAGCCTTAGACCGCTGCGTCACTCGGGAGGCTACTGGTGAACAATTAACTAAAAACTTCATCATCATTTTACAAGCCTCTCGTTCACCATGTCATTTGTAACTGAGACTTATTAAAATGTGCTTCAAACAATGAACATTTGTGATTGGTAGACATACAAATAAGATTATTTATTGATAGCTTTGAAACCAGGTCTAGTTGCGGCCGCAACCTGACTAGATTGTGAATGACTCTCAATGTAATTAAATTGCTTGACTGCCGCGAGGGAGATAAGCACAATATCGTTCGCGAACTGCAGCAAACGATTTGTTCTCGAGTTTGAGTGTTGAGCAGAGGCATCATGGGTATGTTTAATACAGGGCCGTAGCTACTTATGAGGACACCGAGGCCCAGACCTTGGTAATTTGTTCAAATGTATACTGAACAAAAGTATAAACGCAACATCTGAAGTGTTGGTCCCATGTTTCATGAGCTGAAATAAAAGATCACAGAAATTTTCCATTTGCACAAAAAGCTTATTACTCTCAAATTCTGTGCCCAAATTTGTTTACATCCCTGTTAGTAAGCATTTCTCTTTTGTCAAGATAATCTTGACAGGTGTGGCATATCAAGAAGCTGATTAAACAGCATGATCATTACACAGGTGCACCTTGTGCTGGGGACAATAAAAGGCCACTCTAAAATGTGCAGTTTTGTCACACAACACAAAGCCACAAATGTCTCAAGTTTTGAGGGAGCGTGCAATTGGCATGCTGACTGCATGAATGTCCACAAGAGCTGTTGCCAGAGAATTTAATGTTCATTTCTCAACCATAAGCCGAGGCGGCATTTTAGAGATTTTGGCAGTATGTCCAACCTGCCTCACAAACGCAGACCACATGTAACCACGCCAGCACAGGACCTCCACATCCGGCTTCTTCATCTGCGGGATCATCTGAGACCAGCCACCCGGACAGCTGATGAAACTGAAGAGTATTTCTGTCTGTAATAAAGCCCTTTTGTGGGAAAAACTCATTGGCTGGGCCTGGCTCCCAAGTGGGTGTGCCTATGCCCTTCCATGCCCACCCATGGCTGCGCCCCTGCCCAGTCATCTGAAATCCATAGATTAGGGCCTAATGAATTTATTTCAATTGACTGATTTCTTTATATGAACTGTAACTCAGTAAAACCGTTGAAATTGTTGTTTTTATATTTTAGTTCAGTATAAAAAATTAATTAATACAAAAATTGGCGGAACTCACCTGGGGTCTCAATTTACTGTTGAAAGTTAGAATAGTAGAATACACAAGGTGCAATTTCGAAACTTGTTTGTGCATCAGCAGTTTTCCTCTTGTTATGTCACTTACTGACAGTCAGCTAACATTTTTTAGGTTGATTAACTAAACTATCTAAACTCCTAGTAATCATGGCCGAAATACCAACAGGCCAAGCAGGGCACATGCCCAGGGGCCCTGACCGTCAAGGGGACCCCGTTGATTTTGTTAGTCACTCTCACACAGATATCATATTAACATGGCATAAATCATGGCATAATGTGTAGAATTGCAGGAAATTAGCTTTAAAACTACATTTTTTCTCTCTCCGACCCACGGCAAAATGAGTAGAATTTAGTAATTTTTTTTATAAAATTTCAACATTTTCTCTCTGCTACAGTAACCAAAGTGAAAATGGCTGGGTAATTTTTTTTTAACCAAGACTCAAGACTCCTCACTCTCACCGGAGAAAGCATCCGAGCGAGCAAAACAGCGCCCCTCTGTTTAAGTATGTATAGCCCACATATATGATGCTGTCTGGCCAAAAAGAGTATGACATATTATTTTCGGCTAGACAGCATCAGACACATACAGATACCAAGACAGACAGGTGCTGTTTTGCTCACTCGGATGCTTTCTCTGGTGAAATAGATTCAGCCTCTTGCGAATTGGAAGAAAATTATGAAGCACGGTTAGACACGAATGAGAAAAAATGTATACGTTTGTTTATTTTTTTCTTGTAAATGTTTTTGGGGAAGCCTGGCTTCCCTTGGCATCCATGAATACACACCACTGTAGGCTGAATGTCATTACACTTATGTTGTTTGTAATAGATGTCCCTTTCCATTCAAATGGCGGGTGCACAGTGCACTGTTCGGATGCTGTTCGGATGCTGTACTCATTTTGGAGTAGACGAACGTGCGCAGGTAACCTACTTAACCCACTTTTTGAAGGGATTTGTTTGACAATCAGATGAAAACATTGTGACTGGTTGTGTTCATGACACATTAAAAGGTAATACATTTTTTATAGCTAGCGTAGGCAGGTAGCCTAGCGGTTAAGAGTGTTGAGCCAACAACCGATGTGCCCTTGTGCAAGGCACTTAACCCTAATTGCTCCTGTAAGTCGCTCTGGAAACCCTTATATAAAATCCTGACATTGAATGTAATACCTTGACTTTGTTGTCCTTAAGCCATTTTGCCACAACTTTGGAAGTGTGCTTGGGGTCATTGTCCATTTCGAAGACCCATTTGCGACCAAGCTTTAACTTCCTGACTGATGTCTTGAGATGTTGCTTCAATATATGCACATAATTTTCCTTCCTCATGATGCCATCGATTTTGTGAAGTGCACCAGTCCCTCTTGCAGCAAAGCACCCCCACATCATGATGCTGCCACCCCCATGCTTCACGGTTGGGATGGTGTTCTTCGGCTTGCAAGCGACCCCCTTTTTAGAGCAGTGGCTTCTTCCTTGCTGAGCGGCCTTTCAGGTTATGTCGATATAGGACTCGTTTTACTGTGGATATAGATACTTTTGTACCGTTTCCTCCAGCATCTTCACAAGGTCCTTTGCTGTTGTTCTGGGATTGATTTGCACTTTTCGCACCAAAGTACAGAACGCATCTCCTTCCTGAGTGGTATGACGGCTGCGTGGTCAAATGTACAAATGTACAAAATCAGCAGGGGATCAAATACTTTTTTTCCCTCACTGTAAGTATTCAGACCCTTTCCTCAGTACTTTGTTGAAGCATCTTTGGCAGCGATTACAGCCTCGAGTCTTCTTGGGTATGACGCTACAAGCTTGGCACACCTGTATTTGGGGAGTTTCTCTCATTCTTCTCCCATTCTTCTCTGCAGATCCTCTCAAGCTCTGTCAGGTTGGATGGGGAGTGTCGCTGCACAGCTATTTTCAGGTCTATCCAGAGATGTTCGATCGGGTTCAACTCCGGGCTCTGGCTGGGCCATTCAAGGACATTCAGAGACTTGTGTCGAAGCCACTCCTGCGTTGTCTTGGCTGTGTGCTTTGTGTCGTTGTCCTGTTGGAAGGTGAACCTTCGCCCCAGTCTGAGGTCCTGAGCGCTCTGGAGCAGGTTTTCATCAAGGATCTCTCTGTACTTTGCTCCGTTCATCTTTCTCTCGATCCTGACTAGTCTCCAGTCCCTGCCTCTGAAAAACATCCCGACAGCATGATGCTGCCACCACCACCATGCTTCACCGTAGGGATGGTGCCAGGTTTCCTCCAGACGTGACGCTTGGCATTCAGGCCAAAGAGTTCAATCTTGGTTTAATCAGATTAGAGAATCTTGTTTCTCATGATCTGAGTCCTTTGGGTGCTTTTTGGCAAACTCCAAGCGGGCTGACATGTGCCTTTTACTGAGGAATGGCTTCTGACTGGCCACTCTACCATAAAGGCCTGATTGGTGGAGTGCTGCAGAGATGGTTGTCCTTCTGGAAGGTTCTCCCATCTCCACAGAGGAACTCTGGTGCTCTGTCAGAGTGACCATCAGGTTCTTGGTCACCTCCCTGACCAAGGCCCTTCTCCCCCGATTGCTCAGTTTGGCCAGGCAGACAGCTCTAGGAAGAGTCAACACCCACCCGTAGTCTGCGCTCCAGCAGGTATATCTCACTGGTCATCCCCAAAGCCAACACCTCCTTTGGCCGCCATTCGTTCCAGTTCTCTGCTGCCAATGACTGGAACGAACTGCAAAAATCTCTGAAACTGGAGACTCTTATCTCCCTCACTAACTTTAAGCGTCAGTTGTCAGAGCATCTTAACGATCACTGCACCTGTACACAGCCATTCTGAAATTAGCCCACCCAACTACCTCATCCCCATATTGTTATTTATTTTGCTAATTTGAACCCCAGTATCTCTATTTGCACATCATCTTTTGCACATCTATCATTCCAGTGTTAATACGATATTGTAACTATTTTGCACTATGGCCTATTTATTGCCTTACCTCCATAACTTATTACATTCGCACACACTGTATGTATATTTTCTGTTGTATTTTTGACATTATGTTTTGTTTACCCCATATGTAACTCTGTGTTGTTGTTTTTATCACACTGCTTTGCTTTATCTTGGCCAGGTCGCAGTTGTAAATGAGAACTTGTTCTCAACTGGCTTACCTGGTTAAATAAAGGTTAAATATATTTTTTTTTTAAATAGTCTTGGTGGTTCCAAACTTCTTCCATTTAAGAATGATGGAGGCCAATGTGTTCATGGGGACCTTCAATGCTGCAGAAATGTTTTGGTACCCTTCCCCAGATCTGTGCCTCGACACAATCCTGTCTCGGAGCTCTACGGACAATTCCTTTGACCTCATGGGTGGATTTTGCTCTGACATGCACTGTCAACTGTGGGACCTTATATAGACGTGTGTGCCTTTCCAAATCATCCAGTCAATTGAATTTACCACAGGTGGACTCCAATCAAGTTGTAGAAAGATCTCAAGGATGATCAATGGAAAGTTGATGCACCTGTGCTCAATTTCGAGTCTCATACCAAAGGTTCTGAATACTTACAGTGGGGAAAAAAAGTATTTAGTCAGCCACCAATTGTGCAAGTTCTTCCACTTAAAAAGATGAGAGAGGCCTGTAATTTTCATCATACGTACACGTCAACTATGACAGACAAATTGAGATTTTTTTTCTCCAGAAAATCACATTGTAGGATGGGATGTTGGACAGGACTCTAAGCACTGAGGAGGTCAGACATATTGAAGTAACTTCCTGCCATGGAGGCAAGCCATGCAATAAAAGCAATACAATTACATCCAAAAGAGTGGCATGATCAGGAGTATGGGCAAGATCTTCTGAGTGTCTGAAGTTTATTTTGAAATGTAACTATGTGACTTACCATGAACATGTAAAGAACAGGAAGGCCTGCACACTGTTTTTTCTCGGAATTCACAGCTTTTTTTTTTTACAACATTTAGACCGAAACGGATCTTCGAGTTCTCACATCCCAAAATATACACATTTCACCTCATATGACCATTACGCACATGACGCATGGTGGGTGTGAAAACAATTAAATTCACTTTTGCGCATTGTCAATCATAATTAATCACAGAGGTACATACAGTGGGGGGAAAAGTATTTAGTCAGCCACCAATTGTGCAAGTTCTCCCACTTAAAAAGATGAGAGAGGCCTGTAATTTTCATCATAGGTACACGTCAACTATGACAGACAAATTGAGGGAAAAAAATCCAGAAAATCACATTGTAGGATTTTTAATGAATTTATTTGCAAATTATGGTGGAAAATAAGTATTTGGTCACCTACAAACAAGCAAGATTTCTGGCTCTCACAGACCTGTAACTTCTTCTTTAAGAGGCTCCTCTGTCCTCCACTCGTTACCTGTATTAATGGCACCTGTTTGAACTTGTTATCAGTATAAAAGACACCTGTCCACAACCTCAAACAGTCACACTCCAAACTCCACTATGGCCAAGACCAAAGAGCTGTCAAAGGACACCAGAAACAAAATTGTAGACCTGCACCAGGCTGGGAAGACTGAATCTGCAATAGGTAAGCAGCTTGGTTTGAAGAAATCAACTGTGGGAGCAATTATTAGAAAATGGAAGACATACAAGACCACTGATAATCTCCCTCGATCTGGGGCTCCACGCAAGATCTCACCCCGTGGGGTCAAAATGATCACAAGAACGGTGAGCAAAAATCCTAGAACCACACGGGGGGACCTAGTGAATGACCTGCAGAGAGCTGGGACCAAAGTAACAAAGCCTACCATCAGTAACACACTACGCCGCCAGGGACTCAAATCCTGCAGTGCCAGACGTGTCCCCCTGCTTAAGCCAGTACATGTCCAGGCCCGTCTGAAGTTTTCTAGAGTGCATTTGGATGATCCAGAAGAGGATTGGGAGAATGTCATATGGTCAGATGAAACCAAAATAGAACTTTTTGGTAAAAACTCAACTTGTCGTGTTTGGAGGACAAAGAATGCTGAGTTGCATCCAAAGAACACCATACCTACTGTGAAGCATGGGGGTGGAAACATCATGCTTTGGGGCTGTTTTTCTGCAAAGGGACCAGGACGACTGATCCGTGTAAAGGAAAGAATGAATGGGGCCATGTATCGTGAGATTTTGAGTGAAAACCTCCTTCCATCAGCAAGGGCATTGAAGATGAAACGTGGCTGGGTCTTTCAGCATGACAATGATCCCAAACACACCGCCCAGGCAAAAAAAGGAGTGGCTTCGTAAGAAGCATTTCAAGGTCCTGGAGTGGCCTAGCCAGTCTCCAGATCTCAACCCCATAGAAAATCTTTGGAGGGAGTTGAAAGTCCGTGTTGCCCAGCGACAGCCCCAAAACATCACTGCTCTAGAGGAGATCTGCATGGAGGAATGGGTCAAAATACCAGCAACAGTGTGTGAAAACCTTGTGAAGACTTACAGAAAACGTTTGACCTGTGTCATTGCCAACAAAGGGTATATAACAAAGTATTGAGAAACTTTTGTTATTGACCAAATACTTATTTTCCACCATAATTTGCAAATAAATTCATTAAAAATCCTACAATGTGATTTTCTGGATTATTTTTTCTCATTTTGTCTGTCATAGTTGACGTGTACCTATGATGAAAATTACAGGCCTCTCTCATCTTTTTAAGTGGGAGAATTTGCACAATTGGTGGCTGACTAAATACTTTTTTCCCCCACTGTATGTAAATAAGATATTTGTTTTTTATTTTTAATACATTTGCAAACATTTCTAAAAACCTGTTTTTGCTTTGTCATTATGGGGTATTGTGTGGAGATTGATGAGGATTTTTTATTTTTTTTAATCCATTTTAGAATAAGGCTGTAACGTAACAAAATGTGGAAAAAGTCTAGGGTTCTGAATACTTTCCAAATGCACTGTATATGTGTATATGATGGTGTGTATAAACATTATGGACAGTGTATGAATAGAAAAGGAGTGCACAGCAGTAGTTATGTAAGCCTTGACTAGAATAGAGTATATACATATGAAGTGGGTAAAAAAATTATGTAAGCATTATTAAAGTGACCAGTGTTTAATGACTATGTACATAGGGCAGCAGTCTCTGGTGGGAACAAGCTTCCATACTAATAGCACTAGTAGTGGACCAGCCTATTGGTTTGTTTGTGTATCATATTGTGGTTATTGCACATGTAGCCCTAGATGCATCCATAAAATGAGTCTTCCATGCACTAAACAGGTTTAAAAAGGAAAGTGCTGCTGTAGCCTATCAGAGATGCTGTGGCATGCTATGATTGCAGATCACACAACTCACAAAATTACAGCAACACAATATGAGCTTATGTCCCTTACTTTGGGGTTCTTCTTAAAGAAATAATGGGACTTCATCCACACAATCCAGATTGCTCTCTGAAACTTACCTGATGATTTGTCGCAGTGAAATGCCCAATGCTTTCTGGTCTCATCTTAAGTTGCATATAGTATATACTACAAACTGCAGTCTAACGAATCTGATTGATATACTGTGATTGTAAAAACATAGATGGTCAGACAGAGCTGGGCAATGATCATGTAGCCTATGTAGAGTTCATAAGATCACTTCTCATTTCAATAAACTGGCAACCACATCTGGTGTATGGCATTTGTATACTTTAGCTTGTGTGGAAGTTCACTGACATTTGGCTTTAGGTGCACCTCTGAAGTTTCCCTTTACTCATTTAAAGGCATAAGTATAAACCCTCTGGGGACCTGCCTCCACTTCCTTCACTAATCCTGTTTGCCTGATTACAAAAAAGTCAAGCACTTTGTGCAGACTGCTCGTTAGACCAGAAGTAAACATCACATCCTTTTCTCTCTGTTTTCTCTTCAGCAATTTTCATTTTCAACAGTTTTTTGTTTCCTCAGTAAATGGAAAATAAATAAGTTCCATAATAGAAATACAGTTTTTCATAATCGAGGGCAGGTTATAAATCCAGTAGGGTAATGGTATTTGGTTTAAAAAGCATAGCGTAGAATCCCTTGGATTCTACACATTTTGCCATTGGAGAGATAAAATGTTACAGTTTTAAAGCTAATTTCCTGCAATTCTACACATTCTTCCATGACTTACAGTGGGGAAAAAAAGTATTTAGTCAGCCACCAATTGTGCAAGTTCTCCCACTTAAAAAGATGAGAGAGGCCTGTAATTTTCATCATAGGTACACGTCAACTATGACAGACAAATTTAGAAAACAAAATCCAGAAAATCACATTGTAGGATTTTTTATGAATTTATTTGCAAATTATGGTGGAAAATAAGTATTTGGTCACCTACAAACAAGCAAGATTTCTGGCTCTCACAGACCTGTAACTTCTTCTTTAAGAGGCTCCTCTGTCCTCCACTCGTTACCTTTATTAATGGCACCTGTTTGAACTTGTTATCAGTATAAAAGACACCTGTCCACAACCTCAAACAGTCACACTCCAAACTCCACTATGGCCAAGACCAAAGAGCTGTCAAAGGACACCAGAAACAAAATTGTAGACCTGCAACAGGCTGGGAAGACTGCATCTGCAATAGGTAAGCAGCTTGGTTTGAAGAAATCAACTGTGGGTGCAATTATTAGGAAATGGAAGACATACAAGACCACTGATAATCTCCCTCGATCTGAGGCTCCACGCAAGATCTCACCCTGTGGGGTCAAAATGATCACAAGAACGGTGAGCAAAAATCCCAGAACCACACGGGGGGACCTAGTGAATGACCTGCAGAGAGCTGGGACCAAAGTAACAAAGCCTACCATCAGTAACACACTACGCCGCCAGGGACACAAATCCTGCTGCGCCAGACGTGTCCCCCTGCTTAAGCCAGTACATGTCCAGGCCCGTCTGAAGTGTGCTAGAGTGCATTTAGATGATCCAGAAGAGGATTGGGAGAATGTCATATGGTCAGATGAAACCAAAATAGAACTTTTTGGTAAAAACTCAACTCGTCGTGTTTGGAGGACAAAGAATGCTGAGTTGCATCCAAAGAACACCATACTTACTGTGAAGCATGGGGGTGGAAACATCATGCTTTGGGGCTGTTTTTCTGCAAAGGGACCAGGGACGACTGATCCGTGTAAAGGAAAGAATGAATGGGGCCAAGTATCGTGAATTTTTAAGTGAAAACCTCCTTCCATCAGCAAGGGCATTGAAGATGAAACGTGGCTGGGTCTTTCAGCATGACAATGATCCCAAACACACCGCCCGGGCAACGAAGGAGTGGCTTCGTAAGAAGCATTTCAAGGTCCTGGAGCGGCCTAGCCAGTCTCCAGATCTCAACCCCATAGAAAATCTTTGGAGGGAGTTGAAAGTCCGTGTTGCCCAGCGACAGCCCCAAAACATCACTGCTCTAGAGGAGATCTACATGGAGGAATGGGCCAAAATTGGGCCAGCAACAGTGTGTGAAAACCTTGTGAAGACTTACAGAAAACGTTTGACCTGTGTCATTGCCAACAAAGGGTATATAACAAAGTATTGAGAAACTTTTGTTATTGACCAAATACTTATTTTCCACCACAATTTGCAAATAAATTCATTAAAAATCCTACAATGTGATTTTCTGGATTTTTTTTTCTCATTTTGTCTGTCATAGTTGACGTGTACCTATGATGAAAATTACAGGCCTCTCTCATCTTTTTAAGTGGGAGAACTTGCACAATTGGTGGCTGACTAAAAACTTTTTTTCCCCACTGTATGCCGTGTTCTTATTATATCTGAGTGACTCAAACGTTATAACAAAATCAATGGGGGCCCCATGACATGACATTTGGGGAATTTTAGATTGTCCCTGACTGTTTAGTTTTTATTTTGGTGATTGATAGTTCTCAAAGATGATCTTATTAAAAAAAATATATATATAGCTCCATTATCTTTTCTAGATACTTTATATATGGTTTTCGTTGTTTAAGTTGACCTTGAAAACATTTTACCATCCTGAAGATTATTTTCAAAAATATATATATTATTTTCTATTTTTTTAATCCTATATTTTGGAGGCCCACCTCTTCTAAATGAATATCGGGAAACACTGGGATCTTATGACAAAATGATATATGTATCAAAAGCTCCACAGACAAAGATCTCAGGAGCGTGTCTTACAAACAATCTGTTCATACAAAGTGCAGACCAAAGTGATAGGTGTAGTAAAAACAAGACACAATAATTGCATCCCAACAGTGAAATGGTTTTCAATCAAAGTATTCATTGGGAGTATATTAATTAGTACACTTAAGTACTACAGTGTTCGGTTCTCTTAAGGCACATTCAGTCATGATCATCACAAGGCAAAAAAGTTACACCTACTTAGCTGTATGGAATCATATCTTGTTCTGATCGTTATACTAAAATGAAAATAATTGACATACAAACAGAAGTTGATAATACAACACAGAGCTAAGAATGAATCACTTTAAAACGTAGATAAAAAAGGAATAAAATAATTTGGCTAAGTAAAGTTTGAAAGTGACATCTCTCTACTTACCATGTACTATATGGCAGCAGAAGAGGTGTGTCTGTGTGTGTCTATGTAGTTTGCAATACTAGTAATTGTTGACATGTATCCTATGTCAGCCCTGTAGAGACTGTATTCTAGTTACTAGCATTGACAGTACAAAAGGCTACCCTGTATATTTGCAGCAAGGGGGAGGGTTTTCCTAGGAGTAACCATGGCTCTGGGAGTATCCTAAAGCTTCTGTGAGATTGTGCAAGGCCACTGACTCAGTCATTATATGGTGTGAAAAGGAGTAATAGTGTAATAACATGGTGGATACAGATGGATCTATTGTCCTCTGAGAATTGGCGTGCCCGTCTTGGTATTGGAGGCGTAGTTTAACGTTGAGCAGGGTATGATGACTGGAACTTGGCCTCTCATTGGTCAGTCAAACATTGTTGCTATTATGATGACTAAAATGAGGAGACCCAATGCCACACAAATGGCAAGCCAGAACAATTTCTGTGAGTGAGGAAAAGCAAAGAGAAAATTGGTTCACTGTTCATTTAGTACACATCATACCAGAAAGGCACATTTTAACTGACATGGGTGATTCCAGTGTTATGGACATTACATTTGCACGAAATGTCACAACTTTAATGCTTCACAGAATGGACAAAAAATATATAAATGAAGCTTTTGATGTGTATAGTACTATAGTACCCCTTGTGGGGTTTGTATACCCCAAAAAGTAGACTTGTAAATACTAACATGTTGGTGAAGTAAAGCAAATAAGAAATGTTATGGATGTTACATGAAATGGACAAGCTTTTTGGGGAGACTGAACATATTAGCAAAAGTCTATGAGTTTCTAAGTTTTAGGTCAAAACATGGATTGCCATTTCGAAGGAAAGGCGTGGCTGAACACAAAAACAATACATTTTGGAAATATTGTCATTTCCATTATTACTTTAGAGAGGAAAAACAACCGTTATGGATGTTACACCCTCCGTTATGGATGTTACAGAGTCTGAAATAGACATTCAAATCTTAAAGATTTCTTGCTCAAAATATTTTATAACACATTTGTTGACATTTGGAATGTTTTAAAAATGTCAGCAGAAAGCATAGTACCTTATGATTACATAATTACAGGTAGCCTGAATAGTATACAAGGCCAGGCACCACACCTTAATAGATCTAAAAATAAAAAATAAACAGTACTGCCATATATGAGAAATGCATTTTAGCATATATTTTCCAAGAGAATCTTAGCTAGAACACATATATTTCCAAGATATCAACAATTGATTCGGTATAAGTCTGAAGAATACATCCCAGAACAAGATAGCTAAGAAGCTAAGATATGATCACATCCACAACCGTTATGGCCGTTATTGATATTAGAGATATCATAATGCTGAAAAAGGACACTGACAAAAAGAGAGAAACCAATTATAGACAATATCAAAACTTGATGAAATGTAACTTTACAGAGAAATTTCAAGATGATCCGATCAAAGGTGCAATTTTTACAAAAACTTGTTAAAAACTTTATGGATGTTACATTGCCTGTCCCTGTCACCCCCTTATCGTTACAAGACTGTAGAACATGCAAACAAAACTCAAGACACTTCAATTTGGTCTGTATTGCTTCGCCAGGGTTGTGGGTTCAATTCCCACAGGAGGCCAGTATGAAAAATAAATAAATTATGTATGCACTCACTAACTGTAAGTCGCTCTGGATAAGAGCGTCTGCTAAATGACTAAAATGTAAATGTAATTAACATTCTCATCTTCATAACTAATACTGAGAGACAGCCGTGAGGGAAAAAACAAGCTCTGTGAGCCCTTTCTAAAAGCCATGAAATATGATTGACTGAAAAGCCTCCTGAGAATTGGCCACATACTCTGTTATGTTTCCAATGACATCATCAACCAATTAGTAGGCAATGCCTACTCATAATTGGTTAAAATCACACGAGGCACACCGATGATGTCATTAGAAACACTTATCTTCCTCTCTCTTTTACTACATTTACTTTTACTACAAAAGCTAGAAACGCACAGGTTTCACATTTGTTGATGTTGGGGTGGTGCTAGAGATGATGAATATGAAGTTGAACAATTGTGAAATTCCCTTTTAATATATATATATTTTTTTATTTAACCTTTATTTAACTAGGCAAGTCAGTTAAGAACAAATTCTTATTTACAATGACGGCCTACACCGGCCAAACCCGGACGACGCTGGGCCAATTGTGCGCCGCCCTATGGGACACCCAATCACGTCCGGTTGTGATACAGCCTGGAATCGAACCAGGGGGTCTGTAGTGAAGCCTCAAGCACTGAGATGCAGTGCCTTAGACCGCTGCGCCACTCGGGAGCCCAAATTAAGCCTGAACTCCAATATATAAAGGATATTATGAACGTGGTTTCATTTCAAAATGACTAACTTTATTTGTGCATGCTCAGGTTGACTTTTACATGGAATCGGCCACATATAATTGTCTAGGTGTTCATCTACTAGTTACTAGTAATGTAACTTGGGCAATTTACCCATTACTGTGATTCTCAAATTCTTAAATTCAAAACTGAACGGCAACATCAACTAGGCTTGGGCAGTATACCGTATATACCCGTATACCGGGGTATTTGCAAAAAGCCACGGGATGGTTTTTCAATACCGTCAAAACTATTTCTTAGAAGTTTTTCAATACATTTTAATATTTGTTGCCACTTTTTAAGTTAATACCTGCAGTCAACTTGTACAATACGTTAGGATATAAAGAAGATTGCCTTCTTCATTTCACCTGTCACATTATTTTACATTATGAAGTTTCCAGTCACGTGTTTGTTTGTAAATAGCACAACGGGAGAAAGCGGGAGCTGGTGAGTCCATTGCATTCTATATCTATCGGCGAGTCTCTGTTGTGTGGCGCACATCATGATGAAGTTACACTTGTATGCAATTCACTACTAAATGTTTGCCATCAGATATCTTATAATGACATTCTGCAAGAAGTCAAAGAGCTCTAGAAAAAGTATATGTATAGCTGCCATTTTTTCCCTGTGCTTCCTATTCTCCCCTCTGCTACACATGCTGCTCTTCATTCAGAAAAGCATTCATCACAACTTTGTTCGTTTGCACAATTTATAACTTTATGAGCGGGATTTGCCTGTATTTGCAATTTGTTTGTTTGTTTTCGCTCGTTAGCATTTAGCTAACAGCGTCTTTGTGATTTCGCTATTAGTTTGTGCTAATTGTGTTAGCATTCTGTTAATAGAGGCCAAATGTGCTTTTCTTGCGTTTTTAGTACCCCCTTGTGTGCTATTTACATTTAACATTTTAGTCATTTAGCAGACACTCTTATCCAGAGCGACTTAGTTAGTGAGTGCATACATTTTTCATACTGGCCCCCCGTGGGAATCGAACCCACAACCCTTACGTTGCAAGCGCCATGCTCTACCAACTGAGCTATGACAGTAATACCGTAAATCCCAGGATAAGAGAAGGACGGTATGATGATATGAAAATCTGGATACCGCCCAAGCCTAACATCAACTACTATCAAGTACAGTACCTCATTGTGTTAAAATATGTAAATGGAAGGTGTTGGTGTTGAATGTGATGTTGATGAAATATACAGTAGTAGTTACCTCAGAGAGATAGCAGCACAGGGCTCATACAGGGGATTTGGTTAGTCCAACAGACAGCCCAACAATTAGTGCAATGACAGCAAGCAGGATCAATAGAGCAAAGGCAAAGATGATGAGTTTCTGCCAAGGACAGAAACAAAGTGGTTAGATTAGGTTTAAGGTGCATAACCCAAAACACTACACTGATTTGAGTGAAACCAATATTCTGTCATATTCAATATTTTGACTTTTAATTTAGACGTTAGATATTAGTGATGGGGGACAAAAATCGATACAGTTACATATCAGGATATTATTAAATAGTGAGCAATAAAATCAGTATTGAATCGCAATAAATATCATATCGGCACCTAAGTATCGTGATACATTTGTATCAAGAGGTCCTTGGCAATTCCCAGCCCTATAAGATATGGCATTTAGACATTCTGTCTGGCATTTTAAATCTTATCAGTATATGATACTGAAATAATATTATTCTTATGACCAAACCATTCAGAGCTGTTGCATTGGTTAAAAGAGTCTAACTTGAGCAGTATTATAGAGTATTATTAGTATATACACCATGTGACCTTCCGTTTGGGGAAAAGGAGACTTACCCTCCGGGATTTTTTCTGGTATCTCACAGCTTTTTTGGTCTCCTCTTTGGCACGGCCTATGTATTCAGCTGCATTGGAGACATTCTTCTCTATGTTGTTGACCATATCCCCCTTTTAGACAACACCACATGAGTTCCATATAGTTTTGACAAAAAACGGAACTAATAATATTCTGGACAGCGTTACAGTACTGCGCAACAGTACCTGATTCTCCACCAGCATGGCCATGTCCATAAACATGGCATGGAGCTCCCTGATGCTGGACTCCAGGCGGATGATATCCTGGTGCCTTGACTCAATCTCATTCAAGGCCTGGCGCGTGATCTGAGAGTCAGAGATAATCTGACGGAGGGGGTGGGAGACAGGACGACAGCAAATGAGACAGTATATTTCATTCAAATACATACAGTGCATTCAGAAAGTTCAGACCCCTTGCCAGCCATATTCAAAAATGTATTAAATTGTTTTTTCCCCCTCATCAATCTACACACAATACCCCATAATGACAAAGCAAAAACAGATTTTTAGAAATGTATGCAAATTTATAAAATAAAATACAACTGAAATATTACATTTACATAAATATTCAGACCCTTTACTCAGTACTTTCTTGAAGCACCTTTGGCAGACCTGTATTTGGGGAGTTTCTCCCATTCTTCTCTGCAGATCCTCTCAAGCTCTGTCAGGTTGGATGGGGAGCGTCACTGCACAGCTATTTTCAGGTCTCTCCAGAGATGTTAGATCGGGTTCAAGTCCGGGTTCGGGCTGGGCCACTCAAGGACATTCAGAGACTAGTCCCAAAGCCACTCCTGCATTGTCTTGGCTGTGTGCTTAGGGTCGTTGTCATTTTGGAAGGTGAACCTTCGCCCCAGTCTGAGGTCCTGAGCGCTCTGGAGCAGGTTTTCATGAAGGATCTCTCTGTACTTTGCTCTGTTCATCTTTCCCTCGATCCTGACTAGTCTCCCAGTCCCTGCCGCTGAAAGACATCCCCACAGCATGATGCTGCCACCACCATGCTTCACCGTAGGGATGGTGCCAGGTGTCTTCCAGACGTGACGCTTGGCATTCAGGCCAAAGAGTCCAATCTTGGTTTTATCAGACCAGAGAATCTTGTTTCTCATGGTCTTTGAGTCCCTTAGGTGCCTTTTGGCAAACTCCAAGCGGGCTGTTATGTGCCTTTTTACTGAGGTGTGGCTTCCGTCTGGCCACTCTACCATAAAGGCCTGATTGGTGGAGTGCTGCAGAGATGGTTGTCCTTCTGGAAGGTTCTCCCATCTCCACAGAGGAACTCTGGAGTTTTGTCAGAGTGACCATTGGGTTCTTGGTCACCTCCCTGACCAAGGCCCTTCTCCTCCGATTGCTCAGCTTGGCCGGGCGGCCAGCTCTAGGAAGAGTCTTGGTGGTTCCAAACTTCTTCCATTTAAGAATGATGGAGGCCACTGTGTTCTTGGGGACCTTCAATACTTCAGAAATGTTTTGGTACCCTTCCCCAGATCTGTGCAGCGACACAATCCTGACTCAGATCTCTACGGACATATCCTTCAACCTCAAGGCTTGGTTTTTGCTCTGACATGCACTGTCAACTGTGGAACCATATATAGACAGGTTTGTGCCTTTCCAAATCATGTCCAATCAATTGAATTTACCACAGGTGGACTCCAATCAAGTTGTAGAAACATCTCAAGGATGATCAATGGAAACAGGATGCACCTGAGCTCAATTTTGTCATATCAAAGGGTCTGAATACTTATGTAAATAAGGTATTTCTGCTTTTTATTTTTTATAAATCTGCACACATTTCTAAAAAACAGTTTTCGCTTTGTCATTATGGGGTATTGTGTTTAGATTGATGAGGATTTTTATTTATTTAATCCATTCTAGAATAAGGCTGCAATGTAACAAAATGTGGAAAAAGTGAAGGTGTCTGAATACTTTCAGAAAGCACTGTACATATGGGAGGATTGGTGTTCCATTTACACAGAATATTAGTCGTTTTGGAATACTTGCAAACCACAACCTGAGTTATCTTGGTATACTAGATAGTGTTGGTAGTTGTCTGATTTGTCCTGAGAAAATAATGGATGTGAGAAAGTAGCATCAGACAAAGGCTGGAGATTGAGGAGGTACTTACATCAGATGTAAAAATTGATGAGTTGCCACTCTCCAGCATGTCCTCCAGTTCCTCATTGCTAGTCACTCTCCCAGCTATAACCAGGAAAGAAAATACTTTCACCAAACAGGTGCTAAAGCATCAGCAGAAAACATAAAACATGTTCTCTCTTCTCTATGGGGAGAATAGTCTCTGTAGTCACAACCACAGTGTTATGATCTAGGCTATTCCTCAGAGGGACTCAACCCTCACTGCCTAACATGATCAAACCCACTGTGGCTTACAAACAACCTGGGATCATGTAAATACTGTAAGCCCATCCACCCCAGTGAATATATATAACCTCTGATCTATGATTACTATACAGCACAGCCATGAGCCCGCCACTGGTCATGTGACCAGCTTCTCTATAGACAGGTATAGAGGCAACACTAACACGGGTAGGCTAGATGTGTGTGTCCTGTGTCAGACTCTTCTCTTCCATCTGGAGTGTGCAGTAGTAGAGAGCCTCATTAGGACTATCCTAAGGGACTGGAGGGGTTACAGTTATTTCTGTCATCATCAATTATTCTCATTCCAGACAAATACTCCATATGAACAATACATGGGTTTTTGCCATGGTTTCTTTACAGCAAAACCCTTGACTATCATCCTATATTTTCTGTGGCCGTAGTCTGATTGGTCTAATGGCCTCACTATCCATGCCATGACAATAGACAATAACATACAGTGGAACCGGAATCGTTGCGCTATCTGACTATAGACAATAGGTAATCATTGGATAGTTTGATTGGAATTGTGAACACTGTAGCCTGTGTGTTATTATCGTGGGAGAGAAAGCTGCTAGGTGTGGTCGGTTTCCTTTCCGTGTTCCTGTCTGCCCTGCTGCTAGCCCCGTTTGTGACTCACTTATCTCCAGCTGTCTCTGGATCCTTCCTTTGCTTCTCTCCCTAAACGACACTTGAGTCTCGTTGTACTGAGTCATGACATCCACAAACTTCCTGGAGAGCACCGTGTGCTGTGGGGTTAGAGAAAACATAAGGTGAGGAGAGGATAGAGGAAAGAGAGCTTCAACCACTGGCAACAGTAAAGTGGATAAAGGCTCAAACTGTTGAAAGGGTGAGATATCAAACAGCCGTGTCAAAACATGGTGGCAGACATGGTAAACTTATACAGGTATACAGGTAAGTTAGCTTCCAAGTATCTCTCTGTCCTTAACCACAACCTTTAAGAATGTGTCAGCATTCGCAAAAATGTGAGGAATGAGTCTCAGGAAGACTGTTTCCTGACCTGGGTTTTCTGAATGCGGAAATCAACCGAGGCCCTGTTAGAAACATCATCCTTGGGCAGGCTCTGCTCCATAGCTGCAGAGAACAGAAAGAACAGTGATTACAGTAGCTATAACATCACCTCAGACAAATCCTCCACATCTACCTCTCTAAATCTATCAAGCAGCATTTGGGATGAGGCATTTGATCCAGTCATTTCAATGACAAAATTACAAAAATGTACTGTACGTCGTGGTGTTAAACTTACATTTTAGCTTAACTCTCACAGAGTTGGCATTGTTTTTGATCTCATTGGTCAACCGGTCAAGTTCATCTTTCATCTCTTTAGGAAATAACAGCGACAGAAAATAAATTCATTATTGCACATTTCCAACATTGTCCTGGACAAATATTAGCATTAATCATATCACTTGGCAACTCTTCTATAACAATAACCTATTCTTTATTTTTTTACAGATAAGAAACACTACACCTACCACCCACTGGGCAGAAGTCAATTCAACGTCTATTCCACGTTGGTTCAACATAATTACATTGAAATGACGTGGAAACCATGTTGATTCAACCAGTGGATTTGTGGGCAAACAAATATTTACACCCTCTTGAGCCATTCCCAGTTAGTATTATTGTGTAGCAGATGGTTGATACTGTGCTACTCTGGTGGTAATACTGATGCTGCTGTGTTGCATTATAGAGTCAACTGAGGGCCTTTGTCCATGCAGGCCTTGATTAGCTCCTCATGCCTATTCAGTCTCCACAGTGGATCAACTTTGAACAAGCACAGCGTAACTTGTCCAAGCCCTCAGTAAAATGGCCCTGCTGCTGCTAGAGGGGTCTGCTGCCCACAGACTGGCCTGGGAGGGCTGGGCCATGACATTGTTTTCTATACAGGCTTCCGGACACCCAGACATCTATTTGTATTGAGTTGTGTTTCTTCCTGGAAGAGGACAATGATGTTAGAGGAAGTAAGAACGTTTGTTATATTTTTGTTATTATGACTTCAGAAGTCACCATCTAAATACCAAGGCATATATTTAGTCATGCAAAAGTTTTGAATTCAACACTTTAAATTGCTTGAGAAAATAAATGTTGAAAACAAATAGGAGATGAGCAACATAGCTAGATCTCAAACCACCTTCACATTGGGAATGTGGAGGTATAGTCACCAGTATGACTAATGTTATTACACTTTCATTATGACAGAGGGTTTTGATTGATGATCAACTTACTCTGATCTGGATTGGGTGCAGACAGGATCATGCTGTGCTTCTTCCTCACCTCCTCCACTTTAGAAGATATCTTATCAATCAACCCCCTAACCTCTTCGACCTAAGTCATGCACATACAGTATTTTCAATGTTATTTCAATGCACAGACACTTTTTACAGTAACCATCTAGCTCATCTGAAAACAAACAGTACTGACTGAACCACTGTACTTGCCCTTCTGAAAAACCCTTCCATAAATCCATCTCTGTCAACTGTGACATCCTCCTCTGCCTGTGTCCTGCTCTGTCAAGACAAAAGTGTGAAGACACTGTACATTGTTAGGGAGTAAAGCCTCTTGCACACTGCCCATAAAATGTGAGACTCAGAACTGTGTGAAAAGCAATAAGTCGATAAGACATTGAAGACAATGATATTATCATGACATGGCATATTATTAGCCTGGCTGACGCGAATCACGTGATGTCAACCAGGGTTGCATTCCCTAGACCTAGAGAATATAAAATAATAAAATAGAATAGAAGGCTACATTAATGCCTGATTAGATCAGTGACATAATATTAGTAGGCTACATGTACTTACTGCGGTTAATTCACCCAACCGGTCCTTCATCACTCAGTTCGATGCGTTTTTGATTGGCTAACGTTAGCTAAATAATGTAACCACTTCTCAACTCCATCGCATCTAGCTAACTTTGCTAGATAGGTCTGAGTTTAACAAACATCAATTTCTATAGCCATGCAATGGGAAAAGTTTATTCTCTTTCAATCATTAGCTAGGGAAGCGTTGTCCAATTCCTCAAAATCAGGCATCAACCAAAATGCACCGTTAGTTCGCTAGCTAACGATCTGGTTGTGGCAGACAACATAATTCACATGATCCTCCTACAAATGTTGGAATGGGAATGGGATACGCCTCTCCTCTGCCAGAGGAGGCTCGCACCCAGCACTACTCCTGTGACAGCAGTTGTTGTTCAAGTTATTGGCCACACAGTGGGGCTGTTTACTAACATACAGTATAATGTGCGGTTGTGCTCGGCCATCTCTCCTCCTGTCCTTTTTCCGCCATGATTCACCTGGTCGCAGGTGATTCCAAATAACCCTGCCTCCAATTTCCAACATGTAAGAACAGTTTATTTTAGACTAGGTTGTAAAAAATAATTATATTTCTATGGTCAGGCCATTAGTCTACAATAGGCCCAAAGGATGAAGAACATGAAACAGGAGTGAAACTCACAATGAGATGCAGGCATCCTGCTGCGATGGATTTTAACTCAGGTATGAGTAGATAGACCTAGGCCTGCCAGTACTAGACGATTGAATGTCGATTTTCCTGAGTATATCGACTTTCAATTCACTCAATCCAATTTAGGTATATCTAAGGAATTCAATTGGGCTTCATATCTGCTTACATCAGTGCACATGAATATGTGGCTTTTCTATTCCCTTCATAAAGATGACTGTTCAAATAAATAGCTTAAAATACAGTCAGCATCCATCCCTATCCATCAGCATCACCTGCTCCGTTTTGTTCTGACAAGTCAAAAGGACACAGCGCTGTAATTTATTTTGGTTAAATCTCTTTTTTGTTTAGAAAAAATATTATTTTTAATTTCAATAGTTTTTGGACAGTAGGCCTATGCGCGCGCCATTATCACTCATTAAGCTATTTACGCATACTAGGCCCCACCTTGAGTTCCAATGCTCTAAAAATGACATCACGTTTTGAATTCCCACATCCAATCGAACAGCCCGAAGAATTCCTCCACTCAGTGCAAACCTAGTATAGACAGACAGCAGAGCGCATCAAGCAACAACAAGTAGCCAAATCCGTCGCTGGAATAGTCCAATATTTCTTATTCTGTATTGAGAGACATGGATTACCAACTTTTGGGGAAATTTTGAATGGACACGCAGTTTATGATTATGATGTCCACCGCTCAGTTGTATTGCAGTTTTACAAAATGTCAGGGAATTAAGTTTTGGGAGAAAGTTTTCTTTATTGGAGACATGGACTAATAAATACCCAGAGAAGAAGATTGCTTTTTTTTTTCAGCATCTTGGAATAATGATTTACGCTTTCTGGATCGATCGTTCATTGGGGATTTAAACAACAATAACCAGTATTTTTTGTAATAATCTATTTGTAGTTGTAATCAAGCCATGGAACTATTATTCGAAATTCTGTTTGTAACTACTTTTGTCACTTTGATTCGGGTAATTTAAACAGTTATTTTTTTCATGTCCTTCACCATTATGTGTAGGAAGGCTACTGCAATGTTGAGTTTATTTGATTTATTTACAGGTTAATGGTGAAATAAAGCCAAAGCCATCCAAGCATCCAGGTAAATCGAATTATGCTTTGTTAAATACCTACACCAATAACCTACAGCATATGATGAGTATTATTGGTTATTTAGCTAAAGAAATATAATGTTGGGATGATGAATTATTGGTTATGGCTTACCATAAGTCTAATACTCAGTAATAGTGGTTTATTAAGCAATGCAAAATGTGTTTATTGAATGAGATACCCAAACATCAACAATTTAGCTGTATTGTTGATCTTTTTAATCCTAAAAGACACACTGAGCAATGCCAGGAAAATAACTAATTGAAAAAGCATGATTAGGGAGAAGTCCCATCTGGAGCTTTGTTTACCCATGAACTCTCCTTCCAGGCCTGCAGGTCTTGGCCACAGCCTCACACTATTGGCCGCTGGATTCGGTGGACGGGATCCATGGACTGTGGGACCAGATTGGAAACAGACCAGGTCATGTTAATGGAAGTGATATAAGTATGTGCATAGACCTATACTTAGGAATAGAATACCCAGTCTTTTACATTATTTGTCCGCATGGTCTACAGCTGTTATTCATTCCTCCTCTCAATTCACCTTTTTGCCCGTCTTGCAGCCACCAAGTCCCTGCTTTTAAAGGTGCAGCTGTGTGCAGTGCTCAAATTTGATTACAGTCAAATTTGTAAAACAAACTTACAAAGTAGAGTCAAGATAAGAAGTCTAAAGGCTACTTTACACTCCACTTAACCCTTGCTAATGTACATCAAAGCACTGTGGAGTTATAATAAACAAAATGGGATAAAAAGCTTATCCTTCACCCCCAGGTACATTTGATTTGTACTTTCCAGATTAATGCTAAGACTATTGAATGAGCTGTCTGCTGTTTGCTAAACTGATTTCCAAAAACCTTAATGTATTATTTTAACAATGGAAGCGCCAATAACTTTTCTAAATGCTTCCACAGTTGTATATCATTTGAATAAGCTTAAGCTAGTTTGAAACGTCAAAGTCATTCGGAATGATATAGGCATCAGGTCTAGACTTGAGAACGGTATTTGGAATATTTCCACACAAAATGTGCATTGATCCTAAGAAAAGGGGAAATGATTGATCTGTTCCTCCTTGAGCACTGTTTACTGAGCCCAACATCGCACTTAATCTCATCCCTGCTCACGCACCACATCCCTCACAATGCCTAGTGTCTGTGTTTGTCTCTCACTGGTCAGTTGTGTCCTCTGGTTGTTTTGTGTTATTCATGTGTATGTATGTGAATCACCTTTTTCTCCCTTGTCTGTTTGTTTTCTATGTTTCATCCAGCTCTCCAAATCCACAACCACACTGTGCTCCCTTCCTCCCATAACTCTTCCTCTGTGTATACCAATGACTCTGCCTACACTAACATTTCTGCAACAGTAGGTGAGGAAAATCACTGCTCACTGAAATTCATTTGTGTGTATAGTCAGTCATGCTGCTCTGTCGGTGTTACTGTAGTGCTATCTGTCATGTTAAGGCTATTCAGTCTCCATCGTTTTGTACATGGTGTACCAGCTCACCCAATAGTTGCCATGAGTGTGTCACACACTGTTACCTGAATATGTTGAATTTGTCTGTGTGTGTGAGACAGTGTGTGTAGTCAGGGAGTTGTTTTCTTCATGGGAAAAAGAGCCAAGACTGCACTGTGTAAATCGTGATTACACAAGCTTCGAGTATGGAGGTTTAGAAATCTGTATCTAGAGTGCTGTAAAGTTGAGCTTGACTATTAACCTCAATACACCAGGACGACTTCGTTTTGTCTACTGACATGATTTAAGGCAGGAGAACATCAAAGATAAATACAGGTCATAGCTTGCTACCATTAAATATGGGGAAACACCCCATATTTGGTGCAGTTCAGAGAATCTGTTCATAAATCTATGATGTTTGCCTATAAAAAAGCCTACTTCAGAGAAAAATCTGCCTCTTTTTCTCATCAGGCAAAATAATGTTGTTATTTCATCCTCCTGTAGACATAGTTGAAGGGATGGTCAACAAGGGCATCTATCTGAATGGAGATAATGGAGGCACCTTTCTCCACTTTGGGAACTACCAGAACTCTTGCATTAGTGACCCCACTCTGTGTGGTCCTGAGGGTGAGTTCTGCCTCCCTCAATCTCCTCTCCCCAACATTCTACACAGTACTGACAATGGAATATTTTCACAAATCATAAGTGACTATCTAATTGGGTAACACAAAAAAATATTTTTCTGCCATTTAATGTAGATCTAAATGTATTACAATTAGCATGATTTGTGGTCTGAAACAATTTTCCCTATTTTTAAATCTCTAATAAATCTATGTTCATGTTTTTCAGGGATTACATTTTCCTTCTTTTGGAAGAACCAGGAGGCAGAGTCACGTTTTGCAATAGCCTCTGGAGGGAAAGTAATCTCCAATGGCTTCTCTGTCTATGCCAATGCCTACGCTGGATACGTAGAGTTCTACACACGAGGCAACTCGAAGAGGTGGAGGGCTAACATCAAAATACCAGGTATTTAAAGGGTTACTTTGGGACTTTTGCAATGAGGCCCTGTATCTACTTCCCAAAGTAGATTAACTCAAGGATTCAATTTTTATGTTTCTGCGTGCAGTTTAAAGGAAGTTGCTAACTAGCGCTAGCACAATTGCTAACTAGCGTTAGCCCTTCCATTCATTGCGCTAACACTAGCAGATACCCATAGACTAGTTAGCATTGGCTCGCGAAACTACCTCTAACTTCCTTCACACAGGACACAGAAACATAAAATTGGTATCCACAAATTCATCTGACTCTGGGGAAGTAGATAAAGGGCCTCACTGCCCAAATCCCAAAGTATCTCTTAAAAAAAAAGGAAAACCATTAAGATGAAAAAGTTGATAAAATTCATTATGATTCTAAATAATTATTTAAAAAATATAGTATAAACCTGTCCTCCGATGTGGGTGGTGAAAACAACAAAAAACAACAAATTACATTCCAGATATTATGCCGGAGTGTCCTGTGGATTTTTATTTATATTCTTTATGAATACATGAGGAATGTATTGTGATTTTCAATCATGTTTTCATTTTGAACCATAAATGTACATGTTTTGGTTGATTGTAAGCAGATGGAGCTACAATCATCAGCAGATACAGTTGGTCCCAGAGAGATTTTATGGATTCAATGATGGATTACATTTATTATTTATCTCAAACTATAAATGTGTTACTTTTTACTGGCAAACCTGTTTCCATATTGTTGTGTAACTACAGTGAATACTGAACAGCATTCTAAATACTGCATACGTACGCTATATATACAAAAGTATGTGGACACCCCTTCAAATTAGTGGATTCGGCTGTTGCTGACAGGTGTATAAAATCGAGCACACAGCCATGCAATCTCTATAGACACATTTTTGCAATAGAATGGCCTACTGAAGAGCTCAGTGACTTTCAACGTGGCACCGTCATAGGATGCCACCTTTTCAACAAATCAGTTTGTCAAATTTCTGCCCTGCTAGAGCTGCCCCGGTCAACTGTAAGTGCTGTTATTATGAAGTGGAAATGTCTAGGAGCAATAACGGCTCACCCGCGAAGTGGTAGGTCACACAAGCTCACAGAACAGGACCGCCGAGTGCTGAAGCACGTAATGCGTAAAAATCATCTGTCCTCGGTTGCACTCACTACCGAGTTCAAAACTACCTCTGGAAGCAACGTCAGCACAATAACTATTCTTCGGGAGCTTCATGAAATGGGTTTCCATGGCCGAGCAGCCGCACACAAGCCTAAGATCACCATGCGCAATGCCAAGCGTCGGCTGGAGTGGTGTAAAGCTCGCCGCCATTGGACTCTGGAGCAATGGAAACGCGTTCTCTGGAGTGATGAATCACACTTCACTATCTGGCAGTCCGACGGACGAATATGGGTTTGGCAGATGCCAGGATAACACTAACTTCCCGAATGCATAGTGCCAACTGTAAAATTTGGTGGAGGAGGAATAATGGTCTGGGGCTGTTTTTCATGGTTCGGGCAAGTTACATTTACATATACAATTACGTCATTTAGCAGACGCTCTTATCCAGAGCGACTTACAAATTGGTGCATTCACCTTATGATAGCCATCTTTGCACTCTGGGAGGAGGACACAACGGAGTTGTCAACCGTGATGGCGAGATCATGGAGCGGGCAGTCCTTCCCCGGGAGGAAGAGCAGCTCCGTCTTGCCGAGGTTCAGCTTGAGGTGGTGATCCGACATCCACACTGATATGTCTGCCAGACATGCAGAGATGCGATTCGCCACCTGAAGGGGGAAAGGAGAAGATTAATTGTGTGTCGTCTGCGTAGCAATGATAGGAGAGACCATGTGAGGATATGACAGAGCCAAGTGACTTGGTGTATAGAGAGAATAGGAGAGGGCCTAGAACTGAGCCCTGGGGGACACCAGTGGTGAGAGCACGTGGTGCGGAGACAGATTCTCGCCACGCCACCTGGTAGGAGCGACCTGTCAGGTAGGACGCAATTCAAGAGTGAGCCGCGCCAGAGATGCTCAACTCGGAGAGGGTGGAGAGGAGGATCTGATGGTTCACAGTATCAAAGGCAGCAGATAGGTCTAGAAGGATGAGAGCAGAGGAGAGAGAGTTAGCTTTAGCAGTGCAAAGGAGATCGGAATTATATTAACTAAGCATCTGGGAAAGCGAGAGAGTGGGGCCTCCCTCACGTTTCACTGAAACACTCAAATATAACTCTCCCAACTTCCACTTTAGATTAATAGACTTTAGTTAGTGTCTGGTCTGTTAGCGATGTTACCAAACAGGCTAGTTCTGTCTCTTACCTCTAGTTAGTGTCTGGTCTATTAGCGATGTTACCAAACAGACTAGTTCTGTCTCTTACCTCTAGTTAGTGTCTGGTCTATTAGCGATGTTACCAAACAGACTAGTTCTGTCTCTTGCCTCTAGTTAGCGTCTGGTCTGTTAGCGATGTTACCAAACAGACTAGTTCTGTCTCTTACCTCTAGTTAGTGTCTGGTCTATTAGCGATGTTACCAAACAGACTAATTCTGTCTCTTGCCTCTAGTTAGTGTCTGGTCTATTAGCGATGTTACCAAACAGACTAGTTCTGTCTCTTACCTCTAGTTAGCGTCTGATCTATTAGCGATGTTACCAAACAGACTAGTTCTGTCTCTTACCTCTAGTTAGTGTCTGGTCTGTTAGTGATGTTACCAAACAGTATGTCACCTACCTAAACAATCACTTAGGTAATATTGGTAATTTATCATCCAATTGCCATCCCTTATTTTTTTATATATTTTTTTAGACTGTCCCTTGCTTCTTTATTGCTCCTCCCACTTCCTGATCTCAATATTAAATAAATGATCTAGGTAATAGCTGTTTCGCATTAGATTGTGCCTTCCTCTGATTACTGCAGCTCATTGCATTAATTTAGTTTCAAATACCAACTTGTTGTTTATTAAAGAATACTAAAAATGAAATTTAAATGACAACATTTGATAATACCTCAATTTACTTCTATCCCGTAAAAGTAATCCAAGATTAGTACAATTGACTAGCAACAGGTATCCCTCATTCAGGGAAAGCTCTCTCTCTTCTGTTATTTTATGGTTCAAATCATATATATTATTACCAAATTATAATCTTCTTCACACTTTTCACAGTATTATAAATTACCCTCAACTTAGTACAATAAACTATCTTAATGTCCTCCTCTCATGCCTTTAGAATTTACTAGTGTGGATGATTAATTAACACCAGAAAGACAAAACAGAGTTCAGAGGCAATTGAAATTATTCAACGAACTGTTCCATCCCATAGTATACCAAACATTACCATTATTCTAAATATTTCATAAATGTTACTTATCCCAAGTGTTCATTAAGTCCTCATGACATTCATTCTCATAAGAAATCATATATACCCCAAACTCAGCCAAAACCGAAAAACTCCATAAAATTCACTGTGCGTGCTCCTCCAAGACCTATCACCCTTGACCTGCTGAAAACCCCCCAAAATTGAAACAACAAGGCTTTATAAACATCATACTAGGTGTGTTGTTTTTTGTTTGAAAAACCCGATTTGAAAAACAACAACCACAAATACCCAGGCCCCACTTTAATTTGGTAGCTCACTGCCTAACTTCACTACTGCTCCCCCTCGCTCTGGGCAACATTCCAATGAGATAAGCTAATTCTCTTTCTCCTGGTTATAATTTTGTTAACCTTCAATTACCATCAGTAATCTAAAGATGGTAGTACACACAAAACATGATACAGATATCCCCAGTCCTAACCCATCAATAATTGTTTGTATCAATCTAATTCCTCATAACTAATCCATAAAACCACTCAAAATTCCTCGAGTATACAATGATTATTTAATTGATTACCTTAAATCTGCTACATGTGATCTCATCTCAAATGATCCATTATCAATTATTTGATCAATCCCCTAGGAAAATCTGTCTCCCCTTATATTGTTCCTGTCCCCCCTGTAAATGTCATATTTAATTTTTTAGCCAATACAATCACGATTACATCAAATGTTCCCTCCTTTGGCCATCTAGCCACTATCTTTCTGGTCCTTTTTCTCATTTGTTAGAGATATTACCAATATCTTCACTATTTTCTGGGAACCTTCTCTTCATGATTGCTACTGGTGATCCTGCCATCTCTACTTCTGGTGTGGTCTAATGTCTATATTAGGGTGTAAGGTAAATTATTCCTGTTGTCTTTTTCAGCTAAACGTTTTATATTCCTCAGTTAATGGTATTTTCTCCCTAATATATCTTCATACTCTTCTCTTTCCCTAAATGAGATTTAATCCCTTGCCTTTCCTCTACTATCCTTCTATCATTACTGGATCAATGATAATAACTGTAATAACTATTAATAATAATTGTAATAACTATTTCACATTAAATTGTGCCTTTTTCTGATAATGTTATAATTGTAGCCTATTGCATTACTTTAGTTTAAAATATACGTTTGTTTATTTAACAAATCTAGAACCCACTATAGGTTGGTGCTATTCCCTCAGCATAATAGCTAAAGCTACTTGCATCCCCTGGTCCCCGTAACGAAAATAAATTATCGTTCTAGAATACAATACACCACTGGTGTTAAGCAACCTATCGAATAAAGTAATAACAATTAGAATTTATCAAAGCACTGCCTTTCAGTCAAGTATTCAGACCTCCACTTGAAATCTTACAGCTCAATCTAACTCGCTTGACTGTCTTATTTTATTTTTATTTTTATTTTTTCTCCCGCTAACCAGAGCCATAAATTATTCTCCTTTGTCCTCAACTCAATTTTCACAGCTCTATCGCCATTTCAGTTCGCTATTCAATTTCTTTAACTGTTCTCTCTGATTAGGCCCTAATTAATAAAACAAATACTTGCTATCGTTGATAAGCATACATTTAATGATATTCCTATCATTTGAACTATCTCTCACCCCTCCCCTTGCTCCTTCCTACACAATGGGGAAGGCGCGGGGACCTTGTAATATATTTTCATAGACCTTTCTAGAATACTTATACTTAAGCTATCTAATTCAACCTTTCACATTTCTCAATCCACGTAGTAATCTAGGTCTATAGCCCCAATGCGAAAGCTTTACCCACTGTCCCTACCTGTGTTCGAACCCGGGACCCTCTACATACATTGCCAGTCACCCCATACATTCCGCGATGCTTTCAAAGTAAATACTTCCAGTTCATAGAGCAGGCGACGTCACCAAATGAAAACCGCTGTCAGGGTTGAGTGTAGAGGTAACGTGGAATCACACGCAGGACACACAGAGATTCGAAACAGATGTCTTTAGTGAAGTCCGAAAATACAAGCCAAACACGGCAACAGGCCACAGGCGAAACATACGCACACTGGTAAGAACCAAAGTAAATGCGCACAACGTGCAGGACTCTATCAAACAAAACGAAATACAGAGAGCACAGAACAGCGAACCAACTACTACACGTGACATCGAACAATTACACACAACACCTGACCAAACACAAGAGAACTAAATAGGACGCATAATGAACACTTAACAATGAACAGGTGTAACAAACAGACACAACCAATCAAACATAGAAACATAGAACGGTGGCAGCTAGTACTCCGGAGACGATGACCGCCGAAGCCTGCCCGAACAAGGAGAAGGAGCAGCCTCGGCCGAAACCGTGACAGTACCCCCCCCCCCTTGACGCGCGGCTCCAGCCGTGCGCCGACCCCGGCCTCGGGGATGACCAGGAGGACGCGGAGCAGGGCGCGTAGGATGACCACGATGGAACTCGGTCAGAAGAGACGGGTCTAGGATGTCCCTCCTCGGCACCCAGCACCGCTCCTCCGGGCCGTACCCCTCCCACTCCACGAGATATTGGAGACCCCCCATCCGGCGTCTCGAATCTAGGATGGACCGAACAGTGTACGCCGGAGCCCCCTCGATGTCCAACGGGGGCGGAGGAGTCTCCTCTATCTTATATTATTATATATTATATATATATATATATATTAAATCTCATAGTCCTGGAGTGGACCAGCTACCACCGGCCTGAGGAGAGACACATGGAACGAGGGGTTAATATTCTTGTAATCAATGGGCAGTTGTAACCTGTAACACACCTCGTTCAATCTCCTCAGGACTTTAAAAGGCCCCACAAACCGCCGACCCAGCTTCCGGCAGGGCAGGTGGAGGGGCAGGTTTCTGGTTGAGAGCCAGACTCGATCTCCAGGTGCGTACACTGGCCCCTCACTGCGGTGGAGATCGGCGCTCGTCTTCTGTCGACGGATGGCTCGCTGCAGATGGATGTGTGCAGCGTTCCACGTCTCCTCCGAGCGCCGCACCCACTCATCCACCGCAGGGGCCTCGATCTGGCTCTCATGCCAAGGTGCCAGAACCGGCTGGTACCCTAACACACACTGGAAAGGGGTTAGTTTAGTGGAGGAGTGGCGGAGAGAGTTCTGTGCCATCTCGGCCCAGGGAACATATCTCGCCCACTCCTCCGGCCGGCCCTGGCAATATGACCTCAGAAACCTACCCACATCCTGGTTGACACGTTCGACCTGCCCATTACTCTCCGGGTGGTAACCCGAGGTAAGGCTCACCGAAACCCCCAACCGTTCCATAAACGCTCTCCAGACTCTGGAGGTAAACTGGGGGCCTCGATCAGACACTATATCCTCGGGTACCCCGTAATGCCGGAAGACGTGGGTAAATAGAGCCTCAGCGGTCTGTAGGGCAGTAGGAAGACCCCGGCATGGGAAGGAGACGACAGGCCTTCGAGAACCGATCCACAACGACCAGGATGGTGGTATTCCCCTGTGAGGAGGGAAGGTCTGTAACAAAATCCACCGAGAGGTGAGACCAGGGTCATTGTTGAACGGGCAGGGGTTGTAACTTACCCCTGGGCAAGTGTCTGGGCGCCTTACACTGGGCACACACCGAGCAGGAGGAGACATAAATCCTCACATCCCTGGCTAACGTTGGCCACCAGTACTTTGTGCTAAGGCAGTGCACTGTCCGGCCAATACCTGGATGCCCAGAGGAGGGTGACGTGTGAGCCCAATAAATGAGCCGATCCCGGACCTCGAGCGGGACGTACGTCCGACCCACCGGACACTGTGGAGGGCTAGGGTCGGTGCGTAATGCCCGCTCGATCTCCGTATCGACCTCCCATACCACCGGTGCAACCAGACAAGACTTAGGTAGTATGGGAGTGGGCTCAACTGACCTCTCCTCCGTGTCATACCGCCGAGACAGGGCATCTGCCTTCCCGTTCTGGGACCCAGGGATGTAAGTGATCTTAAACACGAACCGGGCTAGAAACATAGTCCACCGCGCCTGGCGAGGATTCAGTCTCCTAGCTGCCCGAATGTATTCCAGGTTACGGTGGTCAGTCAGAATGAGAAAAGGGTGTTGAGCCCCCTCAAGCCAATGCCTCCACAACTTTAGGGCTTGTACCACGGCTAACAGCTCCCTGTCCCCTACGTCATAATTACGCTCCGCCGGACTGAGCTTTTTCGAATAAAAAGCACAGGGGCAGAGTTTAGGTGGTGTGCCGGACCGTTGTGAGAGAACAGCCCCGATACCGGCTTCAGACGCGTCCACTTCCACTTGGAATGGTAAAGCGGGATCCGGGTGCGCCAGCACTGGAGCCGAGGTAAACAGGTCCTTCAGTCTCCCAAAAGCCCTGTCCGCCTCAGCTGACCACCGCAAGCGCACCGGACCCCCCTTCAGAAGGGACGTTATGGGAGCTGCCACCTGTCCAAAACCCCGGATAAACCTCCGGTAGTAATTCGCAAAACCCAAGAACTGCTGCACCTCTTTAACCGTGGTTGGGGTTTGCCAATTACGCACGGCTGACACACGGTCAACCTCCATCCTCACCCCTGACGCAGACAACTGATAACCCAAAAAGGAGACCGACTCCTGGAAGAACAGACATTTCTCGGCTTTGACATACAGGTCATGCTCCAACAGCCTCCTCAATACTCGGCGCACCAGGGCTACATGTTCGGCCCGGGTAGAACTGTACACCAGAATATCGTCTATGTACACGACTACTCCCTGCCCCTGCATGTCCCGGAAAATATCATCTACAAAGGATTGGAAGACTGATGGAGCATTCATTAACCCGTATGGCATGACGAGATACTCGTAATGACCGGAGGTAGTACTAAATGCTGTCTTCCATTCATCGCCCTCTCTAATGCGCACCAAGTTATATGTGCTCCTGAGGTCCAATTTTGTGAAGAACCGTGCCCCGTGTAATGACTCCGTCATAGTCGCAATCAGCGGGAGTGGATAACTATATTTCACAGTAATCTGATTGAGACCGCGGTAATCAATACACGGGCGCAAACCTCCATCCTTTTTCTTCACAAAAAAGAAGCTCGAGGACGCGGGTGAAGTGGAGGGCCGTATGTATCCCTGTCTCAGAGACTCGGCAATGTATGTCTCCATTGCCCTCTTCTCCTCCTGTGACAAAGGATACACATGGCTCCGCGGGAGCGCAGCTCCTGCCTGGAGGTCTATCGCACAATCCCCCTGTCTATGAGGTGGCAACCGCGCCGCTCTCGTCTTGCTAAACACGAGTGCCAAATCCTCATACTCGGGGGGAATGTGCAATGCGGGCATTTGGTTCGGACTCTCCACCGAGGTCGCCCCTACGGAAACACCCAGACATAGCCCCTCACACTGAGCAGACCACCCTTTAAGAGCCCTCTCTCGCCACGAAATAGTAGGATCATGGGTAATCAACCAGGGAAGCCCCAGCACCACCGGATACGCAGGAGAGTCGATCAGATAGAGCTGAATCGTCTCCTCATGACCCCCCTGCGTCTCCATCCTAAGTGGCACTGTGACCTCCCTAATCAACCCGGATCCTAACGGACGACTATCTAGGGCATGTACAGGGAAAGGATTATTTACCGGAAGGAGGGGAATCCCTAACTCTACACAGAATTTGCGATCTACAAAATTCCCAGCTGCGCCTGAATCTACTAGCGCCTTATGCTGGGAACGAGGTGCAACCTGTGGAAAACAAACAGGTATTGTTATGTGTACGACAGAAAGCTCTGGGTAAGTGGGGTGCCTACTCACCTGGGAGGACTCCCCAATGTGTGGCCTGCCTTCTCCTCCACCAGGAGACCCTCCCCAGCACCTAGCCGCGGTGTGCCCTCCACGGCCACAGTTGGTGCAGGGGACGGCCCCCCTCGGGCTCCTTCTTCTCCTTCCTCTAGCGCCAGCACCTCCGAGCTCCATAGGGCTCGGCTCGGAGGTGCTGGAGGGTGGAATGGGCGACCCCCACCTGGGACGCCCGCGGGTAGCGAGCAGGGTGTCCAGCCGAATGGCCATGTCAACCAATTGGTCAAATGAAAGCCTGGTATCCCTGCACGCCAACTCTCTGCGGACGTCCTCCCGGAGGCTGCAGCGGAAGTGGTCTATGAGTGCCCGCTCATTCCACCCCGCATCGGCCGCTAGAGTCCGGAACTCCAGTGCAAACTCCTGAGCTCTCCTCATCCCCTGCCGGAGGTAGAATAGACGCTCCCCCGCCGCCTTCCCCTCCGGTGGATGGTCAAACACTGCACGGAAGCGGCGGGAGAACTCTGCATAGGTGATAGTAGCGGCGTCTATTCTCCTCCATTCGGCGTTGGCCCACTCCAACGCCTTGCCGGTGAGACAGGAGATGAGGGCGGAAACGCTCTCGTGTCCCGAGGGCGCCGGGTGTACGGTGGCGAGGTAGAGTTCAACTTGCAACAGGAACCCCTGACACCCGGCAGCGGTGCCGTCGTACGCCCTCGGGAGCGAGAGCCGAATCCCACTGGGTTCCGGAAGTTGGACAGGCGGGCTGACCGATGGTGATGGTGCGGTAGGTGGGGGTGTGGGTACCCCGCTGGTCTCCCATCGATGGAGGGTGTTCATCACTCGGTCCAGGGCGTGCCCGATTTGGTTGATCCTGTCCTCCTGTCCACGAAGGCGCTCCTCGATGATCTCTGTGGGTGCGGGTGCTCCTGCTGATTCCATAGAGATGGTGTGTAATTCTGTCAGGGTTGAGTGTAGAGGTAACGTGGAATCACACGCAGGACACACAGAGATTCAAAACAGATGTCTTTAGTGAAGTCCGAAAATACAAGCCAAACACGGCAACAGGCCACAGGCGAAACATACGCACACTGGTAAGAACCAAAGTAAATGTGCACAACGTGCAGGACTCTCTCAAACAAAACGAAATACAGAGAGCACAGAACAGCGAACCAACTACTACACGTGACATCGAACAATTACACACAACACCTGACCAAACACAAGAAAACTAAATAGGACGCATAATGAACACTTAACAATGAACAGGTGTAACAAACAGACACAACCAATCAAACATAGAAACATAGAACGGTGGCAGCTATTACTCCGGAGACGACGACCGCCGAAGCCTGCCCGAACAAGGAGAAGGAGCAGCCTCGGCCGAAACCGTGACAACCGCACTAGCTCTCACCTCATTCAGCAACACAAAGTAATGCTCTCTCTCCCTTCACCCATTCCCTATTGAATAAGTGAGTCTTTCTATTTAACCCCAACCACGCTACAAATCTTCCATTCAACATCAACAAACCAAATACTCAGTAGTATCCGGTCACCACCCATACCAGCCGTCGAATTCACTCACACACACAGACCCCACCCCACCCCATGCCACCGAAATGCCCAACAAAACATAATAGTTCAATGGAGCCCCCTATTGGCTCTCCACTATTTATACATTACTTCCATAACCACACCAGTCATGGTCCGATCACCCATCAAACCCCATCACATGATCAAACAACGGCACAACCTTAAACTCGTATGGGGCGGCAGGTAGCCCAGTAACCAAGAGCACCGTGCCAGCAACCGAGAGGTCGCCGGTTCCAATCCCCGAGCCGACCAGGCGAAAAATCTGCCGATGTGCCCTCGAGCAAGGCACCCAACCCCAATTGCTCGCATACAACACCCTATACTCTAAAGTGTCCCTCTGATCCTAGCCGTACCTAGCCCTCTGGTACGTGTCAGTAGTGCAACACTATCTAAAATTGTAAGTGTCCCTCTGATCCTAGCCGTATCTAGCCCTCTGATACGTGTCAGTAGCGTAACACCTTTAACCAATAATTCCCTACGCCTCCAGTTCTCACCACTGGTGATCCTAGCCTGGAGTGACTAAAATGTAAGTGTCCCTATGATCCTAGCCGTATCTAGCCTTCTGATACGTGTCAATAGTGCAACACTTTTAGACCAATGATTCCCTACGCCTCCAGTTCTCACCCCTGGTGGTCCTAGCCTGGGGATTTCAGTATTTTCCCCCGATCCTAGCCGTACCTAGCCCTCTGGTACGTGTCGGTGGAACAATACTCTATGGTACCAAGGTTTAACATCACATTCACCACAGGTTTGCATGTCACAATATGGTGCTTATCTACTCATAATAATTCATATAATAATTCATAATTTAGTTCACTTACATCAGGTGTTTCACAAAATTAATTTGGATAAAGCCAATGTGCAGAACTTTAGTTATATAACAATAGGTGTCTGCTTACCTGTTTTTAGTAGTCCGGACTCTTTGTGAAACACACCGTCCAATGACAGAGATGTCCAATGGGCCGGACAATACCCAGCCAAGTCCCTTCTACCAGATCAGTCGGAGGTCACCAATTGTTAAGTTGCGTCAATTCAAATCTGGTATTGGAACAAAAAGAGGTCAATACACGTCTTCTAAAATAGACTAGTATTTTAATTAATGCAAAACACTTCAATGGTAAATATGATGTTCGTATATACGGGTCCACTGAAACACCACGTAGGGCAGACAGAGAACTGGTCCATTGTTATAAGTTCTTCTTTAAAAGTTATTCTTTAAATACTCTGACAGAGATAGTTCCCGCTCCCTGCTGGCCTATCAGAGTAGAGACTGAGCGTGGTTTAGACTTACTCAGCCTATCGTTGGCGCACAGGCTGGTCCCAGTCCCTTGGCGCTTCACTGTTGCCAGGTGTTGGTTGTTTTGCAACTTGTCCAGAGAGTCAGCACTTTTGCAGTACACATGTCCTTGAGCGGTCTAACAAAGAGGCTGTGTGTGTATGTGAGACACAAGCCTTATCTCATCTTACCCCCTAACGTTCCTCACATTAATCACAGCTTGTTATATTAAACAGTCTATATCAGTACAGCACAAACCTATTATGTTTAATCATTAATGTATTCTTTCTATGCTAACAGCACATCTAAAATATAAGATAATAATTTCCCACATACCTCTAGTTAGCGTCTGGTCTATTAGCGATGTTACCAAACAGACTAGTTCTGTCTCTTACCTCTAGTTAATGTCTGGTCTGTTAGCGATGTTACCAAACAGACTAATTCTGTCTCTTACCTCTAGTTAGTGTCTGGTCTATTAGCGATGTTAACAAACAGATTAGTTCTGTCTCTTACCTCTAGTTAGTGTCTGGTCTGTTAGCGATGTTACCAAACAGACTAGTTCTGTCTCTTACCTCTAGTTAGTGTCTGGTCTATTAGCGATGTTACCAAACAGACTAATTCTGTCTCTTACCTCTAGTTAGTGTCTGGTCTGTTAGCGATGTTACCAAACAGACTAGTTTTGTCTCTTGCCTCTAGTTAGCATCTGTTCTGTTAGCGATGTTACAAAACTGACTAGTTCTGTCTCTTATCTCTAGTTAGTGTGACATTTTATATATTTATTATAATATCATATCTCTATATTACGTTGGTCCAGTTACTATGGACATTAAACAGTTCCAAACAGCAAGTCCCTGCAGCAATGTTCCAACATCTAGTGGAAAACCTTCCCAGAAAAGTGGAGGCTGTTATAGCAGCAAAGGTGGGACCAACTCCATATTAGTGCCCATGATTTTAGAATGAGATGCTCGACAAGCAGGTGTCCACATACTTTTGGTCATGTAGTGTATGTAACCTTTCATAGTAAGTCATGTGCTTAAAAAGTTCAGATATTTCTTACAGACCCAAGTGGACTCTAAATGAAGTAATTGAAATAACATAAACAATCTACTATGGCAAAACTATTTCTCCATCCCCTACAATCTCAGACCTGATCTGCTATTTCAGGAGGAAAACATATCATCTCGCTCTGTGCACTGCAGGTTCTTTGAATAAGAAAGAAACATTTACCAGTCATTGTTTATTAGAGGAAAAAAATGACCACATTCTCAAATGTCTTCCGTCATCTTGTTTTTGTTACAATTATTTAAGGTTATGAACATGAGGCATCAGGACTTCATGTGTACTTTTGATTTATTGGATTATTAGTTACAGAAGATCAAACATCTGGTTCTTGTAATTTTACATGATGATATGTCACCATTTCACCATGCAGTTGTTTAGCCTTTGACTCATAACAGAGGTAAAGCCTAAGATGACTATGACTCAACCAGCTCTTATGAGACCTCTACCAGTACCAGGAGACATGACTGGTTCAGTAGACCTTGTCACAATGTGTCCCAGCCTAACCTGCAACAGAAACATTTCTAAAAAAAATAAAGGGAGAGACTAAAAGGAAAGAGAGATTGAAAGTGTGAATGGGGAAGTTGTTGGTTTGTGTTTAAGCCAATCCCAATGGGATAGCTGTGTTTTAGTACTCTGAGTCAGCCTCCACTGGTGGAGTGAATATATTGTATTTTGGGATTCTCTTTAATGTCCGTTTACCTCAGAAGAACTGGAGATGTTATTTCCTCTTTGGAGAAGTATATTGGAGACATTTGAAGGAATAGAATGGAGGTGCTGACTAAATGGTTGGAGTGGAACATGGGACATATTGGGCGGATATAGTGGAAAAGCACAATTGAAATAGCTGTGACATACTGTAGGCTATAATACCCACATACAAAGAGTAGAACAAATACTTTAGGTGAATGTGCTTTATTTCATGCCTAACGTCATTTCCCTAAGCCCAATAAAGAATCCCTTTACTTTCCTGAGATGGAGAGTGAAGTCCAATTTATGATTTCTCCTCCTCTCTCTTCCCTTTCAGGGCCCTTCTGGACCCACATTCTGTTCACCTGGACCCTGAAGGACGGTCTCAACATCTACATCAACGGGACGTTCAACACCAGCGACCCCACTGGCAACGTGTCCATGAACTATGGGGACCCTTACCCTGACCTGGTCATTGGGACAGGAAATGAGCAGTCCTATGGACACTATGTGACAGGAGCCTTTGATGAGTTTGTCATCTGGGAGAGGGCCTTGTCACCAGAGGAGATCCTCATGTACTACAAAGCTGCCATAGGTAATGTCAGATGTCACCGTCAGTCTGAAATGTTCCACTCTTTTTTCCGTGATATGAAATGTTCACTATGTTCACAATTTCCCCTTGACTGATGTGAGGAGAGATGGGTTAAAAAGCAATTTCCGTCTTGGTCATTGCCATTGACATTCCATCCACAGTACTGACGCATGGAATACACAACAAGATATTAAACTGTACAAATCCTCCTCATCTTAAAATCATTTCACATACTTCTACCATAAAAGTGTTTCACAATCTTCCACCTTATAAGCGTCTCACATATTTATACCGTATAAGCATTTAATCTGACAAGGGCCATTTAGTGGGAATATAGGCCTAGCAGTTTGGTTTTAGATTAGAGGACTAAACTGACGATAAACTGAGTGACTGAAGTTTTTGAAAACCATAATGACCCGTGTAGCTCAGTTGGTAGAGCATGGCACTTGCAATGCCGGGGTTGTGGGTTTGATTCCCACGGGGGACCAGTATGAAAATGTATGCACTCACTAACTGTAAGTCGCTCTGGATAAGAGCGTCTGCTAAATGACAAAAATGTAATGACCTTTTTCATTGCTGCTTTGATTTATCTTGTGTGGTTTAGAATGATTCTGAAACTCAAAAGAAATGGACAATGTCCTCTGTATGGTCCGAGAAATGTTATTCAGAGCATGGTGAAATGTGTATAAGCTAGTAAAAATGGATGAATCACTAGTCATGCTTATGGAAAATATGAATAATGCGGGTGTGGACACCCATTCCCTGGGTTTTTGTCTAATGACTAGACCCCATTGTGAAGGACTCAGGTGGTCATGTTGCATGGATAAGGCATTGCCTTCATTTTCTCAGGACAGTTTTTTTCTCTCAGACATAACAGACATGAACACGAAGGTTGTTATGGTTATGGAAAGTGTTTTAACATGTTATACCTGTAGAGAATGAATGGGACTAAAGAAGAGCCGACTGTTGGAAGGGATGGTCCTAATGTAAAACCATATATGGTCATTTAGTGTTGCTAAGTGCACTAATTGATGTGTTATTTACAGACAGCGTGATGTCATGACTTCCTTCTAACATCTCTTTGGCTTGTACAGTACCTCAGTGATGTATTTGGTGGTTGATTATCTAAAGAGCAGGTACAATAGCACAGCACTTCTTTTCATCTATCCCGGCTGGGGGATGGTCCAACCATCATCAGACACGTACCAAGGAATGATGAATCTTTGGGGCCTGAACAATTCCAGCTCTTCTCTAAGCATTCTATTTGGCATCTAGCTAGTGATGCTGTAGATAACAGGTGGAAGAGCACTGCTAATGGGTCTCTTATATTTCTCCAACTAGGTGATGCTTTGACTTATCCTACCACACCAAGCGTTTCTAAAGAAGTCTGCTCTACGATGCAAACACCGGTGAGTTCTCAACTTTGGAAATGTATACAGATGGACCTCTTACCATGGGAAAGTGGATATTTTAAACAGATTTCAGTGTTTTACTACTAGGACAGACACACGGCAGCCTCGCAGGAAATGAGGTAGAAGCCTGGTGGTTAAACAGCAATAAACACAAACAATTAATTCCTTATGGAACCATTGTTTTCCTTTAAAACTGAGGAATTGGAAAAGGGGATATTGAGAGCACAAGTGAATAGACCTCTCCTGTCTATTAAACAGCAGTTGTGGGCGTAGAGTGAAGAAAGCAGAGACAGCTGTTCAACACAGCACAAAATGGGTCCCTGTAGGGCATGACGCTGGAAAAAGACCAGCAGTCTTTTACAGCAGACTTCTATCGAGAAAGAGTTCTTACTAAGGGTAATGGTCACATAACGTGTTCCTGTGTATATTGGTCCCATTTTGGTCTTTGGAGAGTTTCTGTGGAGAGTAATGCCTGGTGTTTCGTTCCCCCAGGGAGTTACAGATGTGTCCTATTCTATCATCACTAAGTTGAGTGAGGAGATCCACAGCTCCCAGGACCCTGTGCCCATGCCCATGTTAGGCTTCCTGGAGTCTCTGCCATTCAGCCTGCCCAACAAGACCATCCCCCACGACACTGCCAACAACTTCACACAGGTACAGGAACACAAGGATATAAACATGCAGGCATGCATGCGCACACACTCACACACCAAAGTAGGTTGTAATAGTTTGTTTCAGATCACAGACACATGATGTGCTGTTGTGTCCCGTCCAGGCTTTTCTGAAGAGTGTGGAGGAGGTGCTGTCTTCTGAAGTGGCCAGGGAAGATGAGGTAAATGAGTTTCAAGTTTCAAGTTTTTAATGTCACGTGCACAAGTACAGTGAAATTCCTTTCTTGCTAGCTCTAAACCCAACAATGCACTAATCAATGTCAATGTAGTACTAAAAATAACATAAGGTTTACAGTAAACTAGCTATATGATACTGAACTGAGAATATGATCACATTCATTCAGGCTCTAGTTTAGTGCCCTCACACGTGCGATCACAGGAATTCCTGAACAGAGAGACATTTTGAGCGAGTTTGTCATTACAATGTTCTATACACACTGAACAGGCGTTCTTGTTTTCATATGAGCAAGCTGAACCAGATGTTCTTAGTGCATGAAAACTTTAGTCACTTGGTCGTGGAGAGCACCAACAAAATGAAGTCAGACGGCAGTTACAGTAATACAGTGTATATAGTCCAAGCTGATAAGTGTCTTAACGAATGCTACTACTTGGTTTTATGGTCTATCAGTGACAGTTTACCAACTCTCCAAATACAGTAGATACAGTAAGTTGTCAGTGTGTCTTTATGAGTGTGAATGTTGTTACTGGACCGTTTGGAGCAGGAGTCCACCCCAGTGGTCAGTGGGCTGATTGAGACAGTGGACAAAGTGATGGTCCAGATGTTGTCCAGCCTGGAGTCCAGCCCCAGCCCCCGCTCTCTCATCTCACTGGGAGGAAAGTCCTTCGTAGCAGGTCAGTACAATGGCGACTCAACTCTCTCCTGACTGTACTGTATGACTCACAGACTGTAGTGTCTTACTGTGAAAATAACAAGTTAGGGTTGAGAGTTACTGTACTAAGAAGGAAGTTCAAGTAGAGTTTTGAATTAATTGGCTACATACAGTATGTTTCCCTCCTCAGAAGATAGAGATCTGATCAAGCTTAGATAACCATGGTTCTTTCCATGGAACCCATTTCCCCCCTGGTAGGGGTTATTTTTGCATAATATTTTGTTTGCCTGTGGACAAACTTGGGTTGTCTCTCTCCCAGGGGCTCAGTCAAATCTTTGATCCACCCATGAATCATCACCACCACCAGATAACACTGTGCTTTTGGCTCCCTGTCAGAACCCCTCCAGGTCTGGTGTTGGAGTTAGTTAACCACTCACAGTGCTCCCTCTCTCTCTGTTTCCAACCCCCGACCCCAATAGATTACTCTCTGATGAAGATTCCACAGAACTACAATCTTCCCCATTACCGCTTCCCCACGCAAGGAAAGAACTACATCTCAGTGCCCGGTGAGGCATTCACCATGCAGTGTGAGTTTCATACATCCCATTTCACTCTTGTTCTACAAACATACAATACATTTAAATACTCACTCTCTCACAGCAATTCATATTTTGTGTGTGTATTACACTGCTAGAATATAGCATAGGCTCATCTTTCTTTTGCGTCTGGCTCTTACTCCTCCTCAGCACACAGCTTCATTGGCTTGAATGTGAATAAATACTGGCCATTAGTTCTGCACACTGTTTCTGCCAAGAGAAATGTGCCCAACCAGTAAGGTCTTGTTATTGGGCAGTAGTTTATTATGATGATAGGTTTAAAGTCCTTTAACATAGCAAAGGTAGTGTGTGAGAGCGCCACCGTGGAACTGCTTGTGAGACTTTAAAGTACAGGATAACAGCTACAGTACTGTATGACTTCTATACAGAGAGGCAATGTATCAATACTTTTCATTCACTTAGCTGTCCATTCAAAAGAAACCCCTCCACTCACAGTGAACTAATTTATTTACTTAGCCCATTCTTAGTGGCAATGTGAATGCTGGTTAGTCAGTAATTACGGCAGTATTAAAACTGTGTTTGTTAGACTTGTGTTAGGGTCAGATCCACTTGGCTCCACCTGGCCCCCAAACGCACTGCGTTGCTACACTAACTTTTAAATAAACCATTTAAATAATATATTAAAACATAATTATCAGAAATGGAATATAAATGTTACTGCTGGCAATTTACACTCCTAGATTGAGTTAATGTAACGTTGTGCGTCCTGACACATGGCATACTGTATTAAAGGCACTAAGTGGCGCTTTTATAAGCCAATTAAGTGCAGAGAAAGTGTTAAAGATTAGATTTATTGATCTTGGACTGAGATACTTCCAAGTATTCATAAAAAGATGCAGAATAGGCCTTTTTCCATTATTTTCTTTCTTCCTTAGGAAAGTTTTATAGGCAAACTGGCCACCAACTGATCTCTACAAAGGCCTGGTAGGGGGCATTACACTCATAACATTAAAAGAGCATTACATTCAAGACCTTGACTGTTTTCTTACTCAGTGAGGTAGATTTGATTTCATGAAAAAGGTACTTTCACAATCAAGCGTTCCAGATCCCTCTCTAGTAGCTACCATGTTGTAGATGGGACTGGCCTACATGGTGGGGACAGTGTATAAGAGTAGGGCACAGGCATCCTGCTGTACTGTTTCAGTCATGGCACTGTGACTTGCATAATTTCCCAACACACACGTGGTCCATGGTCCCCCTCCGTCTCACCTGTGTGTGAGCATACAGCTCTCCAATTAGTCAGGGAGTGCCAACTTGAGGCAGCGAGGCTGCTTAATTAAGTTCCCCTCACTGTGAGCATTTTAGCAACGCATCATCACATTCTCAACCCTGCTATGAGTCTGTGTTTCACCTTTGACCACTCTCTCCCCTCCCTCCCTCCCTCCATCCCTCCTCCTTCCTTCCTTCCCTCCCTCCCTCCCTCTCTCCCCCTCTCCCTACCTCTCTCCACCTCAGCCCAAACCACAATCGTGGGTCTTTTCTACCACAACATGCACAACTACTACAGAGAGATCAGCCCACTCAGGACCAGGTAAGGGGGATGGGAGAACACATAAAAAGCCCTAATCATACCAAACAGGAATGCTCTCTGTGTATGAATTATGAACCACTTACCTGTGTGATATAAAGTTATCCTGACCAAACACAGTACAGTAGACAGCACTGTTTAAAGAAAGTTTAGGGCCTGCGAAAAGTAATGTAATTTTCTAATTTACAAGCATTCAGAAGAGGCTTGTGGTTGTCAAATCATCTGTTTGGGGACTAATCAGAAAAGTATGCAATAAACTAAATAGTTTACTTTGCACGCTGTGCAATTAAGAATTACCGCCATTGAGAAGAAGTGATCTCAGAGGATCTAAGGGATGTTACGGCAATAAGCGCTCTGAGCATCAGCCAGGATCACTTCCTGTGTGTCCGCTGTGGTCCCCTGGCGGAGTGGCGCCCCTGTTTCCTGACGTCCAGCACGGATCATGCCTGGGGCCATTCCTTATCAGCCTCCCACCAGGCTATCTCTCATCTCCCCACTTAACCTCCACTGACTGATACACCCTGCCGTTAACTTCATACAGGATCTTGGCCACACACTTCTTTTCCCATCAATAGGGGAAGCGTATTACGATAAAGCTGTGAAATAAATGTTTTGCATGACTTGGAATTTGATGGTCTAAGCGTAAACAATCTGGTTTGCTTTAAAACATGTAGTTACTGGCAGACTTCATCAATGGCATAATTGCGTCTAGAAATACAGTTTATATGCTCAAGGTGTTGGACTGACTGTTGTGGCCCTCAGTACGGCACATAGCTTTGACTGCCTCTGCAGAAATCCAGAATCTAAGGCTGTGTTTACACAGGCAGCACAGTTCTGATATTTTGCCCAATTATTGGCAAAAGATTTGATCTAATTGGTCAAAAGACCAATTAGTGGCAAAAGATTATGATTGGGCTGCCTGTGTAAACACAGCCTAAAAGTACTATGTGTAAGTGATAAGGCACTTGGGATCAATCAGCTTCTGCTACAATATACTTTCTTCTAAACGAGTTTCTCAGTAAAACTGGATGACAGTAATAAACACCCATGTTTACAAAGTAGGAAAGCAGTTTATTCAGGAAATACCAATGCCAATTGGTGTCAGTATGCCACCATTTTAGAAGGCATCATTTATTTACTTCACATTTGATGGTTAGGTTAGTTCCTAATGGTTGTGTTTCACTCCCCAGTGGGTGGGAATGTCCATCTGTATAATGATACGGGGGTGTTGCCTCTACAACCTACCATCACTTACCTGTTGACCTAGAAAAGCTCCTGACGTAATGCTGTGTTTTCACTGGGATTGATGACATGACAGATGTATCAGAATCCCACTCTCATGCTACTGTTCTGAGCCCTCTGTGACACTACTGTGTAGATAGAACACCCCAGCAGAGCTCTCATTGGTGTTAGAGTGACATATCATCTCTCTCTCTCTCAGGATCAACGAGGCGGCTGATTTTAAAGACCATAAGATCCAGGTGGCCAGTTTCCTCATCTCACTGAAGGTGGAGCCATCACCTGCCCTGTCCATCAACCTGTCTGGGGCTCCACTCATCAAGATTGTCCTCACACACATCCTGGTAAGAGTACACACACCTCCCAGGAGTGTTATGAATTACCAAACTATGTCGATGGATTACCATTTTACTGGCCGTAAGAAACCATCTCTGTTATGAGTAAAGGACTTGAAAAATTGTGCTAGAATACTGTTTGGCAATAGTTCTTCAGAAATGGGCAGCACAGGTGCTGGTTGCAGGACTCTTACCTTATCAGAAGAAGGGTGTGACTTTGGCTAAGGAGTATCCCCTTTTGTAGGCCCTCGGATCAATCCCCACCCCTTCCCCAAAAAATATTGTACATTTTCTTTTTTTGGGTGGGTGAGAGGGGGGGGGTATAGACTCATTAGGTCTCAACGTACTGTTGACAGTAAAATTTCGAAATTTGGTTGTGCATCAGCAGTTTTTCTCTTGTTATGTCAGTCACTGACAGTCACTCAATTAGCCCATGTCAGCTAACATTAAGTTAGTCTAGCCTGCAATCTAACCTTCTAGTAATCATGGTCGAATTACCAACCGGGGGGACCCCATTAATTTTGTTAGTCACTCTCACTCAGATATCAGATTTTTTGTGGCCCCCACCCCCATCAAAGTTGCCCATCCCTGATCCGAAGGCACTCAAAAATATCCCCCTCCCCCCTGTTTTCCCTCACAGTACGTGAAAAGAACTGTGTTTCTTATGGACAGAGGATTGTAAAGCTCAGTACTCACCAACACAAAAGAAGAAGGAAATGTATTTTTGTTTTCATTAGTCCCAACCTCTTTATTTTCCTTAAAAAAGCATGATGCTTCCCTAAAGAAAAGTGATTATCGACATTAGAACTGTAGGCTTTGGGCACTTTGAAAGGAACAACAATTTGAGTTTATGAACACATTTTTTTGCCTTTCTGCTTTGTGGCAGGGATTTAGTGGAGAAATTGTTGCCAGCTTCTTTAGACCTCTCCCATGGCATTTGAAACCCATAATAAAAGTTAACTTAGAAAACGTGTATGGCAATTGTTAGCCCTCCTCTAAATGCAGAAATGCAATGGAGAGCTCTATAGTCCCTCCATAGAATGCTCTCAAGTCATTCACTTCAAGTCAAACACTTTTCCATAAACACTCAATAGTTGTAGAAGGGGAAAATGACAAGATATCATCCAATAGTAACTTTATCCAATCATTTGTACCAAAAATAAGATGTGATATTTTTCCATCAGCAGCTAACATAAGCAGCCGCAGTCCATTTCACTTGTAGAGAATGTGCTTCCCCTGCCATGTGAGCTGCTCAGTTGAAAATATTCACTTGCTATTAAAGTGAATCACCATCAAAGGTATTTTTTTCCTTACGTCTCTCTTAAGAGCACAAATGAAAACCATGCGGTTTTGTGAAACCATGGCAATGGGCTTTGTTTGCCTCCATTTTCCCCTTGGAAATAAATGTTTATTTTGTAATGATCTGACCGGGTTCCTATGACATGATGACTGTTTGTTTTAGCAGACACCATGGGAGAGGGGAGAGTATCCTCTGTTATGAAGTGCTGGAGATGCATTTCAGTGCTCTTTCATCTTGATTCAAGGTGTTTCTATTTACACTCACTTACACTGCCTTACCGCTCGTTGTTATGGTGCCAAAATAAAGTAGTGATAAAGCAATGGTTTTCATAGAAATCCCCCCCAATCAACATTGGTCATGTGACAGGAATAGTTTGGACCTCAACTCCAGTGACACCAAATATTTTATGACAAATTACCGTACAGTATGTGATTTGTTTTTTTACTTGGAAACTCCCAAGTGCCAACACCTAACGTAAGACAATAGCTGAAACTTATGTTTAGAAGTTGCATACCTCACACATCACTTTCTGGCTGTAACCATAACCAGAAAAAAAGTAAATATGCTATTACTGGCCTGTTGTGAGCCAGAGGATAGATTCAGCTCAAAAGTGACTGACTATTTTTGGAATCTTTATGTTTTTGGGAGCTGTTGGATACTTATCACCCTCCAAACTAGGAGAGAGGGAAAACTGCTCACACACTATGTGGAAGACCTTTCCCGTCATTGTTCACTCCGCTTTTTACTGCCTGTCCAAGTCCACTCCCAAAATGACCTCCCGTGGCGTGCCTCCACTGCTCAGGGGTAGCTTAATGATTTGTGATGGACCCTTCTGTTTTCCCAAAGCTTTTAGCCAGCAAGAGGAGAGAGAGACATCTAGTCACTTCATTAAAGTCTGAGCAGGGTAATTGTGTCAGCAGCAGCAGCATAGTCCTGTCAGCTCCCCCATATTTCACCATCCTGGTCATGGGGCCATGGTAACAACATATCCTGTGTATTAGTAACACTGAAGTACAGGGATCATCAACTAGATTCAGCCGCGGGCCGATTTTTTCTGGAGCGGATGGTCGGGGGGCTGGTACATAATTACAAATAATTTGTAGACTGCAAATTGACTGCAAGAAGCCCAAACAGGTATAATATTTGACTAAAACATAATTATTTCAAACCTTGCTTACATTTGTATACGATCACGTCTCTCTATTATGCGTCGTGTGGGCAAGCGGTTTGCTGATGTCAACATTGTGAGCAGAGTGCTTCATGGTGGCAGTGGGGTTATGGTATGGGTAGGCATTATCTACGGACAACGAACACAATTTCATTTTATCGATGGAAATTTGAATGCACAGAGATACCGTGATGAGATCCTGAGGCCCATTGTCGTGCCATTCATCCGCAGCCATCAACTCATGTTTCAGTATGATAATGCAGTGGTTCCCAACCTTTTTTGATTACTGTACCACCAACTGAATTTTGCTCTGCCCGGAGTACCCCTGAAGTACCCCCTCATGTGCATTTTACCAGTAAGTCTATGGTCTCATGAGTCTTCTCAATTACCCCTGTGGATAGGCCAAGAACCCAAGGGGTCCTAGTACCCCTGGTTGGGAACCACTGTGATAATGCACAGCCCCATGTTGCAAGGATCTGTACACAATTCCTGGAAGCTGAAAATGTCCAAGTTCTTCCATGGCCTGCATACTCACCAGACATGTCACCGATTGAGCATGTTTGGGGATGCTCTGGATCGACGTGTACGACAGCGTGTTCCAGTTCCCGCCAATATCCAGCAACTTCGCACAGCCATTAAAGAGGAAGTGGGGCAACATTCCACAGGCCACGATCAACAGCCTTATCAACTCTATGCGAAGGAGATATGTCACGCTGCATGAGGCAAATGGTGGTCACACCAGATACTGACTGGTTTTCTGATCCACGCCCCTACTTTTTCTTTTTATAGGTATCTGTGACCAACAGATGCATATCTGTATTCCCAGTCATTGTGATGAGTGTGATGAAAGGAGTCAGGCGCAGGAGGGCAATCACCGAATACAGAGTTTATTCCTTCGTTGACACATAAATGCGCTCAAATAGCGATCAACAAAACAGGCACAGGGGAAACTCTCATCCCTGGCAAATACACTGTAACGGTAGAATCCAATAATACATAGGCACAGGGGAAAATCTACCCTGGCAACAAAATGTACGAGTAGCTCCACCGAGCTATACTACTCTCACAACTAACAATCACCCACAAGGACAAGTGGGCAGAGGGAACACTTATACACAGACTAATGAGGGGATTAGAACCAGGTGTGTGTGATTAACAAGACAAGACAAATGTGATGATGATTGGGGCGGCAGTGGTTAGTAAGCCGGTGACGACGAATGCTGAAGCCTGCCCGAACAAGGAGGGGAGGCACCCTCGGCCGAAGTCGTGACAGTCATGTGAATTCCATAGTTTAGGGCCTCATTTATTTATTTAAATTGACTGATTTATATGAACTGTAACTCCGTAAAATCTTTGAAAAATAAAAATAATACCCGTGAGCCAAATTCAGCCCGGGCCGCCAGTTGGGGAACCCTGCTGTAGTAGAACAACAGCCACTTACCGTCAGGTCTCGAACACAAACAGTAGATAACCTTTGACCATCCACCTCCTTTATTTCACATGGAGGACACCTGTCTTATGGGCTGAAAAAAAGACTTAATGAAACCTATTGCTGTGAATGACTAAAATTATATGCAATTGATTGACAGCGTCACTGACCAGTCGTAATGATCTATAATGACCTTGTGTTATGGCTATTAGCATTGTTCACAGGGGAGTCCAAACAGGTCTGAGCGGATGGCCAGTGAATCTGACCTTGCATCCATGATTGATAACCTGTAAGCTCAGAGCCTCACCAAACATCTAGCGAGGTCATGTGATTCCAGAGCTATCTAGCTGTGCCGTATCTGTCTGGTCCAAGGTGACGCCACGCCAGCCAACAGGGTTCTGGGGAACGGCTCTGATATGGAGCGAAGGTGTTATCGGGTCTGCCAGAGGCCCGTGAGCTTTCTCACGCTATTCTGCGCTGTTGCTGATTGGGCCTTGGCTCCACCCGTGATTTATTAGCCTTGTCCGACGTGGGTCTGGTGTGGGAGGGTCAGCGGAGAGGAGAGGGGCACTGGGGTCTGTAGTTAAACATTAATACATACATAAAACACCCACTCCTCCTCCTCCTCTTCGCTCAAAGCATCACACTGATGGTATGAGATGAAGAAATGGAAAGAGTGATTTCACAAGGAATGCCGGTGTTGGTCAGTGTCAAAATTGAAAGGATTAAAAAAAAGGTTTTGACAAGCAGCACTTGAGTTTACAAGCTAATAAAGCTGTGTTTTGGAGTGGCGGCGGCAGCTCCATGAGGGGGACTGTGGGGAGCAGAGGAATGGAGAGGAAGTAGTGTAGGAGCGCTGGTGGCCTCTGTCTGTCTCTCCCAGAACTGACCCACACATTCATACTGTACTGCAGCAGCCACTTTTATCAGGTGCTGGAATATAAGTGCTAGAATGAATGCTGTGTGTCATATTGACTTCATTTTATAGATCTTGCTTTTGTGCTATATTTGATCACATTTCTATCCATCTGCTGTATTCTTCTAAAAACAAGGGGTGAGAGGATGAGGGAGTGTTTGGAGGGGAGAGCAGGCTAGTGATTGCAAGTCTAGTAGACTTTCAGGAGCTTCCAAATAAGGGTGAAATTGTGAATAATTGTGGATTAATTAATCAAGAACTGTGAAAATAAATCCACCGAAACCTTTTTAAGAACCCTGATACCCAATATTTTTTTAACAAGTAAGCCAAAGCTGGTATCAGTCGTCTCTACCACAAGCAGTCTTTATTGCCAGTTTTTATAACTTCCAGTACACATCCAACCCAAACCCTGTGGGTGTCTCTCTCTCTCTCTCTCTTTTTCTTCTCCTCTCTCTCTCTCTCTCTCTCTCTCTTGCTCTCTCTCTCTCTCTCTCTCTCACTCTCACTCTCACTCTCACTCTCACTCTCTCTCACTCTCTCTTTCTCTCCCTCCGTCACACACAGACTCCCTTACACATTTGGGCCAGCTCGCTGATCAATCGCAGATGGAGGTCTGGCGATTGCTAGCCTCCTCTTGCCAGGAGCTTTGCATTGAGGGTCCCTCTTTCCCCCGCCCTACTTTCTCTCTCTCTCTCTCTCTCTTACGCTAGTCCCCTTTCTCAAAGTTACTCAAATGGAACTTCCTTTTAATTTCCTGGTGCAAAAAGAAGTGATGGTTTGGTGCATATTTCAAGCAAAGATTCACCCATTTTGAATGTTATATCGTTTTTGTGCATCTCTGTGTGATGTTCTATCGATTCCCTTGGTAATTTCATGTTTTCATGTGTATCTAAGCTATTGCTGTTCAAGCAGGCAGAAATACAGCCGGTATGAGGAGTTTTGCATGATGCAAAACATGAAATTACCCTGGGAATCGATAGAACATCGCTCAGAGATGCACAAAAACGATATAACATTGAAAATGGGTGCATCTTTCCTTTAAGTAACATTCTCCCATATTAACACAACTCGATGAAAATACCAATATTTCAGAATAAGCTTGGTGTAGTGTGATTGTTTTTATTCCAGCAAGGCCAGCATAGAATTTCAACAACATGCCATAATATTTTGCAGTCAAGGATATTGCAATATAACTAGAATGAGCTTGTTAGACTTCCAGATCTTGGCATCCTGCCCTATCAAAACAAAATGGCAACTTCCAGCATTTAATTGGCTTCGCTTTTCTTCACACTTATCAACACTTCCATAGTTGTTTTGTGTGTCTACCTTGGAGGCTCAGCTCAGACCACAGCTGCAAGCCTTACATTTCCCCTGATATCATGACCTCACTCTGCTCTGGGCCAGTTGTGTTGTGAAGCCATGCTCAGATGTTTCCTCTACGGTCCTTGCTATCCGGGATCCTTGGGACGTCCCTACCACATTGTAGTTGACATTTAAAATGGTTAAAGTAAGGGTTATGGTTAGGGTAAGGGTAGGGGTTAAGGTTAGGGTTATGTTTTAGGGTAGGGACATCCCAAGGATCCCGGATGGCACTAACCGTTCCTCCACATGCTCTAAATGAGTTGGTGTGTCTGACACCATGGAGCTTCATATCATAGCAATATTACCAGTTTATTAAGCCCAAACTGTCCTGGGGTTAGCTCAGACCCACCAATTAAAAGTGGATCCCAGTCTGAAAGAAACTTATAACAGATCCCAAGTCAGTGATATGTCACTAAAGCTCTGCTGTGATCCTAACCTGCTGTGCTGAGTGCTTTGGTCCATTGTGCCTGCTGGACTGGATAGTGTTTCACTGCACCTCTGTGTGCCTGTCCCAGACATAGAGCAATAAAGTGTTTCCTTTTGTGGCTAATTTTAACTATAGTAAATGTTGCCATGGGGAGATGCACATGTTTGCACTTTCTACATGTTATATAGTGGAACCAGACACCGGATTTAGCTTATACCTGTAGTCTCCTGTTTATTAAAATACTAAATTAGTTAATAGACCAATAAGAAAGAGAGTTTCAAACCTCTCTGCCAATAACTGCTAGTTTAAGTTTCCCCCTCCTCACTCAGACCACTCCCAGACAGTCCTAGCAAAATTCTTTATTGAGAAATTGCTCTTTGCTTTTGACCATTTTAATTGAAAACAATCACAGTAAGGTACTTAATTGTTACCCAGAAATGATTTGATATTGAGATAAAAACGGCTGCATTGGACCTTTAAGCAATGTAAATGTATTGTCCACAATCTTTATTTAGACTGCATTGCACTTAAAATAAGTCTTACTACAGGCTAGCATTGCCAGCCCAGAGAATGTGAGTTAGTGTGGTAGAGCTAGACAGTGTGTGAGAGGGAGTTTGTGTGTTAGTCCGCTATTTGGCTGTATGTTAGAGAAAATATGGAGGTGTTGGGCTTTGTGTCTGAGGGTGTGTGTTGGTATAGTTTTGATGAATAGGTAGTGTGATGGTTGCTGTACAGTATTCCTATATCAGTGTGTCAGAATCACTGCATTGAAGCCTACAAGAGGTCCATATGAAAGTGAGCCACCATCCATACACCCTTCCCTCTCTTTTTGTGCTTTATTTTTTACGCCTTAGAACCAGCTGTCAAAAGCTAGGATTCAATTTTGCCTGGAATAGTCTGGTGTCTTTGGATTTGAGGCGTATCCTGTCAGTGGTTGGTGAGGTTAGTTCAACCACAGAGAGGGCTTGGCATCCAGCTCTGGCAATCATGGGAGGTCTGAAAGAAGCTGCAGTGCAGAGAGGAGCTCGAAGAGTTTACAGAAATTGGTGGGTATGTCATGTAGAGGGCTTATACACTGTATGCAGATGTTATGTGTGAGAGTTTGTATTTTTACCTCATCATTCTGTCCATGGACATTGTGAGATTGTCTTCAAAGACATCAAGCTTTGCATTGACATTAACTAGCGAAAGCACAACATTTCCATCGAATGACCAGAATAGACATATCAGAATCTAGCCGGTGTTTCTCCTGTTAATAATAAATAATATAATATGCCATTTAGCAGACGCTTTTATCCAAAGCGACTTACAGTCATGCGTGCATACATTTTTGTGTATGGGTGGTCCTGGGGATCGAACCCACTACCTTGGCGTTACAAGCGCCGTGCTCTACCAGCTGAGCTACAGAGGACCAGGGCAGACATCAAAGGGGGGGACTAGTCATCAATCACCAGCATATTCCACTTATCCCTGAAGTATAAACTCCCTCCGACTCTCCCCCAAATGTTGTTATGCAACACGCTGCCACATGATAGGCGTGTTGTCATGATGTCATGGCAGCTGAAAAATACCCCTAAAGAGTTGCATAATTAACTATACTCCTTACTGAGCTGCAGGATTTGCTACACCTGAGTCTCGATTCATACTCTATTGTAAGCCCTGAGTCAACGATTAGATGGATGACACTGGTCTCTCATTGTTTGTGATGTAGACCTAGTGGGTTGACAGACACAGTTGAGACAAACTGCTTTCTTCACTACTCATTTAATGGTCTCTGAGGAAAGAGAAAGGGGAACTACAGTACTTTACTACTATCTGTATCTCTCACTCCCTTTCTCTCTATCTCTCTCTCTCTGTCTCTCTCTCGCTCTGTCACTTATTCTCTGCCTCCCTCTGGCAGTCTCATTCTCTTCTTTTTTCTCTCAATCCGCCTTTCAGTCTCTGTCTCTTTACCTCTGACTGTTTCTCTGTCTCTGTCTTTCTCTCGTTCTCCTCCGCTCTCTGTCTCTTCCTCAGATGAAGTTTAAAGTGATTTCCGAGGCTAATTTTGCTAGCCCTCTGTTGTTAATAAAGTGACGGAGCGGAGCTCTCTTTCCTGGCAGACGGTGAGGCTGCAGGGCACCATCGAGACGAGGGAGCAGTGGCAGGCACACGCACGCATGCACACACACACAGACCAGATCACATCTCTCTCTCTCTCTCTCTCTCTCTCTTCTCCTCTCTCTCTCTCTCTCTCTCTCTCTCTCTGCATTCTAACACTGAGGAGAAACTCAGCTCCCGTCACTCTCTCTCTCCCCAGATATGGGCTTAGAAACACCCAGTGGACATGTCAGAACAACAACCACTGTGTCGCCACAGAGACATTGTGGCTGAATAATACCACATCTCCCATCTGCGACTGTCCATTTTGTCAGTGTGCTTTTCAACGTGGGTCTGGTCCATGTCAGAGTTTGTAACATTTTCCCTCTCCGTAATCACTCAATGTGGAAAATTAGTCCCCTAGTTTTCTCTCTAACATAATAGCATCAAAGTTTCAGCGATAGAAGAGAACAAATGTTCCAGAGTAAAGGAATGCCTGATGGCAATGTATAATTGTTCTTTCTCTTCCTGGACTGTGAATGGATCCTAGTTGTACCTCACCCTCCCATCTGCTTCTATTTACACCCAACAAGAACCAGTGAGTTATTAAACCCCACAGGACCCTGTAAACTCACCCAGAGGGTCTCTAGCACCTCGTCAAAGACAGACGTTGCCCATGCTGATGGGCTGCATGTGTGCTGCTCTCAAGGCTTGTCTATGGAGCACACAGTCTATAAAGCACAATGTTCAAGTGAGCAGCACACTGCTCTACACAGGTCAATCCAAGATGGCGTAGTAGTGCAGTTGTGTTTTTATCGTCTGTCTGTAAATAGCCTGTAAATACCCTATTTTTCGTACATATTTCCCTATCAGACTTTTCATCCTTCTACAAGATATACTTTCCTGCAACCCGCCTCACTCAATGTGGAACGGATTCTATTATTGACTTACCTTTATCTAGAATCTAGAATCTCCAGTTGAAACTAGCTAGCCAGCTAACTAGCTACTTGCTATTTGCTATTAGCCACAGCTAGCGGTGTTTCACCCAGAACATTGGATTTTTTTCTGCTGGATTAATTTTAATCACTGGACATTGATCACCGGATATTCGGCCAGTCTGCACAGCGCGTTATCGACCCAGAACATATCAGTTTTTCCGCCGGAATCACTGAATCACTGGACCTTTAACTCCGGATTCATCGCTACCAGCTAGCTACCACCAGCCAGCTACAACAAAACGGACGCTGTGGTCTGGCTAATCATCCTGAGCTAGGCCCATCGCCCATCTCCCGGCTATCTACCTCTCTGTCAACCGGACGGGACCACCTAGTGTTGACACGGAGCCCCGCCGATCCTACACGACTGGTCTGCCGATGAAATCGTCTGATGTGGTTACGACGTTAACCACGAAGATTCCATCCATCTGCTAGCCCTGGCCCGCTAGCACACGCTAACCGTGGCCTCTTACTAGTGCTTCACCACCGGACCTTATGATAACTCAGCTATACAGCTGATATCTGCTGGACTGTTCCTTTTTACGGTACTACATCCTGTTTATGTTTAGCCTCAGCCCAAACATGGTTAGTTTATTGTTGTTTCGGTTATTTCTAATTGTACTATATCACTGTAGACCCCCAGCCTAGCTAAACCTGCCTTAGATAGCTCCTTTGCCCCTCCCCCTATACACGCGGAGACCGACTCAATTGATGCCTCCAGCGATGCTATCTCTTTCATTGTTACCCAACGCTTAGGTTTACCTCCACTTTACTCATATCCTTCCATATCCTTGTCTGTACATAATGCCCTGAATCTTTTCTATAACACCCGGAAATCTGCCCCCCTTTATTCTATGTACCCAACGCACTAGAAGACCAGTTCTTAAAGCCTTTAGCCGTATCCTTATTCTAGTCCTCCTCTGTTCCTCTGGTGATGTAGAGGCTAACCCAGGCCCTGCAGCCCTCAGTATCACTCCTACTCCCCAGGCGCTATCATTTGATGACTTCTGTAATCGCAAAAGTCTTGGTTTCTTGCACATAAATATCAGAAGTCTACTTCCTAAGTTTGAGTTATTCACTGCGTTAGCACACTCTGCCAACCCTGATGTTCTAGCAGTGTCTGAATCCTGGCTCAGGAAGGCCACCAAAAATTCTGAAATTTCCATCCCCAACTATAACATTTTCCGTCTAGATAGAACTGCCAAAGGGGGTGGAGTTGCAATCTACTGTAGAGATAGCCTGCAGAACTCTATCATACTATCCAGGTCTGTGCCCAAACAGTTTGAGCTTCTACTTCTAAAAATCCACCTTTCCAGAAATAAGTCTCTCACTGTTGCCGCTTGCTACAGACCCCCTCAGCCCCCAGCTGTGCCCTGGACACCATATGTGAATTGATTGCCCCCCATTTATCCTCAGAGTTTGTACTGCTTGGTGACCTAAATTGGGATATGCTTAATACCCCAGCCATCCTACAATCCAAGCTAGATGCCCTCAACCTCACGCAAATTATCAACGAACCTACCAGGTACAACCCTAAATCCGTAAACATGGGTACCCTCATAGATATCATCCTGACTAACATACCCTCTAAATACACCTCAGCTGTCTTCAACCAGGATCTCAGCGATCACTGCCTTATTGCCTGCATCCGTAACGGGTCCGCGGTCAAACGACCACCCTCATCACTGTCAAACGCTCCCTAAAACACTTTAGCGAGGAGGCCTTCCTAATTGACCTGGCCCAGGTATCCTGGATGGATATAGATCTCATTCCGTCAGTAGAGGATGCCTGGTTGTTCCTTAAAAGTAATTTCCTCTCAATCTTAAATAAACATGCCCCATTCAAAAATACAGAACTAAGAACCGATATAGCCCCTGGTTCTCCTCAGACTTGACTGCCCTTGACCAGCACAAAAACATCCTGTGGCGTACAGCATTAGCATCAAATAGCCCCCGCGATATGCAACTTTTCAGGGGAAGTTAGGAACCAATATACACAAGCAGTCAGGAAAGCAAAGGCTAACTTTTTTCAAACAGAAATTTGCATCCTGTAGCACTAACTCCAAAAAGTTTTGGGACACTGTAAAGTCCATGGAGAATAAGAGCACTTCCTCCCAGCTGCCCACTGCACTGAGGCTAGGAAACACTATCACCACCGATAAATCTACAATAATCGAGAATTTCAACAAGCATTTTGCTACAGCTGGCCATGCTTTCCATCTGGCTACCACTAACCCGGCCACCAACTCTGCACCCTCTGCTGCAACTTGCCCATGCCCCCCGCTTCTCCTTCACACAAATTCAGACAGCTGATGTTTTGAAAGCGCTGCAAAATCTGGACCCCTACAAATCAGCTGGGCTAGACAATCTGGACCCTTTCTTTCTAAAACTAGCCGCCGAAATTGTCGCTACCCCTATTACTAGTCTGTTCAACCTCTCTTTCATAACGTCTGAGATCCCCAGAGATTGGAAAGCTGCCGCGGTCATCCCCCTCTTCAAAGGGGGTGACACTCTAGATCCAAATTGCTACAGACCTATATCCATCCTGCCCTGCCTTTCGAAAGTATTCGAAAGCCAAGTTAACAAACAGATCATCGACCATTTCGAATACCACCGTACCTTCTCCGCTATGCAATCCGGTTTCCGAGCTGGTCACGGGTGCACTTCAGCCACGCTCAAGGTCCTAAACGATATTATAACCGTGATTGATAATAGACAGTACTGTGCAGCCGTCTTCATCGACCTGGCCAAGGCTTTCGACTCTGTCAACCACCGCATTCTTATTGGCAGACTAAATAGCCTTGGTTTCTCAAATGACTGCCTCGCCTGGTTCACCAACTACTTCTCAGATAGAGTTCAGTGTGTCAAATTGGAGGGCCTGTTGTCTGGACCTATGGCAGTCTCTATGGGGGTGCCACAGGGTTCAATTCTTGAGCCGACACTTTTCTCTGTGTATATCAATGATGTCGCTCTTGCTGCTGGTGACTCTCAGATCCACCTCTACGCAGACGACACCATTTTGTATACATCTGGCCCTTCATTGGACACTGTGTTAACAAACCTCCAAACGAGCTTCAATGCCATACAACAATCCTTCAGTAGCCTCCAACTGCTCTTAAACACTAGTAAAACTAAATGCATGCTTTTCAATCGAACGCTGCTGGCACCCGCCCACCCGACTAGAATCACCACTCGACGGGTCTGACCTAGAGTATGTGGACAACTACAAATACCTAGGTGTCTGGTTAGACTGTAAACTCAACTTCCAGACTCACATAAAGAATCTCCAATCCAAAGTTAAATCTAGAATCGGCTTCCTATTTCGCAACAAAGCCTCCTTCACTCATGCTGCCAAACATGCCCTCGTAAAACTGACTATCCTACCGATCCTTGACTTCAGCGATGTCATTTACAAAATAGCCTCCAACACTCTACTCAGCAAATTGGATGTAGTCTATCACAGTGCCATCCGTTTTGTCTCCAAAGCCCCATACACTACCCACCACTGTGACCTGTACGCTCTTGTTGGCTGGTCCTCACTACATGTTCGTCGTCAAACCCACTGGCTCCAGGCCATCTATAAATCACTGCTAGGCAAATCCCCGCCTTATCTTAGCTCATTGGTCACCATAGCAGCACCCACCCGTAGTCTGCGCTCCAGCAGGTATATCTCACTGGTCATTCCCAAAGCCAACACCTCCTTTGGCCGCCATTCCTTCCAGTTCTCTGCTGCCAATGACTGGAACGAATTGCAAAAATCTCTGAAGCTGGAGACTCTTATCTCCCTCAATAACTTTAAGCATCAGTTGTCAGAGCACCTTACCGATCACTGCACCTGTACACAGCCCATCTGAAATTAGCCCACCCAACTACCTCATCCCTATATTGTTATTTATTTTGCTCTTTTGCACCCCAGTATCTCTATTTGCACATAATCTCTTGCACATCTAGCATTCCAGTGTTAATACTATTGTAATTATTCTGCACTATAGCCTATTTATTGCCTTACCTCCATAACTTGCTACATTTGCACACACTGTATATATATTTTCTGTTGTATTTCTGACTTTATGTTTTTTACCCCATATGTAACTCTGTGTTGTTTTTTATTGCACTACTTTGCTTTATCCTGGCCAGGTCGCAGTTGTAAATGAGAACCTGTTCTCAACTGGCTTACCTGGTTAAATAAAGGTGAAATAAAAAAAATAAAATAAAAAAAGTACAGACAGCACAAGAGCACTTAGCTATTGTGTGAGTTAGGCGGAAATCACACACAGAATATATATACAATGAAGGCAAGAGTTTGGGCCATAGCTAACATTATAACGTAATATGAAGCAGAGAGCATATGGTAAGGCCAGGAAACAGACACATGCACAAGGCATCGTGCCTCACTGTAAGATTCACTCTCCCGCTCACTCACTTTTTCCAGAAGGAAATAGAGACAGTTCATCTCAACATACTCTGATCTAATTTCTCCATTAAGGCCCAGGGAATAAGGAGAGGTGGGTCTACTGTAGATGTTACACCATGCCAGCCTATGAATGCTTTGTTTTGTGTTGAGGAAAGATTGGATGGAGCGTTAGGGTGAACCTGAAACCATAGCCAGGCCCTAATTACCACATTCCTACTCCTTCAACCATTAGCTCACTGTCTCTGGGGACTCCAATTAAATCTGATTTAAGGAATTATATGTAAAAAGTGAGTTATAATCAAATAAAATGAGAGTAGGGAGTCTCACACAATGTAATAATCACCTTTGCTGCGAGGCTGAGCCTTTGTTATGATCTAGCTCGATGGTGTCAATCATACAGCCTGTGAGGGGGTCCAATCTGGCCTGGGTGGTTTGGGTAAAAAAAGTGTATGTATATATATACTGTATAGTGTCTTCAGAAAGTATTCACACCCATTTACTTTTTCCACATTTAGTTGTGTTACTGCTTGAATTTTGATTTTATGTGACCGGCCTAAACACAATACCCCATAATGTCAAAGTGGAATTATGTTTTTCAAAATATTTTACAAATTAATAAAAAAATGAAAATCTGAAATGTCTTGAGTAAATAAGTATTCAACCCCTTTGTTATGGCAAGCCTAAATAAGTTCAGGAGTAGAAATGTGCTTAACAAGTCACATAATAATTTGCTCTGTGTGCAATAAGTGTTTAACATGATTTTTTTATGACTACCTCAACTCTGTAACCCACACATACATACAATTGTAAGGTCCCTCAGTCGAGCAGTGAATTTCAAACACAGATTCAACCACAAAGACCAGGGAAGTTTTCCAATGCCTCGCAAAGAAGGGCACCTATTGGTAGATGGGTAAAAATACAAACACCCTGCGCCGATGGGAAAGGGGAGGCGTGCCCACACCTCCTCCTACATTACCACCACCATCGGCCAGCCCCACCAGACCAGCTCCGGAATCCAGTGGAATTCGGCTCTCGCTCCCGAGGGCGTATGATGGCACCGCAGCCAGGTGTCAGGAGTTCCTCCTTCAGGTGGAACTCTACCTGGCCACCATACACCCGGCGCCCTCGGGATACGAGAGCGTTTCCGCCCTCATCTCCTGTCTCTCCGGCAAGGCGTTGGAGTGGGCCAACGCCGAATGGAGGGGAATAGACGCCGCCACCATCAGCTACGCGGAGTTCTCCCGCCGCTTCAGGGCTGTTTTCGATCACTCTCCTGAGGGTAAAGCGGCGGGGGAGCGTCTGTTCCACCTCCGACAGGGGAAGAGGAGCGCACAGGAGTTCGCCCTGGATTTCCGGACTCTAGTGGCGGATGCGGGGTGGAATGAGAGGGCCCTCATCGACCACTATCGGTGTAGCCTGCGTGAGGACGTTCGTCGAGAGCTGGCCTGCAGGGACACCAATCTGTCCTTCGACCAGCTAGTGGACATGTCCATCCGTCTGGATACCCTGCTGGCCAGCCGCGGACGTCCCGAGTTGGGGCCGTCCATTCCATCCCCCAGCACCTCCGAGCCGAGCCCTATGGAGCTCGGGGGTGCTGGCGCTAGAGAGAGAAGGAGAGAGAACCCGAGGGGGGCCGTCCCCTGCACCAGCTGTGGCCGTGGAGGACACACTGCGGCTAGGTGCTGGGGAGGGTCTCCAGGGAATCGGGGCAACAGGTCGCGCACTGGGGAGTCATTTCAGGTGAGTAGACGCCCCACTCACCCAGAGCTCTCTGTTGTTCACTTGTGTATACCTGTGGTATTTCCTCAGGTTGCATCTCATTCCCAGCATAAGGCGCTAGTCGATTCAGGCGCAGCTGGGAATTTTATTGATCGGAAATGTTGTTCTAAGTTAGGGATACCCCTCCTGCCCGTCGATGCACCCTTTCCTGTCCATGCCCTAGATAGCCGCCCGTTGGGATCTGGGTTGATTAGGGAGGTCACAGCGCCACTAAAGATGAAGACGCAGGGGGGTCATGAGGAGATTATTCAGTTGTACCTAATTGACTCTCCTGCGTATCCCGTGGTGCTGGGGCTTCCTTGGTTAATCACCCATGACCCCACCATTTCGTGGCAACAGAGGGCTCTCAAGGAATGGTCTGGCCAGTGTGTTGGGCGATGTTTAGGTGTTTCCGTTGGGGCGACCACGGTGGAGAGTCCGAACCAAGTGCCCGCAATGCACATTCCCCCTGAGTATGAGGATTTGGCACTCGTGTTCAGCAAGACGAGGGCGACGCGATTGCCACCTCATAGACAGGGAGATTGTGCGATAAACCTCCAGACAGGTGCGGCACTCCCGCGGAGCCATGTGTATCCTCTGTCTCAAGAGGAGACGGCGGCTATGGAGACTTACATAGCTGAGTCCCTGAGACAAGGATACATACGGCCCTCCACTTCCCCTGCATCCTCGAGCTTCTTTTTTGTGAAGAAGAAGGATGGAGGGTTGCGCCCGTGTATTGATTACCGTAGTCTCAATCAGATCACTGTGAAATACAGTTACCCTCTTCCTCTGATTGCGAGTATGACTGAATCATTACGCGGAGCGCGTTTCTTCACAAAACTGGATCTCAGGAGCGCTTATAACTTGGTGCGCATTAGGGAGGGAGATGAATGGAAGACAGCATTTAGTACCACCTCAGGTCATTATGAGTATCTTGTCATGCCATACGGGTTAATGAATGCTCCTTCAGTCTTCCAATCATTTGTGGACGAGATCTTCCGGGACCTGCATGGGCAGGGAGTGGTAGTGTACATTGACGACATCCTAGTGTACTCTGCTACACGAGCCGAGCATGTAGCCCTGGTGCGCCGAGTGTTGGGTAGGCTGTTGGAGCATGACTTGTATGTCAAGGCAGAGAAATGTCTGATTTTCCAGGAGTCCATCTCCTTCTTGGGTCATCGGTTGTCCGCGTCAGGGGTGAAGATGGAGATTGACCGTGTGTCAGCCATGCGTAACTGGCAAACCCCAACCACTGTTAAAGAGGTGCAGCAGTTTTTGGGCTTTGCCAATTACTACCGGAGGTTTATCCAGGGTTTTGGACAGGTGGCAGCTCCCATTACTTCCCTGCTGAAGGGGGGCCCGGTGCGTTTGCAGTGGTCGGCTGAAGCGGACAGGGCGTTTTGTAAACTGAAGGACCTGTTCGCTTCGGCTCCGGTGCTGGCGCACCCGGACCCTGCTTTAGCGTTCCAGGTAGAGGTGGACGCGTCAGAGGCCGGTATTGGGGCAGTACTGTCGCAACGCTCCGGCACGCCTCCTAAGCTCCGTCCCTGCGCTTTTTATTCTAAAAAGCTCAGCCCGTGAACGTAATTATGACGTAGGGGACAGGGAGCTGTTAGCCGTGGTTCAAGCCCTAAAGGTGTGGAGGCATTGGCTTGAGGGGGCTCAACACCCTTTTCTCATTCTGACTGACCATCGTAACCTGGAGTACATCCGGGCAGCTAGGAGATTGAACCCTCGTCAGGCTAGGTGGAACATGTTTCTGACCCGGTTCGTTTTAAGATCACTTACATCCCAGGGTCCCAGAACGGTAAGGCAGACGCCCTGTCCCGGCGGTATGACACAGAGGAGAGGTCCATTGAGCCCACTCCCATACTGCCAGAGTCTTGTCTGGTGGCACCGGTGGTATGGGAGGTCGATGCGGAAATTGAGCGGGCGTTACGCACCGACCCTACTCCCCCAGAGTGTCCAGTGGGTCGGACGTACGTGCCGCTCGAGGTCCGTGATCGTCTCATTTATTGGGCTCATACGTCACCCTCCTCTGGACATCCAGGTATTGGCCGGACAGTGCACTGCCTTAGTGTTAAGTACTGGTGGCCAACTTTGGCTAAGGACGTGAGGGTTTATGTCTCCTCCTGCTCGGTGTGCGCTCAGTGTAAGGCGCCTAGACACCTGCCCAGGGGGAAGTTACAACCCCTGCCCGTTCCACAACGGCCGTGGTCTCACCTCTCGGTGGACTTTGTCACGGACCTTCCCCCCTCTCAGGGGAATACCACTATTCTGGTCGTTGTGGATCGGTTCTCTAAGGCCTGTCGTCTCATTCCAATGCCGGGTCTCCCTACTGCCCTACAGACCGCTGAGGCTTTGTTCACCCACGTCTTCCGGCACTACGGTTTCCCGAGGATATAGTGTCTGATCGGGGTCCCCAATTCACCTCTAGAGTCTGGAGGGCGTTCATGGAACGCTTGGGGGTCTCGGTTAGCCTTACCTCGGGTTACCACCCTGAGAGTAACGGGCAGAGTCTGGCTCTCGACTCGAAACCTGCCCCTTCGCCTGCCCTGCCGGAAGCTTGGCCGGCGGTTTGTGGGGCCATTTAAAGTCCTGAGGAGATTGAATGAGGTGTGTTACAAGTTGCAACTGCCTAATGACTATCACATTAACCCCTCGTTCCATGTGTCTCTCCTCAGGCCGGTGGTAGCTGGTCCATTCCAGGAGAGTGAGATAAGAGAGACCCCTCCGCCCCCATTGGACATCGAGGGGGCTCCGGCGTACTCAGTCCCGTCCATCATGGATTCGAGACGTCGGATGGGGGGTCTACAATATCTCGTGGAGTGGGAGGGGTACGGTCCGGAGGAACGGTGCTGGGTGCCTAGGAGGGACATTTTAGATCCATCCCTCCTGACTGAGTTCCACCGTAGTCATCCTACGCGCCCTGCTCCACGTCCTCCTGGCCGTCCCCAAGGCCGGGGTCGGCGCACGGCTGGGGCCGCGCGTCAAGGGGGGGGTACTGTCACGAATTCCGCCGAGACTGCTCCTCCTCCTTGTTCGGGCAGGCTTCGGCGTTCGTCGTCCCCGGAGTACTAGCTGCTACCGCTTGATGTTCTCTATGTTTGTTTGGTTTTGTCTTGTTGGTGCACCTGTTTCGTATTATGTATTGATTATGTCACCTATAAGTTTCCTTTGGTTTTGTTTGCAGTTGTGTGTTGTTGTCCGCCTGTCCGCTGGTGAATGTTATTTGTTTTCTAGTTGTTAGTGTTTTACGCACTGTTTGCGTAATCGCTCGCCTCCTGTGTTTTGAGGCCCGTTATTTTGTATTTGTCTTTGTGACAATTAAAGTCGTTTTCGACTAAGCTTCTGTGTCCTGCGCCTGAATCCAACACCGCATCCACATCAGCTTCTGACAGACAGAGGGTTAAATAGGGAAGACAATACAACATAATGGGAACCAGGTGTACATAATCAACACATAACAAGTCTAACACAGTAACATGGATCGGTAGCAGCTAGTACTCCGGTGACGACGAACGCCGAAGCCTGCCCAAGCAAGGAGTAGGAGCAGCCTCGGCTGAATCCGTGACAGTACCCCCCCGCCCCCCGCCCCCGCCCCCCTTGACGCCGACCCCGGCCTCGGGGATGGCCATGAGGACGCGGAGCAGGGCGAGTCGAATGACTCTGATGGAAATCTCTCAACATGGAGGGATCTAGGATGTCCATCCTAGGGACAGCACCGTTCCTCCGGACCGTACCCCTCCCACTCCACGAGATACTGCAGGCCCCCCACCCGATGCCTCGAATCCAAGATGGAACGGACTGAGTACGCCGGAGCCACCTCGATGTCCAGTGGGGTGGAGGAACCTCTCGTACCTCAGACTCCTGGAGTGGACCAGCTACTACCGGCCTGAGGAGAGACACATGGAACGAGGGGTTAATACGGTAATTAATAGGAAGTTGTAACCTATAACAAACCTCGTTCAATCTCCTTAGGACTTTAAATGGCCCCACAAACCGCCGACCCTGCTTCCGGCAGGGCAGGCGAAGGGGCAGGTTTCGGGTCGAGAGCCAGACCCGATCTCCCGGTGCATACACCGGAGTCTCACTGCGGTGGCGATCGGCGCTCGCCTTTTGTCGCCTGATAGCCCGCTGCAGGTGTACATGCGCAGCGTTCCAGGTCTCTTCCGAGCGCCGAAACCACTCGCCCACCGCAGGGGCTTCGATCTGGCCCTGATGCCAAGGTGCCAGGACCGGCTGATAACCTAACACACACTGGAAAGGCGTAAGGTTAGTTGAGGAGTGGCAAAGTGAGTTTTGGGCTATCTCTGCCCAGGGGATATATCCCGACCACTCCCCCTGCTGGTCCTGGCAATAGGACCTCAGAAACCTACCCACATCCTGGTTCACTCTCTCCACCTGCCCATTACTCTCGGGGTGAAAACCTGAGGTAAGGCTAATCGAGACCCCCAGACGTTCCATGAACGCCCTCCAGACTCTAGAGGTGAACTGGGGACCTCGATCTGACACTATATCCTCAGGTACCCCGTAGTGCCGGAAGACGTGTGTAAACAGGGCGTCAGCAGTTTGTAGGGCTGTAGGGAGACCTGGCATAGGAATGAGACGGCAGGCATAAACCCTCACGTCCTTGGCTAAAGTGGGCCACCAATACTTTCCACTAAGACAGTGCACTGTCCGACCGATACCAGGATGACCAGAGGAGGGTGACGTGTGAGCCCAATAAATCAATCGATCACAAACCTCGAGCGGCATGTACATCCGATCCTCCGGACACTGGGGGGAGTAGGCTCGGTACATAACGCCCGCTCGATGTCCGCATCAACCTCCCACACCACCGGTGCCACCAGACACGACGCCGGGAGTATGGGAGTGGGCTCAATGGACCTCTCCTCTGTGTCATATAGTCGGGACAGGGCGTAGCCTTAGCATTCTGGGAACCTGGTCTGTATGTGAGCGTAAACACAAATCGAGTGAAAAACAAAGCCCACATTGCCTGACGAGGGTTCAACCTCCTCGCCGCCCGGATGTACTCCAGGTTATGCCTCCACACCTTCAGGGCTTGAACCACAGCTAACAGCTCCCTGTCCCCCACATCATAATTGCGCTCCGCCAGACTGAGATTCTTAGAAAAGAAAGCACAGGGGCGGAGTTTTGGTGGCGTACCCGAGCGCTGAGACAGTACAGCACCGATCCCAGCCTCGGACGCATCCACCTCAACTTGGAATGCCAAGGAGGGATCCGGATGAGCCAGCACCGGAGCCGAAGTAAACAGGTCCTTCAGATGCCTAAAAGCCCTGTCCGCCTCAGCCGACCACTGCAGACGCACCGGCCCTCCCTGTAGCAAGGAGGTAATGGGAGCCACTACCTGCCCAAAGCCCAGGATAAACCTCCGGTAGTAATTGGCAAAACCCAAGAACCGTTGCACCTCCTTCACCGTGGTTGGAGTCTGCCAATTACGCACGGCCGAAACGCGGTCAATCTCCATCTCCACACCTGACGCGGACAAGCGGTGTCCCAGGAAAGAGATGGATTCTTGGAAGAACAGACATTTCTCCGCCTTCACATACAGGTCATGCTCCAACAGTCTACCAAGCACCCGACGAACCAGGGACACATGTTCGGCTCGTGTAGCGGAGTATATTAGAATGTCATCGATATACACCACTACACCCTGTCCATGCAGGTCCCGGTAAATCTCATCCACAAACGATTGGAAGACTGAAGGAGCATTCATCAGACCGTATGGCATGACGAGGTACTCATAGTGCCCCGAGGTGGTACTAAATGCTATCTTCCACTCATCTCCCTCCCGAATACGCACCAGGTTGTACGCGCTCCTGAGATCCAATTTTGTGAAGAAGCGCGCCCCGTGCAGTGACTCCGTCATACTAGCAATCAGAGGTAGTGGATAGCTGTATTTTATTGTGATCTGATTTAGACCACGGTAGTCAATGCACGGGCGTAAACCACCATCCTTCTTCTTCACAAAAAAGAAACTTGATGACGCAGGGGAAGGCCTTATGTATCCCTGTCTCAGAGATTCGGTGACATATGTCTCCATAGCCGCCGTCTCCTCCTGAGACAGAGGATACACGTGAATCCGAGGTAGCGGAGCGCCTACCTGGAGGTTTATCGCACAATCCCCCTGTCGATGGGGTGGTAATTGAGTCGCCTTCTTTTTACAGAAGGCGAGAGTCAAATCGGCATATTCAGGCGGAATGTGCATGGTGGGAACTTGGTTCGGACTTTCCACCGTCGTTGCCCCTACGGAAACACCTACACACCTCCCCAAGCACTGATCAGACCATCCCTTGAGAGCCCTCTGTTGCCATGAAATAGTGGGGTCATGAGAAGCTAACCAGGGAAGCCCCAACACCACGGGAAACGCAGGAGAATCAATCAGATACAAACTAATCATCTCCTCATGCCCCTCCTGCGTTTTCATCCTGAGAGGCGCTGTGACCTCCCTAATCAACCCTGACCCTAAAGGGCGGCTATCTAGGGCATGGATAGGGAAGGGCACATCGACTGACACAATAGGAATCCCTAACTTATGGGTAAACTGACAATCGATAAAGTTCCCAGCTGCGCCTGAATCTACTAGCGCCTTATGCTGGGACTGAGTAGAAAACTCGGGAAACACAACATTCATACACATATGCGCAACAGGGAGCTCTGGGTGAGTTGGGTGCCTACTCACCTGGAATGGCTCATCAGTGCGCTGCCTACTGCCTCGACTCTTAGGAGGCCCTCCCCAGCACCGACCAGCAGTGTGTCCTCTGCGGCCACAGTTGGTGCAGGGGACGGCCCCTCTCCTGGTCTCCCTCATAGCAGCACCGCCGAGCTCCATAGGGGTAGGCTCGAAAGTGCTGGGGGATGGAATGGACGGCCCCGGATCCGGACGTCCGCGGGTAGCCAACAGGGTATCCAGTCGAATCGACATGTCCACCAGTTGGTCCAGGCTTAGGTTGGTGTCCCTGCAGGCCAATTCCCGACGCACGTCCTCCCTCAAGCTACTTCGGTAGTGGTCGATGAGGGCCCTCTCATTCCATCCCGCGTTGGCAGCCAGAGTCCGAAAGTCCAGTGCGAATTCCTGCGCGCTCCTCTTCCCCTGTCTGAGGTGGAATAGACGCTCACCCGCCACTTTTCCCTCTGGTGGATGATCGAATTCCGCCCTAAAGCGACGGGTGAACTCCGCATGGCTGACAGTAGCGGCGTCTATTCCCCCCCACTCGGCGTTGGCCCACTCCAGCGCTTTACCGGACAGACAGGAGATGAGGGCGGACACGCTCTCGTATCCCGAGGGGGCCGGGTGGATGGTTGCCAGGTAGAGTTCTACCTGGAGCAGAAAACCCTGACACCTGGCAGCTGTGCCATCATAAGCCCTCGGGAGCGAGAGCCGAATCCCACTGGACCCCGGAGGTGAAGCGATGGGTATCGATGAAGGTGGTGGTGTAATCGGAGGAGGTGTAGGCAGACCTCCTCTCTCCCATCGCTCCATTGTGTTCACCACACGTTCCATGGCGGTGCCGAGAGCCTGGATCATGGCCGCTTGTTGTTGTACGCGTTCTTCCATTGATACGGGTGGCACCGCTGCTCCTGGTTGGTGTGTGATTCTGTCAAAGGCGTCAGTGAATTGCGGTGGGCGAAGTCAAACGCAGGACACAGAGCTTATCCGAAACGTACTTTACTTGAAAGTAAACTGAGCATATACAATCTCCACACAGGGAGGAAATAACCCGCACACTAACGACAGCCGATCACAAATACAATCACACACAACACACAGTGTACCACAGAGGGTTAAATAGGGAAGACAATACAACATAATGGGAAACAGGTGTACATAATCAAGACATAACAAGTCTAACACAGAAACATGGATCGGTAGCAGCTAGTACTCCGGTGACGACGAACGCCGAAGCCTGCCCGAGCAAGGAGGAGGAGCAGCCTCGGCTGAATCCGTGACATTGCAACAAGGCACTAAAGTAAAACTGCAAAAAATGTGGCAAAGCAATTCTTTTTTGTCCTGAATACAAAGTGTTATGTTTGGGGCAAATCCAATACAACACATTAATGAGTACCACTCTCCATATTTTCAAGCAAAGTGGTGGCTGGATCAAGTTATGGGTATGCTTGTAATCGTTAAGGACTGGGGAGTTTTTCAGGACAAAAAATAAACTGAATGGAGCTAAGCACAGGCAAAATCCTAGAGGAAAACCTTGTTCAGTCTGCTTTCCACCAGACACTGGGAGATTAATTCACCTTTCAGCTGGACAATAACCTAAAACACAAGGCCAAATCTACACTGGAGCTGCTTACCAAGAAGACAGTGAATGTTCCTGAGTGGCCGAGTTACAATTTTGACTTGAATCTACTTGAAAATCTATGGCATGACCTGAAAATGGTTGTCTAGCAATGATCAACAACCAATTTGACAGAGCTTGAACATTACGAAAATAATAATGGGGCAAATTATGCACAATCCAGATGTGGAAAGCTCAGAGACTTACCCAGAAAGACTCACAGCTGTATTTACAAAGTATTGACTCAGGGGTGTGAATATTTTATAGATATTGCTGTATTTCATTTTCAATACATTTGCAAAAATGTCTAAAAACATGTTTTCACTTTGTCATTATGGGGTATTGTATGTAGATGGATGAGAAAAATGTTTTTTAATCCATTTTAAATTCAGGCTGTAACACAACAAAATGTGGAATAAGTCAAGGGGTATGAATACTTTCTGAAGGCACTGTATATATATATATATATATATATATATATATATATATAGTACCAGTCAAAAGTTTAGACACACCTACTCATTCAAGGGTTTTTCTTTATTTTTACTATTTTCTACATTGTAGAAAATAGTGAAGACATCAAAACTATGAAATAACACATATGGAACCATGTAGTAACCAAAAAAGTGTTCAACAAATAAAAATTAGCTTCAAAGCAGCCATGCTTTGCCTTGATGACATCTTTCAACACTCTTAGCATTCTCTCAACCAGCTTCAGGAGGTAGTCACCTGGAAAGCATTTCAATTAACAGGTGTGCCTTGTTAAACGTTAATTTGTGGAATCTCTTTCCTTCTTAATGCGTTTGAGCCAATCAGTTGTGTTGTGACAAGGGAGGGGTGGTATACAGAAGATAGCCCTATTTGTGACTGACCGCTTTGATTCGGTCTTATGCAGCAACATTTGAAATTGTGTATTTTACATTGGATAAAAGCAGACACACAGAGCTACAAAATGGTATATCATACACTCCATTTAAGGGAACAATGGGAAAGTAATTCTGCTTTGAAAGTTGATAAACTTCTAACCTCACTTTTGAGAAAATGGCCTTTGAATGTTTTGGTACCAACTGAAGAGCTCTTCTTTGTCTACCTCCATTCAGCATCGTTCACACCCTCTTAAGCTTTAGCCCCACCCATCTCGTTTCGCTCTCGGTGCGTTTAGAGCGCACACTTGACGCTCTGGCCGATGAGTAGGGTTGATCCGAGCATTCTGACCTCACAACGGCAGTCAAGCACCCAAGCTAACTGGCTAACATTGGCTAGCTTGCTAGCTACTTCCAGACACAAAATTGGGATTATGGTTCATTGTTTACCTCTGGATAACATGAAAGCCTAACCAGCTCTGCTAGGGCGAGTAAAATGGTAAGTGGGGTGTTCTCTCATTTAGCTGGTTAGGCTGTTTTCACGTTATCCAGAGCATTGGTGACTGTAACTGTGCTGCTGGCAACAATTTAATTACGTTTTTTTGCCGATGTTTACTGACACCGGCCATATTTAACGGGTGTTGTGTGTTCGTAAATTCATCAGTTATTCTGTGCTCTGGCATACTCAGACTGAATTTACTAGCTAGGTAAACAATGAACCATAATCTCAACTCATGACGTTACTACCCTGCATGAATCTGCAGTTAGCTAACCAACCAGGTTCAATATTTTTTTTCGTTTTATTTATGGTGGTAGATCAGCTTTAATATTGCAGATAGATTGTAACTTCCATCAATGTAATTGTCTGTATCACTTCCAATCCCCCATATGTTTTTTTTTCTCGCAAATATATACACTACCATTCAAAAGTTTGGGGTCACTTAGAAATGTCCTTGTTTTTGAAAGAAAAGCAATTTTGTTGTCCATTAAAATAACATCAAATTGATCAGAAATACAGTGTAGACATTGTTAATGTAGTAAATGGCTATTGTAGCTGGAAACGGCTGATTTTTAATGGAATATCTACATAGGCGTACAGAGGCCCATTATCAGCAACCATCAGTCCTGTGTTCCAATGGCACGTTGTGTTTGCTAATCCAAGTTTATCATTTTAAAAGGCTAATTGATCATTAGAAAACCATTTTGCAATGATGTTAGCACAGCTGAAAACTGTTGTGCTGATTAAAGAAGCAATAAAACTGGCCTTCTTGAGACTAGTTGAGTATCTGGAGCATCAGCAATTGTGGGTTAGATTACAGGCTCAAAATGGCCAGAAACAAATAACTTTCTTCTGAAACTCGTCAGTCTATTCTTGTTCTGAGAAATGAAGGCTATTCCATGTGAGAAATTGCCAAGAAACTGAAGATCTCGTACAACGCTGTGTACTACTCCCTTCACAGAACAGCGCAAACTGGCTCCAACCGGAATAGACTGCCCATCTTAATATTTTCTTTTTATTGGCCAGTCTGATATATGGCTTTTTCTTTGCAACTCTGCATAGAAGGTCAGCATCCTGGAGTTACCTCTTCACTGTTGACGTTGAGACTGGTGTTTTGCGGGTACTATTTAATGAAGCTGCCAGTTGAGGACATGTGAGGTGTCTGTTTCTCAAACTAGACACTATAATGTATTTGTCCTCTTGCTCAGTTGTGCACCGGGGCCTCCCACTCCTCTTTATTTTCTGGTTAGAGCCAGTTTGCGCTGTTCTGTGAAGGGAGTAGTACAAAGCGTTGTACGAGCTCTTCAGTTTCTTGGCAATTTCTCGCATGGAATTGCATTCCAGGTGACTACCTCATGAAGCTGGTTGAGAGAATGCCAAGATGTGCAAAGCTGTCATCAAGGCAAAGGGTGGCTATTTGAAGAATCTCAAATATAAAATATATTTTGATTTGTTTAACACTTTTTTGGTTACTACATGATTCCATATGTGTTATTTCATAGTTTTTATGTCTTCACTATTATTTTACAATGTAAAACAATAGTAAAAATAAAGAAAAACCCTTGAATGAGTAGGTGTGTCCAAACTTTTGACTGGTAGTGTATGTGTATTTATTTTTATTTTATTTTTTAATTGACGGGGAAACAAAGTCAATATACTTTAAAATGACTAAAACCAAATCTAACCTGTGTAGATATGATAATGGATGTACATTCATACAGTTTCTTGACTGTGTCCAGCTCGATAATAATCACCTAAATGAAAGCTAGACAGTCAGGGAGCATCGACAGTTCCAAAAACGATGGATAGAGGACTATTTTTAGCAGATTTTGATGGCGAGGAAATGTAACCAATTTTCAGTGCAGCCCTCCGGACCTCGTTGAAGACCAAATGCGGCCCCCGGGGCAAAATGAGTTTGACACCCTGCTCTAGCTTGTTAAACTGATGTCTTCTTTAGATGTTTATTGGTCTCTCAACACCAGTGAAGGGAACATTGTTATTTGATTTCACAAAACAAAAAGCAAAAAGGTGGTTCATTCTTCCAAATTCAAAAGAGATTTTTGGAGCGCATCGAGCCAGCTCTAATGGTCTTATTTTATGAATAGAAAGCTAACTGGAATCACGGAAAGAGAGTAACTTCAAGAGAGCTGCTCATTTCCAAAGCTTCCAAAGGATCCCATACCCCTCTCATGATGATTACATTTATTTTACCAGGTTGTCCCCTTGAGTTAAAACAATCTCTTTTTCAAGGGAGACATGGACTTGTGGTGCTTCAAGTGAATTTTGTTCAGAAAAATAAGATGAGGTCTTCTTTGGGATTTGATTGTGACAAGAGACAAATGCCAAAGGATATCAAAATGTCACACATGCCCATCTCACAATAGAGGTTTGTGAAGTAGAGCTGTAACTGTGAAATGAGGACATTGTTTTCTTTTTTCAGAACAGGGATCAGCAGGGTCAAGCCTTAAATCAAAGCAACAAAGTGTTCCTCTACTGTGCCTTCCTCGACTACAGGTTCGGTTTACATTTGCACACTGAAATATGTCTAGAACAAAACAAATACATTACATCCTTGATACATAGCATCAATACATTTGGTACAGTATATATTGAGGGAGGGAGTGCAGCAACCTTCAGTAAATACACTGCCATTTGATAAACCAATGTTTTGCCTGTTTAAATAGTATAAATCATTGTGGATTGTGATTGTTTTATTTGGACTCATTATGCTTCCTGTCCCCTTCCCGTTGTGGTTCAGGAATTGAAAAAATATATTTGACAACCCTAAATCTAATTCAGCAAAACATGTGTTAATGGGCCTCCCACATAATCGTTTTACCTAGAATATAATCAGGTTTAGGGAGTATGTGCCATTGTAAATGTATCCCTGCTATTATGACAGGCATGTTTATGTGTGCGCTTGCATATGTGTCTGACAACTCTCTCTGTCCGAGCTTCCTGTGTGGCTTATGTGTCTGTGTGTGTGTCTCCTTCCTCTACCTGACTGGCTGTCTCCTGTGTGTCTGTCCTCTCTCTGACTGACTGTCTCATCTGTCTGTCCGTCTGTCTATCCTCCATCAGTTCAAAGGAGGGTGTTTGGTCCAATGAGGGCTGTGTGCGGTCCGGAGGGAACATGTCATACTCGGTGTGTCTGTGTAACCATCTCACCAACTTCGCCATTCTCATGCAGGTGGTTCCCATGGAGGTAAGATCCCCTCTCCTCTCCTCTCCTCCACAACATGCAGTCCCATGCAGAACCTCACTGTGTGTATGTGTGTGTGTCCTCTTTGTTCTTGTTTATCCATCGGTGCACCACAGTATGTAATTTATGTAAGTGTATTTGGACAGGGGTATGTGGTTCACCACACAGTAACTTCCCCCCATCCAGAGGTCCTGGTTCTGCTAGAGTTTTCAGCATAGCAGAGTAACAACGTTGGTTTCAGTAGTGATTAAATAGGGCATTGCTGCGGACTACCATGATTAGGTGTGGTTTCTTTGGGTCTCGACATGAGGCAATGGTCCATGCCTCAAATACCATCTATTCCCACAGTCTGTTTGGCTCAGGGATTCACAAGCTACACTGGCCAGCTACACTCACCCCGTTCACGGAAACGGATCGCTCCTACAGACAGTGAGTCACGTGGCCGTGGCTTGCTATATAAAGCAGGCAGACAGGCATCGAGGCATTCAGTTACTGTTCGATTGAACGTTAGAATGGGCAAAACGAGTGACCTAAGGGACTTGGTATGATCGTCGGTGCCAGTCGCGCCGGATCCAGTATTTCAGAAATGGTTGCCGTCCTGGGCTTTTCACGCATGACAGTGTCTAGGGTTTTCCTGAGAATGGTGCTACAAACAAAAAACATCCAGTCAGTGGCAGTCCTGTGGGCGAAAACACAACTTGTCGATCCTTGTCACGGATGGGCTATTGCAGCAGACGACCACACCGGGTTCCACTCCTATCAGCTAAAAACTCAAAAGAAGCGGCTCCAGTGGGTACACGATCCCCAACACTGGACAATTGAGGAGTGGGAAAACATTGCGTGGTCCGACGAATCCCGGTTCCTGTTGCATCATGATGATGACAGAATCAGCATTTGGCGTAAGCAGCACGAGTCCATGGACCCATCCTGCCTGGTACAGGCTGGTGGCAGTGGTGTACTGGTGTGGGGAATGTTTTCCTGGCACACGTTAGGTCCCTTGATACCAATACGCAACAAACGTTTCCGACATCTTGTAGGTACTAGTTGGGTGTACCTAAAAAACTGGCCGGTGAGTGTATACCTTCCTCTTTGTAATAGATGTATACACACTACTTAACTAACTACAGTGCCTTGCAAAAGTATTCATCCCCCTTGGCGTTTTTCCTATTTTGTTGCATTACAACCTGTAATTTAAATAGATTTTTATTTGGATTTCATGTAATGGACATACACAAAATAGTCCAAATTGGTGAAGTGAAATGAAAAAAATAAATAACGGAAAAGTGGTGCGTGCATATGTATTCACCCCCTTTGCTATGAAGCTCCTAAATAAGATCTGGTGCAACCAATTACCTTCAGAAGTCACATAATTAGTTAAATAAAGTCCACCTGTGTGCAATCTAAGTGTCCGGGATCTCAGTATATATACACCTGTTCTGAAAGGCCCCAGAGTCTGCAACACCACTAAGCAAGGGGCACCACCAATCAAGCGGCACCATGAAGACCAAGGAGCTCTCCAAACAGGTCAGGGACAAAGTTGTGGAGAAGTACAGATCAGGGTTGGGTTATAAAAAATATCTGAAACTTTGAACATCCCACGGAGCACCATTAAATCCATTATTAAAATATGGAAAGAATATGGCACCACAACAAACCTGCCAAGAGAGGGCCGCCCACCAAAAGAGTGGGCTCCACAGAGCTGGGCTTTACAGAAGAGTGGCAAGAAAAAAGCCATTGCTTAAAGAAAAAAATAAACAAACACGTTTGGTGTTCGCCAAAAGGCATGTGGGAGACTCCCCAAACATATGGAAGAAGGTACTCTGGTCAGATTAGACTAAAATTGAGCTTTTTGGCCATCAAGGAAAACGCTATGTCTGGCGCAAACCCAACTAACATACTGCTAAAGCAACACTCGAGTGGTTTAAGGGGAAACATTTAAATGTATTGGAATGGCCTAGTCAAAGCCCAGACCTCAATCCAATTGAGAATCTGTGGTATGACTTAAAGATTGCTGTACACCAGCGGAACCCATCCAACTTGAAGGAGCTGGAGCAGTTTTGCCTTGAAGAATGGGCAAAAATCCCAGTGGCTAGATGTGCCAAGCTTATAAAGACATACCCCAAGAGACTTGCAGCTGTAATTGCTGCAAAAGGTGGCTCTACAAAGTATAGTTATGCACGCTCAAGTTTTCTTATTTCTTGTTTGTTTCACAATAAAACATATTTTGCATCTTCAAAGTGGTAGGCATGTTGTGTAAATAAAATGATACAAACCCCCCAAAAATCAATTTTAATTCCAGGTTGTAAGGCAACAAAATAGGAAAAATGCTTTCGCAAGCCACTGTATATGTCAATATCATACCATGAAGGCCACAATCTCCCTTTCTTCATAAACCTGTACCCCAAACTTTTATTGAACACAGTCAAGATCACGTCACAGTTTATCACCATTAGTGCATTGTATTCTCCTAAATGAAAAATAAAAAAATTCCAGGCAATAGAGGCAAGGTCAGAGACAATAACCCTCCTCTGTTATCAAAAGGCCAGGAATATTCCCCCTGTGAGTGTGGTGACCGACCGTCCATCTTGAATAGATTCCCAAAATAGAAAAGGAAAAACATCATTTTTGTTGCGTTGCTCAGTAATGTATTGAAGCAGTCGTTTCCTTGATGCTATACTTTCCTCCAGTCACTCTCTAATTAGTGGGCAGCAGCCTTATCCCTCAGCTGGATGGGAACATCCCACGCATCCCTATTCTGGAAGACTGTGACTGCTCCACTGTCCAAATGACAAGGCACATGCTGCAGTTAATGGAGAATTAAACCTCAATGTCTGGAAATAACCTCAGCTAAAAAAAACACCAACACGCCGTACACCACACACACGCTCATATACATGTAACTGCCAAAATAAGGGAAACACCAACATAAAGTGTCTTGATAGGGCGTTGGGCCACCATGAGCCAGAAAAGCTTCAATGCGCCATTGGCATAGATTCTACAAGTATCTGGAACTATATTGGAGGGATGCGACACCATTCCTCCATGAGAAATTCCATAATTTGGTGTTTTGTTGATGGTGGTGGAATACGCTGTCTTCGGCGCCACTGCAGAATCTCCCATAAGTGTTCAATTTGGTTGAGATTTGGTGACTGATACGGTCATGGCATATGGTTTAAATCTTTTTCATGCTCATCAAACCATTCAGTGACCACTCGTGCCCTGTGGATGGGGGAATTGTCATCATATGGGGGCATAGCCATGGTAGCCAAAATAATGTCAAAAATATAAATGACCCTAAGCATGATGGGATGTTAATTGCTTAATTAACTCATGAACCACACCACTGTGGAAGCACCTGCTTTCAATATAGAGTACTTTGTATCCCACATTTAAGTGTTTCCATTATTTTGGCAGTTACCTGTAACTAGGCACACACATAGAGAGAGAGAGAAATAGAAAAGGGGAATCATCCTTGATATACAATTGTCAAGGACAGGACATACAGTGGCTTGCGAAAGTATTCACCGCCCTTGACATTTTTCCTATTTTGTTGCCTTACAACCTGGAATTAAAATGGATTTTTGGGGGGTTTGTATCATTTGATTTACACAACATGCCTACCACTTTGAAGATGCAAAATATGTTTTATTGTGAAACAAACAAGAAAAATACAAAAAAACTGAAAACTTGAGCGTGCATAACTATTCACCTCCCCAAAGTCAATACTTTGTAGAGCCACCTTTTGCAGCAATTACAGCTGCAAGTCTCTTGGGGTATGTCTCTATAAGCTTGGCACATCTAGCCACTGGGATTTTTGGCCATTCTTCAAGGCAAAACTGCTCCAGCTCCTTCAAGTTCGATGGGTTCCGCTGGTGTACAGCAATCTTTAAGTCATACCACAGATTCTCAATTGGATTGAGGTCTGGGCTTTGACTAGGCCATTCCAATACATTTAAATGTTTCCCCTTAAACCACTCGAGTGCTGCTTTAGCAGTATGCTTAGGGTCATTGTCCTGCTGGAAGGTGAACCTCAGTCCCAGACTCAAACCTCTGGAAGACTGAAACAGGTTTCCCTCAAGAATTTCCCTGTATTTAGCGCCATCCATCATTCCTTCAATTCTGACCAGTTTCCCAGTCCCTGCCGATGAAAAACATCCCCACAGCATGATGGTGTTCTCGGGGTGATGAGAGGTGTTGGGTTTGCGCCAGACATAGCGTTTTCCTTGATGGCCAAAAAGCTCAATTTTAGTCTAATCTGACCAGAGTACCTTCTTCCATATGTTTGGGGAGTCTCCCACATACCTTTTGGCGAACACCAAACGTGTTTATTTTTTTCTTTAAGCAATGGCTTTTTTCTGGCCACTCTTCCGTAAAGCCCAGCTCTGTGGAGTGTACGG